>NW_006203457.1:345133-377642 GCF_000334495.1 Tupaia belangeri chinensis | reverse complement strand
AGAGCGCTGCGCTGGTCTGGTGCAGGCGCCTTCGCTGAGGGGCTGAGGGCGGCGGAGCTTGGTCCGCCCACGAGGCCAGCGTCCAGCAAGCGGTTGTTGATCAAGTGACTATGAGTCTGCTACACTGTGAAAACAGCTGTGGGTCCAGCCAGCCTGGAAGCAACTGCTGTGCTGCCATGGCCAGCTCCTGCGGCATGACAGCCAAGGACGACAGTGTGAACGGGACTGCCAGCACAGGGAACCTCTCCAGCTCTCATGGAAGAGACCGACCCAGGGCTATGACGTGGAGTTTGATCAGCCCCTGGAGAGCAAGTATGAGTGCCCCATCTGCTTGATGGCGTTGCAGGAAGCAGTGCAGACCCCATGTGGCCACAGGTTCTGCAAAGACTGCATCATCAAATCCGTAAGCAACCAGCACTGTGGAGCATATAGGAGGTACTCAGCAAACTGAGCAACTGAGCTTCTGCACCTGCCTCATCTTACGAGTGAAGATGGAGATATCCCTCCAAGCTAAAGGAAAAGACAGACACCAAAAGTCTTGTCAGGAGGGATGCAGATCACAAATGTCCAGTTGACAATGAAATACTGCTGGAAAGCAAACTGTTTCCTGACAATTTTGAATTTTGCAAAACAAGAGATTCTTTCTCTAATGGTGAAGTGTCCAATTGCAGGTTGTTTGCACAAGATGGAACTGAGGCATCTTGAGGATCATCAAATACATTGTGAATTTGCTGTTATAAGCTGTCCTCAATGCCAGCGCCCCTTCCAGAAATGCCAACTGGATATTCACATTCTCAAGGATTGTCACATTATGAGGGCCAGCAGATGGTGTAGGAGTTACATTGTTGGACTCCCACATGGCCAAATGGCTGACAGTGGTTCAAATCCCAGACACAGTGGCTTGAATATCACATGAGGCACATGTGCATTCATGCCCAAGGTCCCAGGAGGAGAATGGAGGAGAAGGGATTATGGCATGGCCAACCCCTGTGGGAGATGATTTCTCATTTTTCTTCTATCTCTAGCTCTCTCTCTGGCAAGCATATGTAACCTTTGGTAAAAAAAAAAAAAAATCTTAAAAAAATCACACTGTATCCCAAGAATATATGTAATTTTTATTCTAGCAGACTTCAGAAAGTTCATGGATATGGCATTAAAAGATAAAAATAAAAATATAAACTTTATTTCTCAACATGGACTCCATTAAGTTCAAGACACTTTTGTAATTAATGATACCTGCCACTTAGTTCATTTCTGAAGAACTGGCAGTCCTCTGAATTTCACCATGTCAGTGAAATCTCTTTTACATCATTAAATAAAGAAAAATGGGTGCCCTTTCAAGTTTTTTTTTTTTTAAGGCTAGGAAACAGAAATAATTCCAAAGAAGCCAAATCAGGATTGTAAGATGATTATCTAATGATTTCTCATCAAACGTCACAAAATTACCCTTGTCTGATGAGATAAATGAGCAGGAACATTGTCTTCATAGAGAAAGACTATCTGATGAAGCTTTCCTGGGTGTTTTTCTGCTAATGTTTGGTTAACTTTCCCAAAACATTCTCATAATGAGCAGATATTATTATTCTTTGATTCTAGCAAAATGCCTTGAGCATCCTTGAAAAATATTGGATATGCAGGGGTCCAGCTTCAGCGGGAGTGGGTTGACTCATCAGAGGTGGTGCAGGAAGGCAGACTGAGGCCTCGGTGCCATTTTCGTGCATGTCCTCAGTCAGACACCCTTAGAGATTGCTCTCTGAAGAGTGACAACTGCCAGGAATTATCGTGCCTTTTTATTGAAAATGTGATATATGCAAGTAAATGGGTGAGGGGCTACGTGTTCTAATTATCAGTTCATAAAGTTTTAACAATAGAGAACATAGGTTCCATTTAGGGTTGGATTAAGGGTGGGTCTGTTGCAGTTCTGCAATTTTTCATTTGGTGTAAGTGGGTTTTCATGGAATGCAGTTTTGGGAAAGCAGCTCCAGCAAGCAGAGATAATTATCAGCTGATGAGGCGGCAGCCATCTTGTGATTACTGAGCACGATGCTGAGAAAAGAAAATCTCAAGTATAGATATTAGTTCTTATGGATCTCAATAAAGAATCATACTTAAATAGTTTTATAGGGATCTAAAACTTAATTTAAGGAATCTTAATATATTTATCTATTTCATTTGGTGAGGGTGGGGGTGTCCTGGGCCAGTTTCAGCCTAATCCTATTTTATGCAAAGAAAAGAGGTTTGTTTTTTTTGTTTTTGTTTTTGTTTTTTTTGAGAGGTTTTCACTATAGGGTGTGTGCGCTTGCCAAACAGAGAGAGACAGAGAGACAGAAAGTGAGAAATCACCCCCCAGGGAGGAGGTCCATGCCACAATCCCTTCTCCTCCATTCTCCTCTCAGGATCTTGGGCACGCAAGCACATGCGCCTGGTGTGAGTTTAAGCCACTGGGTCCGGGACCCGAACCACAGTTGACTACATGAGAGTCCAGCGAAATAGCCATTACACTAACAGCTGGTCCCATGAAAAGATTATTTTTAAGCTTATGTTAAATGTATCTTGAAGGTTCTTCCAAAGGTCAAGAAGATTTCTGCCTAGATAGAACTTCAGCACACCCTCTATTGTGACTACAGGGATGAAGCATTGTAATTAACAGTAGGTGATCAGGGCAAAGGAGAGTGGTCGGGGGACTTTTGGGAAATCTTATCACACACTCAAGAGAACTATGTAATTTTTTTATAGTAGTATATCAGGGAGTCGGGGGGAGGGGTTGCTTCCCAGCAAGGCTACTGCAGTCTCTGGAGCATACAAAAAGTGGCCTTGCGAACATGCTGAGTCAACCCAAGTTTTGCTCATAGGTCGGGCAGGGAGGGGGGGCATACAGCAGCGGTCTTGCCAATGTGCTGAGCTGACCAAGGCTGTGCTCAAAGGTCAAAGGCTCAAAACAGATTCTGGGGCCCCACCAGGTCGGACTCCTCCAGCCATTATCTTTGTTTTACTGATCCACTTTAGCCTTGATTAGATCACTTACACCTCTTAAAAGCCATTGCTTTGATTGTGCTGTGTCTTCAGGATCATACTGCTAAAGCCATGTTTTATTTCTTGTTAACAATTCTACAATAAGATGCTTCAGACTCTCTGACACCACTTGTTTAATATTTCATTGAAAGCTTGCTCATTTCTGCAGCTGATCTTAACAGAACAGTTTGCTCTACTTTAATGTTTCCATCATAATTGTGTAAACTGAACCAATTGAGATATTTATGATGGTGGCTATAGTTTCTGCTGTTAATCATTGGTTCTCTTCAATTAGGATACAAACAAGATTAATTTTTTCTTCACATATTCACGTGGATGGTATGCACTACAGTTGTCATTTTCAACATTGTCTTTCCTCTCCTTAAAATGTTTTTCATTTGTAAACTGCTGATTTTTTTTTGAGGCATTGTCCTCATAAACTTTTCACAAGGTACTCAGCAATTTCACCATTCTTCCACCCAAGCTACATCACAGATTCTATGCTGTTGCTTCAAATTAGCAGAATTCATGTTGCTTTGATAGGGAATTTGATTAAAAAATAACTATTTATTTAATTTTATTATTATCTTTAGCTTGCTATATGGCATGCACACCAGACAAAGAGAGACAGAGAGAGAGAGAGAAAGTGAGAAAGCAAGTTGCCAGGTCTGAGACTCGAACCATGGTAGGCCATGTGGGAGTTCAGTGCCTCAACCTCCATGCCACCTGCTGACCCTATGGGCTCTTTATAAGCTGATGTCTTATCCTCCTTCATGCCTCCAACTAGATCCTGTTGAGAAATGTTATAACATGTTAGCATGAGTTTATTTTAGTATAAAAAAATTTTTGAAAGCCATGTAAGATTTTAATAAAATACATTTCTGTGAACATAATTAAAAACATTAAAAATATTTTAAGCAAACAAATAAATAAATAAAAGTTTTCAAAAATATCTTAGAAGACTAACATTATGATATAGTAAATCATACTTTCTGCCATGAAAGAAATCACAGCTGTAGTAGAATTGGTGTCAAGAAAGGACAGGGGAAAAGGACAGGGGAAATAAGAAGGAAATATTGGAGAAAGCAATTTTAAAAAGTACTTGGAAAGTCCTGAGACAAATATTATCTACTTCATAATATACAATTGACTCATTCTAATGCAATCTTGTTATAAAGTGATCCATTCAGACTGTGTTAAGGTCAGTGATTTTCATATAATCTTAGATGCTCATATCTTAGACTGACCTTTGAAATGATAATATAATTAACCTATCTCTGTGTACTCCAGTTGACTTTATACACACACACACACACACACACACACACACATATACATGCCCTATTTTGACTAGTCTTTGCACTTTTCAAAGCATATTAGTCTTTTTTTTTTTTTTTTGAGAGGTTTTTGCTATAGGGTGCGTACGCTCACCAGACAGACAGAGAGAGACATAGAGACAGAAAGCGAGAAATCACACCCCAGGGGGGATGGTCACGCTGCAATCCCTTCTCCTCCATTCTTCTCTTGGGATCTTGGGCACGCACGCACACGCTGGTTCCCAAAGCATATTAGTCTTGTGATGTTTCCAGGAATGGAGGGAAATTTAAGGTGATCCAATATATTTTTACAAGGTACATTTCTTAAAATGTTTATTTAAAATGAGTTAATATTAATATGACATTCAACCATATAAAATGAGTTGAAAGTTATAAAGCACTAACAGTAGAGCATGGCATGTAGTATGTGCTATATAAAAGATATTAAATAAATCCATTCATATTTCTACTCATATAATACAGTTAAATATAGAATTTTATATTTAAAATACTAGTTTGTTAATTATATGTGTGGGCTCTAGTACCAGATTCCTTGGTTTTAAATCCCAGTTCCATTACTTACTAGCTGTGTGACCTTGGCCAAGCTAATTTCTTTCTCCAGGTCTTTGTTTCCTCATGATCATAGTAATAGTACATGTCTCATAAGATCATTGAGGATTAAAGGAGTTAGCATGTGTGACATATTTGGTATGATGCCTGAAATATAGGAAGTACTGGATAAATGTTAACTGTTTATGTAAAGATAGAATTATAGATAGATAGATAGATAGATAGATAGATAGATAGATAGATAGATAGATAGATAGATATATACACAATTTATGACCTGACATTTTTCATGTAAGTATTAAAAAGCTAATTGGGATGCCTGAGACCATTTTTTTAAAAACATGGCTTCCTTTTTATAGTACATTAGGCTCAATATTTAATGATATTTTCACTTTTGCTTTTAGACAATTACAATTGAACCTGAAGCAATTAGTTTCTCAATGCAACATGAACCAGACTACATGCCTCCAATTCAACATCCATCAATGGTGAGTACTTATTCAGTTATGAGCATTGAAAAGCTTACTTTTTGGGAAAAGGCACATAAACATTATCATCTAAGAAATGCTCCATATGTAGGTTGAATTTAGGGACTTTGGTAGAATGTTTTTCCTTAGCATATTAGTTAGATGTAAGTAAGTTAAGATTCCCTCTCAGGAGTCTTAGAAGAACAATTTAAGTACATTCGTTCACTCATCCAGTGATTTGTTAAACAATTAAATGTTATCAATATCTAGCTGAGATCTTTTTTACCTTCCCAAGTAGACATAGGCCAATATTCACAAAGCATTTGACCCTGTTGACTTGTTCCCTTAAAATTTTATGTATTACTTTTGTTTTCTTATATTTTCCAACCCCTCTGATTCTCAGTTGTTTTTACTGGGTCTTATTCCTTAACATAATATACACAGCCCGTAAAAATTTGCTATCAACCAAATTTCTAACCTTATCTCCTGCAACTACTACTCCTAAATCCACAAATACTCCATATATTTTCATTCTTTGTGCCTTTTCATATTTTTCTGTGTATTTAGATTCCCCTCCTCTACTTTCTCTGCCTGGGTAATTCTTACTCATTCAAACCAAATATCACTTCTTATGAAGTCTTACCTAAAAACTTTAGGTAGAATTAATTAGTTTCTTCTTTATAGTCATGTGACATTCTATAAATAATGCTATCAAACAACTCACCACACTGTATTCTAGTCAGTCTGTGCCATTTTTATTGATTTTTGTCATTCCAAAGAACACCATAGTACCTTGAATGTTGTAGGAATTTAATGTTTGTTGGAATGAATGAATGGGTGGTCAGTGTTCCAGAGTCCTTAAGGCCAAGACAGAAAACCACAATGAATACTGAAAGAATTATTCACCAGATTTGGAAAACAGGACAAAAAATTCCAAGTAAATCTTTATAAACACAGACAGTTAAAGTATTTTCATTTAGCTATCTTCATCCTTTTTGCACCTGGGAGAGACCTCAGAATCCTGTCCAAATGAAATAGGATCATTTACCTCTCCTGTATACAAACACACAGGAAATACATCTTAGAACATTACTGGCCTTTCTGACCAGACTGTAAATTAGATTCCTTGAACCTCCACTCCTGTATTCACAAAGCAAATTTCCTACATTGACATACTTATTCACTTATCAAGATATTTTTATTTAATAATTTTGGAAACATGTTTATCAAACAATATATGAGGAAAGTAAAAATAAAATAGTTTAACTCCTTTAATAGAAATAGCTTACAGATGCTATCCAGAAATTTTTCAGTTTCATTCTCATATAACCTAACATGAACCAAAATATAAAATTTCAAATAATAACAGATCATTCTAACTAGCTCATTCTTTCATTCACATAAACACATGTTGGCAATTTTATCAATCATATATAATGTTTATATGTAAGATAAAAAATGAATAATTGATTATAATTACATAGGAACCAATTATTTTTGATGTTGTGTAATAGTTGAAAGAAATCCAAGTTCTTCCTGCTAAATTGGGGCTATGCAGTGCCAAATAGCCACATTTAAAAGAAAAGTGTGGATAAAATAGTCCTAATTTGATATATTCATCTTTAAAACTCGAGTGATTGAGACCATAAAAAATGTTAATTGACATAAAATTCAAAAAGTATTACCATATTCATTTTCTGGTCAAATAAAGTCCTAGGTGTTCCATACATCTTAGAAATGTGATTTTCTTGGAAGCTACTTAATATGTGTCTAAAAGGATATGAAAATGAAAGTCCATACCATGTGATAATCATGCCCCTGTTATCTGTCTCTTTATGATTTCTTCACAAAAGATTTAAACCTAAGTGTGTATAAAAAGAAATATTGATTTAATCACTAAATCTATCACTAGAACAATAAAAGAAATATTTACTTTTCAGGAATACTTAAAGGCTCTATTCTGCATACTTTCGTATACTTGCATGGTCTTTCATTTTTTACTGAAGAAATCCTTAGTGATGTATAGGTTTAAGTAATAATAATAGTTATTATTTATGGAACATTTTCTACCTATAGTATACAATACTAATGACTTTATGTGTTGATTTGTCTATGCTTTATGCCAAACTTTTAATTAGTTATTACTTTTTCCATTTACAGTTGAAGAAACTAAATCTTATACAGTCAAAATGACTAGCCCAAAGTCACATAGTTAACAAATAACAGGTAGTCTGACTCTAGAGCTCATGCTTTTATTCAGTATGCTTCACTATTTCTATATTGCCTAGCATTTCCCTATAGAATTTCTACTGTGAGCTCACTCCAAAACAAAGTTTCATTTGGATTCTCCACTCTCTTGTCAGAAAGGATTATAGGAACTATCCTACCTTAAATCACAATTTGGCTGGCTAGGTTTCTGAGTGACCAAAGTACAGTGGTGAAATATTAACTACCTCTTTCTTCTTTTTCTTTTTCTTTTTCTTTTTTTCTTTTCTTTTTTGAGAGATTTTTGCTATAGGGCCCATGCACTCACCCAAAAGACAGAGAGACAAAGAAACAGTAAGTGAGAAATCACCCCCCGGGGGGATGGCCACGCCACGATTCCTTCTCTTCCATTCTCCTCTCCAGATCTTGGGCATGCACACACATGCACCCGACATGAGTTTAAGCCACCAGGTCAGGGACTTGAACCTCGGTTGACTACATGGGAGTCCAGTGACGTAGCCGTCATGCCATCTGCTGGTCCCACTATCTCTTTCTTAAAAGTTATGTCATTGAGAAAGGTTGTTTCAGTATCTTCGCTGAAAAGTAATGGCCTTTAAAATTCTACGTTTACATTTTGTTTACATTTTCTTAAAGAAAGCAGAATTTTAGTAATTTTTATTAAGTTATAAAATTGATCCCTGTGGTGCTAATTGAAAATGCTTTTGTTACCTCATTTTGCCTTTTAGTATGTCTATCTGTTCAATTAAATAGAAAATAAACAACTAACAATATATTAGTAGTGATGAAAAACATCTTGTGAGATGTCAGAAGGCATCTATCAAATCTAATCAGTGCATTCTCAAGTGTTTTCTCCTTATTTAATGTTCAGCCACACTCTTACAGATATCTCCTGTCCATACATTGCTGGTATACCTATGTGTTCCTATTATATGTGTCCCTTTCCCTCCGAGATAGGTCTATATAATCTATTATGTTTTATCTGGATTTTCAAAGTATACTTTCCCTTGAATGTGAATTATCCTTTGTTAATGAACCAAGTTTTGTTATTGTTCTATTACACAAAACATTGAATATACCCAATCAGTTTTGTGAGTTATTGGGAAAGTAGGTACACTGATAACACCATTGGCTGAGTTTTAAATTTGATGCTTTTGAGTTATTGCCCATAGATTTTTACATCATTAACGATCCATTCTACATACTGCAAACAGATTATTCTTTCTACAAACACTACTTTGTGATACAATGTTATTCTTCTCAGAAATTTTTATGATTCTTTATTACCTAGAAAATAATTTAAAATACCTTTACTTGTATATCAAAACCATTTGCTGAAATGGCAATCTTTTTCTCAATGTCCCTATAATGTTTTTAGTTTTGCTTGTTTGTTTGATTTGTTTTATTTCTTTGCTCCCAACACATGAGTTTCTTACTTGTCTCAGAACTCACTTGTGCATTTGTAGATGTTGGCCTTTAATCAAACCATTTAATCTCTTTGAAATGCCATACTTTCTTCTCTCCGATATACTTCTGTCTGAATACTACTGTTTCTGCAAAGCCCATCCCTGCCTTCTCCATGAGGTCTTTTCTATCCATTACACCTCCTATAAAATGTCATAAGACTTTGTCTTTATATACAACTTTATATTGTTATTTTTCTTCTACATGGAGATATTGCTTTGTTAACCAGATTTGACCTTTGTCAATGAAGATATTTGTTTATCTTTCACTAATCTTAGAGAGTGACTCAAGCAATGAAAATATTAAACATAAATATTTGCCAATTTATTCACTAGTCTTGTAGACTTTTTTTTCATTCATGCTAGAGGGCACATGTATGAAGAGAGACTGTGAAAGAACCCTCAACAAAGTCTTCTCATGCTATGATTTCCTTTTCCAGTCCTCCAATTCATCAAGATTTTTGGAATGCATGCATGTGCCCAATATGTTCTAGGCTGACCAATGACATATGGCTTACAGCAATGCAATTCAGTACACTATTGACTGTGCTACCACGTTGGGTCAGATTTTTATAAACTATTTCAGATATTACAAAAAGCAATTGAATCTATGTTAAGAGAAAGATTATGTTTTTAACTCAACCACAAAAATGCTGTTTTATATAAGACAGATCATTAAACTAAATCTTGTTTTTATCTTCTCATAAAACCTCATCTGTGATATAGTGATAGCTACACTACATACCTCATAGTTCAGAGGTTAGGATTACATGTGATTATTTCTGTCAAAGAATTTTGAAAAATATAAAGTGCTAGAGAAATGTAAAGAACATTGATAGATGACCATAAAATTTCTTTGCTGAAAATCATCTATTTTTGCTCAAAGTATTCAAACAAAAATTGTACTTAGTATATTCTACTACATAACACAACTAACATTTCTCAGAGTCACTGTATTGACAAGGAACTATAAAGAATTTTAGAGATCTTGATACAAGGCATTTTTTTAACCTACTGGTGACCAGAAGGCAAAATAGACATGAGCATGTACCAGAATTTCATGTTGAGATCATCAACATTTTATCTCCAATACAATTCAATCCATTAACTTATTTTTTACTGTAAGTTGAGAATTAAAGTCATGAGTGAGTTGCATCTGTTGATCTGTCAGAACTATTCATCTATTAAAGGTAGGCTTTGGCAGATTTAGTATTAAGAGGGTTTTCCTAAAATGCAAATAGAATATCAAGATTCATTCAGTTTTCCATTTCCTGCTATTCAATTAAAGAAAATTCTGGAAGTCTGTATAAATACAGAAACAAGTATCCACTGAAAGGCCAGAAAAGATGTAGTGAAATGATATGTTAGAAGGAATTTGAAGGGCCAGCAGATGACATAGTGGTTACATCACTGGATTTCCACATGGCCAACTGCAGTTCGAGTCCTGCCAGGGGCAGGTGCATGCGGGCCCAGGATCCCAGGAGGAGAATGGAGGAGAAGAGATTATAACATGGCCATCCCCCCTGGGGGGTGATTTCTCACTTTCCTTCTCACAGTCTCTGTCTCTCTCTCTCTGGTGAGCACACATGCCCTATGACAAAAACCTCTAAAACAAAAAAAAAAAAGGAATTTAAAGTAGAGAACATTAAGTGAATAGATGTTGAAAAACTTGGTAATATTGCAAAAAGTATACATGATATTTTCAATAAAGATACCATTCAGTAGACACTCGCTTTTTCTATATAGTAGAATTAGAGGTAATTATTTCATGATTTTTCCATATTACTCTGAATCCCAAATTTTTTCTAAATTAGTTGGTTATCAGTACAGAATATACCAGAATTAGAAAGGAAAACATGATTTAATAATATAGTGGTTGTTTTTTCATGAGGTTTTAATTATAGATGGAAAATGAAAAGTAAAATGTTTAGAAGCCTTTATTAATCAAAGTCTGTATATGAATGAATCCTTAATACAAAATATGAGGTATGTTAAGTTTAAAACATCTATTTAAATCACAGTTAACAAATGCTTTTTCTGACAACTCAGGAACTCAAAAAGTGCGGAGTAGAGTGGAGGTGGGCAGCTGCTCACTACACTAGACTGCAGGTCTGTAACTTTCCCTCCCATGTACTTCTGTTCAAAGGTTCAGGCACACCACTGAGATCACAAGACCAGAAAATAAGACCCTAGAAGTTTTTTTGAGTCTATGCTTACCAGGAATGCTGTGGGCAGCCAGCTCTTTTGACCCTTCCCTGAGCCAAATACCCCCAAATGGGGCAGAGCAGGATATAACTGGGCTGGGAAAGGCAGGGCTGAATGAGGCAGCTAGGGTGAGAAAGTGACTAAGTGGGCCAGGAAGGGTTGATCACCAGGTAAGGACTCCAAGCTCCTTTAGTTATAGGCTGACATCAAAGTAGTGTTTCATGGGGGGGCAGCAGATGGCATAGTGTTTGGGGTGCTGGACTCCCATGTGGCTGACTGTGGTTCCAGTCCTGGACCTGGCAGCTTGTTTTTTTTCACTTTCTCTTTCTTTCTTCCTGTGCCTCTCTCTGCTCAAATTAAAATAAATGATCGCAGTAAGCTATATAGCATCAGCTAGGTGCTACTTTATAGTATATTCATTCTACTCAGAGTTTCACGCCTCAAGTCAGACATGTGTTCACAGATATGTATATATCAACTGAACTTGCTATTGAAAGCAGTTAGATTAATTAAGATACTTTGTGAATCAATAAAATGTGGGGAAAAAGGAAGGAAAAGCAATTATAGACATCAGAGACAGTGTGGGATGAGAGTGGGAAATGTCAGAGGATGAGAAATAGGGGATATGTATATATGTATATATATATACACACATGAAACAAGAAATGGAAAACTATTTGCCAATGATAATATGTATAATTAAGCCACTATGCAGTGTATTCTGGATGGGAAATCCCTTTTTTTTTTTGAGAGATTTTCACTGTAGGGCGCGTGCGCTCGCCAGACAGACAGAGAGAGACATAGAGACAGAAAGCGAGAAATCACCCCCCAGGGGGGCTGGTTATGCCGCAATCCCTTCTCCTCCATTCTCCTCTCGGGATCTTGGGCACGCACGCACACGCACCCGGCGTGAGTTTTAAGCCACCGGGTCCGGGACACAAACCACGGTCGACTACGTGGGAGTCCAGCGACATAGCCATTACGCTAACTGCTGGTTCCTGGAAATCCCATTTTGTATGCTGTGATGATGCTCAGTGGATGAATGTAAAATAAATAAATTAATCAACCAAAAATATAGAAACTAAGTTCACTAAAATCTAATCAGTTAATTCTTCTAGTAAATTTTCCCATAACATACTAGTAAAGTAGCATTTTACAATTAAAATTTATTAAACCACTAAAATCCCTACATCTACCTTATTTTGCAAATCAAATATTTGTATTTTAAACAATGAAGATAGAAGGGGAAAATGTAATATTTTCAAATAAACATAATTTTTAAGTGATGAAGACATGCACTTGGGGGTGGATAGGTGGAAGTTCTCAAATTAGTAAGATAAACAGGTATTACTGACCCTGGCTGAGTCCTTGGTGGGTCCTCCTGAACCTCCCTCAATTTTCTATTTTTTTTGAGAATTATTTATCTTATGTTATTTATTATTATTACTACTTAAATCTGCTATAGGGCATTCACGCTTACCAGAGAGAGAGAGAGAGAGAGAAGCCACTAGATCTGGAGTCCAAACAGTGGTTCAGTGCCTTAACCATCATCCCGCCTTATCCTTTCCATTGAATTGAGATAGCCTTTGTCAACATTCCAGTAACATTGGGAAGAGGTAGAGGAAGGGAAATCACAGTGCATGGGTTCAAGATTACAGTGGGTGTAGCAAGAGAAATCACAGCACAAGTGAGTTTGGTCATTTCTTCTGCTCATGTTCAGCTATCTGCCACAGTAGTACAACCCATAGTAGATGACCCAGGAGGCGGCTAGTATAGCAGGTGTGGCACCTTTTCTTGCCTGCATTTACATGCACTCTTTGAAGCCTTGTGACCCATTATGACCCAGACTGTCTGATCATATTTTTGGACTGCCTGCTATCTTTGGAATGGAAGATACTGGTTTCTTCTGCTCATGTTCAGCTATCTGCCACAGTAGTACAACCCATAGTAGATGACCCAGGAGGCGGCTAGTATAGCAGGTGTGGCACCTTTTCTTGCCTGCATTTACATGCCCTCTTTGAAGCCTTGTGACCCATTATGACCCAGACTGTCTGATCATATTTTTGGACTGCCTGCTATCTTTGGAATGGAAGATACTGGTTGGCTTGTCAAGGATAAGTTTCTCCTGCTCCACCTCAGGGCAGGTGCTGCCCAAGATCTGCTGCCAGGTCTCAGAGTATTCTGCCTCCTGCTGTACTAGGGATTTGACCAGAAGGGCTGGACTGCTTGTAGAATTGGGGCTGCTCACTACACCATTACTCGTGGGTCTCTTGAAAATGCAGATCTGTGGAGGGAGCCCTATGGGAAGATTATCATCCTGAATAACAATGAGCACTTTGGAAGGAAATTTGAATTTCTTGCTCTCCTTTTGTGTGATCTTCAGTTTTTGTTTTTGTTTGTTTTCCATCATCTGTTTTCTTTCTGTCTGGTGCCTCCTCCTGGCTCTCAGCTACTTCCACATGTTCCATCTTCCTCACAGCTTTCTTTCTTTCCCCAACCAGTGGTCTTTATAAAAAATACCATTTTTCTGAGGTTTAGGTTCACAGCAACATTGATAGGTATTCCATATGCCCCTATCTCCCATATGCATAATCTCCCCCACTATCCACCTCTCTGCTGTATACTAAGTGTTTGTGCCTCCCTCTCCAATTCATGTGTTGAAACCTAATCTCCAATGTGATGCTATTAGGAGATGGGAACTTGGGAGGTGATTAAGTCATGAGGGTGGAGCCCTCATGCATGGACTATCCTTTTAAGGGACTAAAGAGACCAAAGTTCTTCTCTTCCACCGTGTAAGGATAAAGCTAGAAGACACCATTTATGAACCCAAAAGTGGACCCTCACCAGACACTGTATTTGCCCAAGATTTGATGAACCTACGTTAACACATTATTATCATGCAAAGTCAATAATTTAAATTAGGATTTATTATTGGTGTTGGATACAGTCTATGGATTTGGACAAAGTTATAATGACATATATTCACAATTATAGTATAATACAGAGTGTTTTCACCGCTCTAAAAATCCTGTTCTCTGCCTATTCATCCCTTCCTTCTCCCTACCCCCTGGAAATCCTTAATCTTTTTCCTGTTTCCATAGTTTGTTTTTTCCCAAATGTCAAGTGGGTGGAATCATACAGTATATAACTTTTTGGGATTGACTTCTTTCACTTAGTAATACTCATTTAATTTTCTTCTCTGTTGTTTCATGGCATGATAGCTTGGTTTTCTTAGTGCTGAATAATATTCTGTTGTCTGGATATATCACAGTTCATTTATCCATTCATATTTAAATGCCATCTTGGTTATAAGTTTTGACAATTATGAATAAAACTGCTATAAACATTAGTGTACAAGTTTTTAAATGCTTTTCAATTCACTTTGCTAAATATTGAATAGTATATTTCATAGGCTGTATGATTAAGAGCACATTTCATTGTGCAAGAAAGTAGCAAACTATATTCCACAGTGGTTATACCATTTTACATTCTCACCAGCAATGAATGAGAGTTTTATTGTTTGGCATTCTCTCCAACATTTATTAGTGTCAATGTTTTGAATTTTGGCCATTATAACAGGTGTGTAGTGGTGCCTCAATATTGTTCAAATTTACACTTCTGTAATGACGTGAGGTGGAGGACTTTTTCACAAGTTTAGTTACCATTTTTCTTTTTTAATTGCAAGAAAGAACATGTGCTTGCCAGAGAAAGAGAGAGAAATCATTCCTCAATGGAGTATGGTCACACCATAGTCCCTTCTCTATTTCTCTATCTTGTCAGGTTTTGGGGCATATGCATATGCACCAAGCATGTTTTACAGGCTGTGGGGACTGGGACTCCAACTGCACAGTCAGTCATGTGGGATTCAACTCCCAACCCACTATTCTCTGGGACCTGCCCTTTATTTACCATCTTCATGTCTTCTTTGGTGAGGTGTCTGTTCAGGTCTTTTGCACATTGATCTCTACATTTATCTATATTATTTCTTTATTCCCTATTTAATTTTGGTATCATTTGTTCTTTTTCTAGTTTATTAGAATGGAAACTTAACATTTTGTTTGTTTTAGTTTTGATATAGGATGCATGTTCTCACCAGAGAGAGAGACAGAGAGAGAAAGAAATCAATACCGTGGAGGGATGACTATGCCATAATGCCTATTCTTCCATTCTCCTCTCAGGATTTTGGACATGCATGCATACATGCCCAATGTGTTTCTCAAGTTGCCAAGTCCAGGACTCGAATTGTGCAGTTAGCCATATGAGATACAGCTACCCTAAACTCTATACCACATGCTAGCTTAAAACTTAATGATTTCCTTTGCCAATGCAGGCATTTATAGCTGGAAATTCTCACCCTAATCATTAATTTAGCTACAGTCCACAAATTTTGATATGATGTATTTTCTCATTCAGTTCAAAATATTTTACAGATTTTCTGATAATTTCTTTTTTGATACATGGGTTATTTAAATGGGTTACTTACCTTCCAAATATTTGGAGAATATCTATCTTACTGTTAGTGATTCCCAATTAATTTCATTACAGTGAGATATTTCAATATTTACTGAAACTTAATTTGTGGTCCAGTGTATGGTATATCTTGATGAAAATTTCATATGTACTTACTAAAAGTGTGTATTCTTCTGTTGTTGAGTATAATGTTCTATAAATGTCCTTCATACTTTTAATCCTTTGAACATATGTCTCATAGATTTATTGGAGTCTTAAGTTTTAATACAGGAATTTAATGCCTTGTTGGCTGTTAGCTGGAGGCCTCCCTCAGTTTCTAGCCATTAGAACTTTTCTATAGGTTAACTCACAGCATGATAGCTTGCAAGATGGAAGTCACAATCTTTTTTTAAAATGTAATTTGCTAGAAGGTGTGTGTGTCCATCAGAGAAAAAGAGACAGAGAGATGGAGGAGAAATAGAGAAAGCATGGTCACATCACAATTCCTTTTCCTCCATTTCTCCACCAAATGCAGGGATTTGGGGCATATGCCCATACATGTACCTGGCATGGTTTTCTAGCTCCTGAGTCTAGGATTCAAATCATGTGGTTGACCATGTAGGATATGGCTGACCTAACCACCAGACCATGGAACTGGACTGGAAGTCACAATCATATTAGAACCTAATCTCAGAAATGACAGTCTACAACTTTTGTCATACTGCATTTATTATAAGTAAGTCACTGTGTGGTTATTATCCAAGGGTATGAATGCCATGTGTTGAGGATTACTGCCAATAGTAGCCATCCTAGAAACTTTCTATCACAAAGATTACCTTATTTAGTAATATTTGAGAGGGATCCTTCCTTTTCCAGAGGAAAATGGTAGTTTTCATTTATTTATTATAAATCAATATAAAATAGTAACTAACTTCCATTTTATGATTTTCTAAAACTTATTCTTGATTAATTGTCTATTTAATGTTTCTCATTTATGAAGGCTATTGCTCTCCCCAAATTGCTAATTAATCACTCTGTGGACCTCCTCTCCTCTCCTCCCAGCAGTACAGCTAATTCTTTAGTTTTTTTGTTTTTTGTTTTTTGGTTTTTTTGCTTACACTTCCCTTTTCCAATTATTTCATGGCTTCTTTACAACAATTTTTACTTCTTAGCCCCTCCACCACTTTTTTCTCTTTTATAAAAGTCAGCACATTAAACGTTTAGGGAATGAACAGGAAGGGAAAAGTAGAAGAAGAGTAGATGTGGTGATTATTTAGCCAATGCTTCTCTGTTGTTCTTTAACATACTTACAGTGGTCTTTTCCTATATATATTTTTAAAAGTTACTTGAAAAACATTTATTGAGTGGCTACTATGGAAAATGAGGATATTTGGCAAGAAATGAGGATATTTGTCAAAATTTTCTCCAAAGTTCCTTACGTAAGACACTTGTGGGACACAGATAAACTTTTTTATCTGTTGATGAGGATGTGTACAATAGTCTCAACTGGACTGGACTGAGGTGTATATCATGCTAGGTAAAGTCTCTTCACAATCTAAATGATGTATATAGCATTTTAATGTATGAATAATAATTTTAAGAGTTAATAGAATAAAATTTCTAATTCTATGAGTGTTACACTGTAAAAAGACTTGTGAGAAAGGAAAAAAAAAAAGAAAGAAAAAGAAAAGAAAAGAAAAAACCAGCAATGTTAATGTTCACATTACTGAGTACATTTGTCCAGCACTTCCAGCTGCCTGGGCCCCACTCACCCAGACCACACCCACCCACCCACAAGGATAGTTGGTCCTGGTCTCAATGAGCCTCTTCTTATGAGTGTACCTCTGCCTCCCAGTTTTGCCTTTCTAACTGATGGCACTCTTTCTACCTAGTGCTACCTGTTGTTTAGGCCCTAGCTGCTTACTAGAAGACTTGGGCCAGGTCTCACTGGGCCTCTTCTCATGAGTTTATCTGTCACTCCACAGCTTTGTCCTTAGAACTTGTAGCACTCTCGCCCATGTGCTGCACATGGAACATGCAACTTGAGCTTCTTCACTAAGTTATATTTCTTCAGCTCATTCCCACATCATCAGAAGATAAAAGATTGATAGAAAAGCTACCACCTGTAGTTACCTGTATGAGCTTTATCTTATCTGATCTGATCTGGGAGACATAGCCCTCTAATAGGAATATACCTGTGATCTAAGGGTGATATTCCCTCCTCCAACACCATAAAATCTACCCCAATAAGTAGGAAGAAGTGAATACTGCATCAGATGATGAAAAGCTAGCACAGAGACCAAAGAAACATGAGAAAACAAGGAGGTAACTCTTCCCCAGATTAGTGCTATAACCACTCACAAAGATGGATAGCAGAAAAGAATTCATAGAAATGACAAAAAAAGAATTCTGAACATTTGTAGTGCAAAAGTCAATGAGATGCAAGAGAAAACAATCAACTCCAAGATATGAGAAAAACATTCCAGAAAATGAGAAAACGATTTCTAAAAAAAGATACACACCCAAAATAAAAAGATCAAGAAGAACTTCTGGAAATGAATACAAGAAATTAAATCTCCTTTGAAAGCATTAACAACAGATTGGGCCATGCAGAAGAAGGAATTTATGACCTTTAAGACAAAGTCCCTGGGGCCAGCAGATGCTGTAATGGTTATGTCACTGGACTCCCATGTAGTCGACCGTGGTTCACGTCCCAGATCTGGTGGCTTAAAACTCTCGCTGTGTGCATGTGCATGTACACACAAGATTCCAAGAGGAGAATAGAGGAGAGGGGATTTTGTCATAGCCATACCCCCAGAGAGGTGATTTCTCAGTTTCTGTCTCTGTCTCTCTGGCAAATGCACATGCCTCATAGCAAAAAATCTCTCTTTCTAAAAGAAAAAATAAAAGAAAGAGAGACAAAGTCCCAACATAGAACAAACCACCACAAACCACCTAAAAGAATGAAAAAATAACCAAAACAAAAAATGAATACTGCAAGTGACTATATGCCGACAAACAAGAAAACTGGGATAAGGTGGACAAATTAAGTGACTATATGCCAACAAACAAGAAAACCAGGATAAGATGGACAAATTTCTGGACACATGTAATCTACAAGATTTAATCAGGATGACATAGAAAGCTTGAAAAGACCCATAACACAGAACTAGATTGAAGCAGTAGTAAAGAGTCTCCCAATGAAGAAAAGCTCAGGTGTTGATACCTTCACTTTTTTTTTTTTTTTTTGGAGAGGTTTTTGCTGTAGGGTACATGAGCTCACGAGACAGACAGAGAGAGACAGAGAGACAGAAAGCGAGAAATCACCCCCCCAGGGGGGATGGCCACGCCACAATCCCTTCTCCTCCATTCTCCTCTCGGGATCTTGGGCATGCACGCACACACGCCTGGCATGAGTTTAAGCCACTGGGTTCGGGACTTGAACTGCAGTTGACTACATGGGAGTCCAGCGACATAGCCATTACGCTAACTGCTGGTCCCTTGATACCTTCACTTTTGAGTTCTATAAAACTTTTAAAGAAAAGTGAGCCTTCATTATCCTTAAACTA
Organism: Tupaia belangeri chinensis; assembly: GCF_000334495.1. Taxonomy (NCBI): domain Eukaryota; kingdom Metazoa; phylum Chordata; class Mammalia; order Scandentia; family Tupaiidae; genus Tupaia; species Tupaia belangeri. The sequence goes on along the minus strand of NW_006203457.1, from coordinate 358,368 downwards.
TTTTTTAAAGATCCAGAAGGCAGAAATCCTCCCAAATTCATTATATGAATGAATCACCCTCATCTCCAAAACAGAGAAGGATATCAGAAAAAAAGAAAAGTATAGGCCAATATTTCTGATAAATATAAATGCAAAAATTCTCAACAAGACACTAGAAAATTGTATCCAACAGTGCATTGAAAAGATTATACACCATGACCAAGTAGGCTTTATCTCAGAAATGTAAGGGTGGTTCAACATACACAAAACAATAAATTTAATATACTTTGTAAACAGAAGGGAAGATAAAAAACACATGACCATGTCAATTGATTCAGAAAAAATATTTGATAAACTACAACATCCCTTGGGTTCAGAAATTGGCATAGTTGTTGCATCATTGGACTCTCAAATTGCAGACCATGGTTTGAGTGTTGGATCCTGTGGCTTGGACCTCATGTCGGGTACCTGCGTGTACATGCCCAAGATTCTAGAAGGAGAATGGAGAAGGGATTGCAGGTATTGCAGTGTGGCCATCCCCCTGGGTGATTTCTCACTTTCCCTCTCACTGTCTCTGTCTCTGTTTCTCTGTCTCTCTCTCTCTCTCTCTCCCTGTGAACACATGTGCCCTAAGACAAAAACCCCTAAAAATTAAAAAAAAAAAACTATACAACATCCCTTTATGATTAAAACTCTCAGTCAGACTCAAGCAGGTGAATGTGGTGGTTGAGGCACTGGACTTCCATGTGACCAACCACAGTGTGAGTCCCAGACCTAGCACCTTGAAAATCATGCCAGATGCATGTGCATTAGGGCCCCAAATCCCAAGAAGACAGTGATGGAGAAGGGAATATGGTTTGATCATCACTCCGGGTGGTAATTTCTTGTTTTCTGTCTCTGTCTCTGTCTCTCTCTGGTGAGCACACATGCCCTAAAGCAATAAAAACTAAAAAAAAAATCTCAAAATAAAAACCACACAAAATCAGCATGGAAAGGATATTTCTCAACAGAAGAAAATATATGTGGAAAGCCCATAGCTAACATACTGAATGGGGAAAAGCTAACAGCTTTTTCACTAAAAACTGGAACAAGACAAGTCTTCCTACTTTCTCCATTCCCTTTCACTATAGTCCTGGAAGTCCTAAACAATGCAATAAGACAAGAGAATAAAATAAAAGGCATTCAAATAGGGGAAGAAGAAGTGATATTATCTCTATTTACAGATGACATTTTTATATATGTATATAATATAATATTAGCATATAATTATATATTATTATATTATATGTTATGTGTATTATATTATATATAATCTCCCAGAGGAATGCACACAAAAACTCCTGGAAGTGACAAATGAAGATAGTAAAGTGGCAGGATACAAAATCAACATCCAAAAATTGTTGCATTTTTATACATCAAAAATGAGCAGACTGAGGTACAACTGGAGAAAGCAATATAATTTATAGTAGCCAGAAAAGGTAAGATACCTAGGAATAAACCTAACCAAAGAAGTTAAAAACCTTCACAAGGAAAATTATGAAAAGCTGAATAAAGAAATTAAAAACACTACAACATGGAAAGACTTCCTGATTGGAATAATTAATATAATTGAAATATCAATTCTACCATTAATCTACTGTTAATATTAATCTACAGATTTAATACAATTTTGATCAAATTACCAGAGGTATTATTCTCAGATTTAGAAAAAGCAATCACAGAATTTGTTTGGAATCATAAAATACCTTGTATTGCCAAAGCTGTACTACACAGAAAGAGTGGAATAGGAAGCAAGATATATTTCAGATCTGTGATAACCAGAGCAGTATATGGTATGGAAATAAAAACAGGCATGTTGACCAATGGAACACAGTAGAGACAACAGAAATAAATCCCCAAAAATACAATCAAAAGATGTTTGACAAAGACACCAGTCTATCCAGTGAGGAAAAGAAAATCTCTTCAGCTAATAGTGCAGTAAATCTGGGTATTCACCTGCATAAAAATGAAACTGGACCCCTATCTCTCACAATTAACAAAAATTTATTCAAAACAAGTCAAAGATCTAAACATAAAACCTCAAACTATAACACTACTGGTGTAAAATACAGGGGACAAACCTGAAGACATCAGAGTAGACAAAGACTTCTTAAATAAGGTCCCTAAAGCACAGGCAATAATCCCAAACATAGACTAATGGGATTACATCAGGTTAAAAAACTTCAGCACAGCAAAAGAAACAATAGTTAGAGTGAGGAGACAACCCTCAGAATGGGAGAATATATTTGCAAATTTTTCTTCAGATAAGGGACTGCTAACCAAAACATACAGAGTACTCAAGCAGTTTACAAAGAATAATCAGTCCAAATAAAAGATGGGCAAATGAAGTGACCAGACAACTATCCATGGAAGACATATGAACAGGAAAAAAAAACATGCAAAAATACTCAACATCCTTTATGATATAGGAGATGCAAATTAAAACCACAATGAAATACCACCCAACTCCAGTCAGACTGGCTATCATTAAAAAAATAAAGAATGACAAGTGCTGGTGAGGTTGTGGGTAAAAGGGAACTCTCCTACTCTGTTGGTGGCAATGTAAATTAGTACAGCCATTATGGAGAACAATATGGAGAGTCTTCGAAGACCTAAAAACATAATAGAACTACCATATGATCCAGCAATTTCACTCTTGTGTATCCACACAAAAGTTAGGAATACACTCAGTCGGAAAGAGGACATTTGCACATCCATGTTTATTGCAGCATTACTCACAATTCCTAAGACAAGGAATCAACCAAAATGCCCAAGAATGAATGAATGGATTGAAAAAGTATGGCACATATACATTATGGAATACTACTCAGCAGTAAACAAACAAAGACTCTGGCATTTGTTAGAAAGTGGACAAATAATGGAAGATTTAATACTAAGCGAAGCAAGCCAGACTATGGGAGAGAGGCACTGCATGTTCTCACGTAATATATACTGAATATCTGCACTCTGTGGCAGAAACTGAAAGATTGGAAGATATAAAAACTTGGAGTGAAACTGTGGACACTAGAGACAGTGTGGGAAAAAGGTGAGAAATGGGGGACAGGGTGGGGAGAAGGAAGGAATCGAGGGGGAAAAAAGCAAAACATTAAATGAACAGGAAAATGGACAATTATATGTTGATGTTCGTGTGTAGGATAATATCTTTGACACTTCTAATATATAGTGTATTCATGCTGGGAAAATTCATTTTATATGCTGTAACGACATACAGTGATTGAATAGAAAAAAATTAAAGAATGATAAAATAATAATAAGCTTCTGCACAGCAAAACAATAATTAGAGTAAGCAGACAACCCTCAGAGTGAGAGAATATACTTGCAAAGTATGCCTCAAATAAGGGACTGGTAACTAGAATATACAGGGAACTCACACAGCTTACCTGCATAAAAATAATCAATCTAATTAAAAGATGGGCAAATGAGCTGAACAGACAACTCTTCAAGGAGGACATACAGATGATCAAAGAGCATATGAAAACATGCTCAACATCCCTCATCATAAAGGAAATGCAAATCAAAACCACAATGTGATATCACTTAACCCCAGTCAGAGTGACTAAAATCTAAAAAGTAAAGAATGGTAAGTGCTGGCAAGGCTGCAGTGAAAAAGGAACTCTCCTACATTGCTGGTGAGCATGTAAATTGGTACAGCTACTGTGGAGAACAATATGGAGGTTCCTCAGAAACCTACAAATTGAACTACCATACAAGTCCATTACTCCATTCTTAGGTATTTACCCAGTGAACAGGAAAACCTTGTCAAAAAACACCTGCATATCTATATTTATTGACAAATTGCTCACAATTGACATGGAATCAACCCAAATGTCAAAGAACAGATGATTGGATTGAAAAAATGCTGTGCATGTACTCAATGGAATACTACTCAGCCATTAAAAAAAATGAGATCCTAAAAAACAAAACAAAAAAAAACTTAATAGACAAAAATGGAAAGTTATCTGTTGATGTTAATGTATATGGCAATGTCTTTGACTTGACTTATATGTGGTGTATTCATCCTGGAAAAAAACATGTTGTTTAATGTAAAGATGTACAGTGACTAAATAGAAATAATTTTAAAATATTTACCTTAATTTAGAATACCCTGAGTTTAATATTGTTTAATATAATTTCAGCCACTTTATTATTTAATTTAGAAATTGTAAAGCTTACAAAATTTATGTTCACTTCTAAGGCAATAAATACTATGTTTATAGCCATTATTAATTTTAAATAGCAAATGATAATTTATTTTATTTACTTTGCATAATTACATTTCTAGCAGTGTAAGTGGAAGTTTAATCATGACCAGTAAGAAAAGAGCAAAATGAAGAGCTGGTCTATTAGTTAGGATTTTGCTGCATTCATAAGTCACATATATTTTCTATTTTAAATAGCAAATGATAATTTATTTTATTTACTTTGCATAATTACATTTCTAGCAGTGTAAGTGGAAGTTTAATCATGACCAGTAAGAAAAGAGCAAAATGAAGAGCTGGTCTATTAGTTAGGATTTTGCTGCATTCATAAGTCACATATATTTTCTATTACTGCCTTCAGACTTTGTGAATTGGCATAAATCAGTATTATCCTTGTAATTACTGACATTTCCATTATCAAAGAAAAATCATTTGCCAGTTGCAGCTCAGTGACTTTTTTTTTTTCTTTGAAGGGTAAAAATTTTTCTCCCGAAGAACTTTTTTACTCCCCATTTTCAAAGAGAGTCACATAAGCAGCTCAATGACTTTTTATGTCATCAATAGTACCAAAGTTTTAGGGGGAAATCACACTTTGAGCTTTTCAAGCTAATAGCCTAAAGGTGGATATAGATTGTTTAAGTGATCTGTTTTGGGCACCAGCAGGTGGTGTGGTGGATAAGGTACTAGAAACTTGGACTCCCAGGTAGTCACCCGTGGTTCGAGTCCCAGACCTGGTGGCTTGCTTTCTCACTTTTTTTCTCTCTCTCTCTCTGTGTCTTTCTCTGGTCAAATTAAAATAAATAAATGAATAAATAAAAATAAATAATTCTTAAAAAAATACTGCTTTTTTTCCTCATTTAAAGGTTTTATGTACACAGCTCTGGAAGGAGGCCACCAAATTAATAATTAGAAGCAAGAAAAATAGAGATTTTTTAAAATTTCCTTTATCTTGTTTTAGTTCATTTGACCACTGACTCACTGAACAGATAGGTATACATGGAACCCCCTTCAAGTACTATTTGAAGGCATCAATTTTTAAAATTCAAGAGTAAAAATAATTTTATTTATTGGTGACTTATATTCTACAGAGAAATATAATATTTGAACCTAGAAGACCTTTCAAATATTTTGGGAATTTCTAGCTGTATTATAGTTATTGCTTTCCAATTTATTCCATTGTAGTGAGATATTTCAATATTATGTCATTCATTGAAATTTATTTTATGGTCTAGCATGCTGTATTAGTGACGTAAGTTCCAAATAAATAATAAATAACCTCAGGGCCCAGGAAATTATCTCAAATTAGTGAAGCTGACCAGATGATAAAAATAGGAATCAGTTACTGCTGTAAGTGCAAATATTAGTATATATTGAACAGGGACATTCAATGTCAGTCTTTCACAGTGTGGCTTGCTTTGGTTAGCATTAAATCTTCTGTATCCATCCATTTTGTATCAAATGACAGGATCTTTTTTTTTTTAATAACTGAGTAGTATTCCATGGTGTATATGTGCAACATTTTTTCAATCTAGTCTTCTGTTCTTTGGCATTTAAGTTGATTCCATGTCTTAGATAAAGTAGCAAAGACAGTAAATGTAGATACCAGAGACTGTATAGGAGGAAGAGAGTGGCAGAGAGCATAGAGGGTGATGGGAGGGAGAGGCTCAGGAAAAAAAAAATTAACAGAAGGATGGAAAGTTACCTGTTAAAGATGATGTGTATGATAATATATTTTTTTGATTTGCTTGCGTGGAACAGAAAGCATAAGCCTACCTAAATGGATTCAAATTTAAATATTTTTAAAGAGATTATACCAGTCAAATATAACAAGTTTTAAAATCAAATCAAACTCAGAGGCCACTTTTAGATGGCAATAGATGATCAAGTTCAAAATAAGAGTACAGACAAAAAAGTAAAATGTACAGACCTTTAAAAGTGAGGAAGTCTTAGTAGGTGGTTCAGTGGTTAAGGCACTGGATTCCCATATGACCGACTATGGTTCAAGTACTAGACTCAACAGCTTGAAAAATGCTGAGTACATGTGCATGAGTGCCCAAAACCCAGAGAGGAGAATGAGAAGAAATTACAAACTGGCTATCCCCATTGAGGGGTGATTTCTCACTTTCCCTCTCTCTCTCTCTGGCAAGCACATGTGCCCTATGACAAAAAAAAAAAAAGTTTAATAAATAAATGAATAATAAATAAATAAATAAAAGAGGGTAAATGTTAATCAAGATTTCATCATAGAGGAAATTTAATCTGGATTTAATAGAGCTAGATGGAAAGAATGACATAAGGCCTTACAGGTAGCCGAATGTCTTTCCATCTTCTCCCTTCCCTTAATCTGTGACATTTCTTCTTAAATCTATCTTCTTGGTAATTTATGAAAATATTCATCTGCAAATGAAAAGGCAAAATATTATTATCCATGATATTTGAAACAACTGCTCTGATCTCAAAATTATACCCAATTGCCAACAAGAATATTTCTATTTAATAACTGAATTTATAGGGGATTTAAACCTACTTTGCTAAATGTAAAGTGACCATATTTAATCACTTTAAGGTAAAGTCAGTGAAAGCTTCTATTTATGCCATATTTTCTTAAGTATCTGTATTAAATATGGAAAAATATAATAAAATATTCTTCAAAATTTTATCATTGATTTATTAATACAATTGTTTATACTGTTTTTGTTCCTCACATACATCTAAATTTAATTTACCTTTTCAGAAAAAAATTTAACATGGATGAGATTATTTGATAATGTCAAATGAAGACAATTTAAAATTAAAACAAGTAATATTGGTGAATGATCTTTAAAATAAAGTACTAATGCCATTACATTTAACCCTGATATACCTGTATGAGATAAGCCTTGATCTAATTTATCAAACTGTTATAGAGTTTCAAATTACTGAATATGGGACTAGCAGTTAGCATAATAGCTATGTCGCTGTGTAGTCGACTGCCATTTGCGTCCCGGACCGGGTGGCTTAAAACTCAGCCGAGCGCGTGTGCCTGCAGTTCCCAAGATCCTGAGAGGAGAATGGAGGAGAAGGGATTGCGGCGTGACCATCCCCCCTGGGGGGTGATTTCTCGCTTTCTGTCTCTCTGTCTCTCTCTGGCGAGCGCACATGCCCTATAGCAAAAACCTCTAAAACAAAATACTCAGTATGATTTAACAAATGCAGATCATGATAAATGTCAAGAGTAGAGTTAACAGGCAAAATAGAGCTTCTGCATTGTAATTTACCTCTTTTTTAAAAAAAGAGAGAGAGAGAGAGAATTTTGCTCATAAGGCAAGTGCACTCGCCAGAGCGACAGAGAGACAGAGAGTGAGAAATCACCCTGGGGGGGAAGGGGAAGGCCATGTCACATTCCTTCTCCTCCATTCTCCTTTCAGGATCTTGAGCACACACGTGTACACACCTCACGTGAGTTTTAAGCAGCCAGGTCCAGGACACGAACTATGGTGAACTATGTGGGAATCCAGCAACGTAACCACTGCAGCATCTGCTGGTTTCATAATTTACCTTCTTCTAGTGATTACATATTTTGTTATCAGGACAAAAAGATAAATATGCCCCTTTAAAATAAATTTTCATTTGGAAGAAAAGATGAATGAATCCAGGGGAAAATAATACATATCGATGATAAATTACTGTTAGTATAGTTTATTTCAATTTTTTGTCATAGTCTAAGTATTTAGTTAGAGCCAACATAAACAAATGGGTAAAAGTAAACGCAAAGAAACTAACATTGGGACCAGCAGTTAGCATAATGGCTATGTCGCTGAACTCCCACATAGTCGACTGCAGTTCGAGTCCCGGACCTGGGTTGCTTAAACTCACGCCAGGCGCGTGTTCATGTGTACTCAAGATCCCAAGAGGAGAATGGAGGAGAAAGGATTGCAGCGTGGCCATCCTCCCTGGGGGGCAATTTCTCGCTTTCTGTCTCTCTGTCTTTCCCTGTCAGTCTGGCGAGTGCACTCGCCCTATAGTAAAAAATCTCAAAAAAAAGAAAAAAAAAAAGAAACTAACATTTATTGAATATGAACCACATATTGTTCTCGTTTCAATTCTCCAAGATGGAAATATTACTATGCCTAGTTTACAGATGAAGAGATTAAGGCTTAAAGAGGTTTACTTACTTGGATAAAATCACATAGGTAGTAAATGGTTAAAGTTAGATTTTAATCCAGGGCTGACTGGTTCCCGAATCAATGTTCTTCCCCTTATATTGCAGTACTTCTTGGAGTAGTTGTTTACTTGACATCATTTAATATCCCCTCTCCCCCTCTCCCAACTGAGCCCATTTTCCTCCTTAGACTACCTTAATGCTTGCAATTTTCTAATTTTGGAATTTTCAAATAATATAATTTATTTTGAGTTTTTTAGGAACTGAGTATTTTATTTATGTTGATGTGTTTACATTAAATGTGGAAGGGGGTACATAAATGCTACCATTTTCACTAATTTAAATGTGGAATTTGAAGGAAATAGCACACAAAATAGCTATGTGTGGTTAGTGAAAGAAAAATGCATACTCATGATTCTGGACATTGTACTTTAAGGACTATGTAAAGGGAATTATCAGAACAAGATTCTCTTAGAGTCAGTATGAAGTATGAGGTAAGGAGAGAAACTTTTCTGACAGTCATTTTCACACACAGAGAGAGAAAATTAATGCCTATATCTCCCATTGGATTGACTATAAGCTCCTCAAAGTCAATAGCTATGGCTGGGGTCCAGCAGTTAGTGTAATGACTATGTTGCTGAACTCCCATGTAGTCGACCACAGTTCGAGTCCCAGACCCGGTGGCTTAAACTCACACCAGGCGCATATGTGTGATTGCCCAAGATCCCAAGGGGAGAATGGAGGAGAAGGGATTGTGGCGTGGCCATCCCCCATGGGGGGGAATTTCTTGCTTTCTATCTCTCTGTCTCTCTCTCTCTCTTTCTGGTGAGCATGCATGCCCTATAGCAAAAACCTCTAAAAGAAATAGCTATGACTATTTCTGTGTAACATTATAATTAGAATGTTTATAACAATGCTAAGAATATAATCAATTATTCAGTTAATAATAAATAGTTTCTGAATGAATAAACTAATGTTACTATTGCATAAGTGTGTCCTTCTTAACCCAGTGCACAGCCATATACAAGGGATATTCAGAAAGTTCATGGAAAATGTATATTATAAAACAACCGTGAATAGATTTTAAAAATTTGGGGGGTAACCAGCAGTTGGCATAATGACTATGTCGCTGGACTCCCATGTAGTTGACTGCGGTTTAAGTACTGGACCCGGTGGCTTAAACTCGCACTGGGCACGTGTGTATACATGCCCAAGATCCTGAGAGGAGAATGGAGGAGAAGGGATTGTAGCATGGCTATCCACCCTGGTGGGTAATTTCTCGATTTCTGCCTCTCTATCTGTCTTTCTGGTGAGCGCACATGCCCTATAGCAAAAACGTCTCAAAAATATTTTTTTTGTACCAAAATAAAACTGTATTTTAATTTCACTTTCCTACAAACTTTTTGAAGTCCACTTGTATATACCAGACCAGATTGAGCTCATCAATACTCAGTTGAATATGACTTTGTTAATACTCTAATGTTAGGATAAAATTATTTTCTCCTGCTCACAGACAGACTTTCATATTTATAACCTTCTTATCACTTGCTGAAAATTCTGCCTTTGGATATATTGGCCAGGAATCAATAGTACATACCCATAAACAAAATCTATATTTGCCTAAAGATCGTTGAATCTCACAGTGGGCATATAATTTTCTGAACCTTTGTATTTATTATTTAGTTAGAAATGTGAAGAACATTTGAAAAGTACCTAGACCTAATTTCCACTGCACACACACACACTGCTGGTGAAGCACAGTGTAACAGAGCATAATTGAATTAAACAATAGGATGCAGGATGAGCAACACAAATAGACCATTATTCTAATCAAAAATGGTCTTAGCATTAGTCATGCACTCTAAAGAATGAAGTTGCCCTCCAATAGATAACAATAAAATGTACATGAAGAAATAATGAGACTCTGACATTTGATACAAAGTGAATAAATATGGAAGATTTAATACTGAGTGAAGGAAGCCAGACTATTAAAGGCAGGAATGGTATATTCCCGCTTAATATATACCAAATGTCTATACTCTATGGTAGAAATTGGAAGATTGGAATATATATAACAGGGAGGGCAACTGAGGACATTAGAGACAGTATGGAAGGGGATGGGTAACAGGATGGGAGGGAGAGGATCAGGGGAAAAAAATTAACAAAAATGAAAATAAAAAGTTATCTGTTGATGATAATGTATATGGCAATATCTATGACTTGGCCAATATGCACTGTATTCATGCTGGGAAAAACCTTTGTGTATGTAATAAATTTGTATAGTGATTAAATGTAAATTTAAAAAATATTTTAAAAATAAAAAAGAAAAAAATGTACATGAATTTATTTGTGAAAAGCTCATTTGTGATTATTGTAAGAGATAAGTACTTTTATTATCACTGTTTTTAGACCAGAAAGTAAAGGCACAGAGAGGTGGTCTAAATTCACACAGCTAGTTAGAAGTACATCTGATTTTTTTATTGTAATTTTTGATTCACATATAATGTTTGTACAACTTTGTGGGGTACAGTATAGATTTTAAAGCATGCATACAGTGTACAATAATCAAACCAAGGATATCACCATGTGTATTATCTTCAATATTTAATGCTATATTATGTTGTATGCGTTTGATATTTGTTCTACTCTTTTTATTTTTCTGGTGGTATATATTGTAGTGTCAGTGACATTTTTTACTCTGTTATAATACACCATTACATTTTAACTTTGGCATTTTGATTCCAGAATATATATTCTTTGCCACTTACTAGATTATGGTGGAAAATATCAGGATTTACTTGAGAGAATTGTAAGCATAAAATAATGGTAGCTACTATTATTATTGCTACCACATGTTCTGAAGGAATTACTAAGTGTTCTGAAGGGCAAGTACAAGCTCATATGAGAGAATGTAAGAGGAGAATTTATTCTCAACTGAGAGACTCAGAGGCCAAGACTGAGGAAGTGATAATTAAAATGAGATCTTAAGGTTAACTGTGAGTTAAGGTGGGGTTGGGTTGGAGGCATGTGGGTGGAAAAATGTGAGATTAAAAGAGTAGGCTGGAATGAACCAGATTATCAAAAACCTTGTGTTTCCTATTTCATGTTCTAAAGAATTTGGTCTTTATTTTAAAAGGAGTGGAATGCCGTTGAAGGGTTTTAATCATGGAGGTCTCAGATTTGCTCTTTAAAAATGTCACTGGGGGGACCAGCAATTAACTTAATGGCTCTGTCGCTGAACTCCCATGTAGCCGACCGTGGTTCGCGTCCTGGACCCGGTGGCTTAAACTCACACTAGGCACATGTGCTTCTGTGTCCAGGATCCCGAGAGGAAAATGGAGGAGAAGGGATTGCGGTGTGGCTATCCCCTCTGGGGGGGTGATTTCTTGCTTTCTATCTCTCTGTCTCTCTCTGTCTTTCTGGCGAGAGCATGCACCCTACAGCAAAAAGCCTCTCAAAAAAAAAATGTCATTGGAGTTATGATGTGTAAAATGGATAAGAGACAGGGCAAGATGGGATCAGAGAAAGCAGATGTGACCCCCTAGATTCTTAATCCCCTTGTGATAAAGCCTCTCCTATGTCAAACTATTTGTGACTTAGATTTAGTTGAAATTCTCTTCATCCATTTTAATTTTTGAATTAAGTTTGAATATATTAAAGCATTTCCCCCAAAGAATTTGATAAATTAATTGTAGAGATTTCCTGTGAAAAACCATGAATATTTAAAGATTGGCTGTCAATATTTTAGTGGACTACCTTGAAACCTGAGGGAACTATTATATATCTTTTAATATGCTTGCATAACACAGGACCCTATGAACAAACAAGTAAGTAAATATATGAAATGATTTAATACCTATAACAAAAGATGTAGTCTTTGTTTATATTTTAAAGTTGAAGATAACCAAGCCTGAAGGTTTATTTTCATACAGCAATTGTTTAGAATATCCCATAATTCCACTTCATTTTATATTTATGAAATTCCTGATTCCTTAAAAGTATGACAGAAACATTAAGTTTTATTTAATGATGTGGGAATGAGTGATTTCTCTTTCCCATACAGTCTTTTTTTTTTTTTTTTTGAGAGGTTTTTGCCATAGGGTGTGTGCACTTGCCAAAAAGACAGAGAGAGACAGAGGGACAGAAAGCGACATATCACCCCCTAGAGGGGATGGCCATGCCACAATCCCTTCTCCTCTATTCTCTTCTCAGGATCTTGGGCACACACGCACACACGCACACACGCCCAGTGTGAGTTTAAGTCACCAGGTCTGGGACTCAAACCACGGTGGACTGCATGGGAGTCCAGTGACATAGCCATACACTAACTGCTGGTCCCCCATACAGTTTTAAAATATGTCTCAAAAGTTTAGACCAGAGTAAATAAAATAATTTTACTTAAACTTCCTTTAGATGTAAATATGACTTGTAATTAATTTTAAGCATTTCTTTAAATAGAGAAATTTAAGTTCAATTTCTTCCTTGTGAGAGGTGAATTTTCCATCTTGGAAAGATCAGATACCCCCTCTTTCTTTATCTAAGCACTAAGGCAGTTCCATCTGCCAATATAACCTCTTTTTAGGATTAAATTTAGATGTGTGTCCTACCCTATGAAATATATATTTTATACATTATAAATATATATTTTTTCAGTATCAAAATTAAATTTGCTTCCTATACCAGATACAAAGAATACTTACATTTCTTTGTATGAAAAGTGTATCTTCTGTTTGTTCATACTTTGAGCTGATGTATCGTGTGTGATAATTGAAAGCAAACATAAGAGGAGTGCTCCATGACTGCTATATCTCTAGCACTAACATAATTTTCTCTCATGGGGTCTCTAGTTTTTCCTG
>NW_006203457.1:330536-345094 GCF_000334495.1 Tupaia belangeri chinensis | reverse complement strand
ATGTATAACTCAGGTGTCCAAACTATTGATCAGGAGCATAGATAACAAATATGATAATATTTCTAAGATGGGGTCAGAAAAACTGATAAATAAGTTGAAACACTAAACACCATTCCACAAAGAACTATGTCTCTGAACAGAGGAACAACTCACTTCCTCAAGATTTCTTGAGCATATAGGCATTATATTGATTTGATGCACATCAAAGCTTTGACTCTAGTGCCAAATTTGATGATAAAATAGAATGTAGGTCTTACTCAATATTCCTGAATAAAATCCTGGTTGAAATTTCTTTATGATGGAAATGGAACTGTTATATCATAAGGTTAAGGAAGACAAATTCTTACCTCCAAGCCCTCTACAAGCAATATTGCCATTCTATAGTTACACAAAACCCAGCTGTTAGATTTCATTCAGTTTTCCAGGGTGTATATAGTTTTATACCATCCCTTCCTGACCTAATCAGTGACATCTATTTAAGTATGATATGTAAACTTTAAATTTAAAATTTAAATTTTAAATTGAACTTTAAATTTAAAATTTAAATGAGAGTCTTCCATTTCTTTTTTTAGAGATATTTTTGCTATAGAGCACGTGTGCTCACTGGAGAGACAGAGACACAGAAAGTGAGAAACCATCCCCTAGTGGAGGATGGCCACATTGAAATCCCTTCTTCTCCACTTTCTTCTTGGGATTTTGTACACATACACAGCATGAGTTTTAAGCCTATGGGTCCAATACTCAAACTGCAGTTGACTAAGTGGGAGTCCAGCAATGTAACCATGACAGCATCTGCTGGTCCCAAGAGTCTTCCATTTCTAAGAACTGAAGTGGAAGTATGTGTATACATGATATTATGATATATATATAAAGGCAAACATAACAAGACTCTAAAGGATGGAGAGAAAAAGGCCAAATGATGAGAGACCTTGGAACCCAGGGAGCGATATGTTGGTGAGTTCTCTGGGTTTCCTTTTTGACTCACATATGGAGCACAAGATGCTTCAAACCCAGAAATGTCAATGGGAACAAAAACAACAACAAAAAGGCCCAGCAAAATCCTGCTCTCTTTAACCAGAAGACCAATTAAAGGGCAGCCTATCAAGACAGGAAAATTTAAATGATAATCTATCCCGACCAAACACCACAAAAAAACTATAGCTCCACCCCTATCCATGTCAGTAAAGGCAAAATGTGAAGCTTAGAATTTCATCATCCCTAGGCTGTAAAGAGGAGCCATAACAAGTTGGCTGGAGATGGGTGTGACAGAGAAATTCAAGTGGAGATCTTGGACTTCTTGTCCCTGCCAGGAGGTAATGAAACCTCTCCTCCACAGTGTCATTGGAGACCTCATGGGGTGCCTGGACTTCTAATCTTATCCAGCATTAACCAGGTACTTCTTTTCCTCTTCATTTGAGTGTGATGTTAGAAGAAGTCTAGTGATGAGTCAGGACTTTCATCACTGCCCAAGAGTGACAAGGCCACTGATGTGTCTCCATTTGTCAGTGAAAGCTATGTAGGAAGCAGTAATGAAGAACTACTACTACTCACGGGCAGAGATTTATCAGGGGAGGACTAGTGGAGACAGAACTCTCATCCCTTCCCAGCAGTAATGAGTTCTTCCTATGATGTGTGTCAAAGAGCACTTAGCAGGATCCTGTATTTTCACTCACAAATGGCAATAACAAGACAACATTGTCCCTTCATCTGCCAGAACAACACAGTGGAAGCAATCTAAAACAGGTTTAAATAAGATTCAGAGTCTCATAATATCCATAATATCCAGATGTAAAATGAAAATGATTCATACCAAGAGCCAGGAAAAGATTACTCAAATGATAAAGGACAAAGATGTCAACACCAAGATAACAGAGATGTTAAAATTACCTGACAATGGGACCAGTAGATAGCATAATAGTTACATCACTGGACTCCCACATAGTCAACCACTGTTTGAATCCCAGGCCTGGAAGCTTAAAACTCAAGCTGGGTGAACATGTGTACATGCCCCAAATCCCAAGAGGAGATTAAAGGAGAAGGGATTGTGGTGTGGCCATCCCCTCTAGGGGGTGGTTTCTTGCTTTCTGTTTCTCTGTCTCTCCAGCAATCATACAAACCCTATAGCAAAAAATTGTTCTGTAAAATATAAATAAATAAAATATCCTGACAATACAATGTTTTTAAGGGAGCCACCATAAAAATACTTTAACAAGCTTTAACAAAAATGGTTGGAGCAAGTAAAGGAATAGAAAGTCTCACCAAAGAAATAAAAGATACAAAAAAGAATCAAATGAAAAATTTTACATTGAAAAACAAATTTGAATGACAAACTTGAATGACAAGGTTTTGACTTACATACAAATGAATTGCATTTAAATTTAAATATGCATGTAAATAGTTCTGTTGATAACCCACTATTTACATTTGGTACATCTATGTCTACTAATACAGTAAGCTTTCTCACTTTTCTGCTTGTTTGTTCAGAATGAATTAAAATTAGACTTTGAAAATAAAAAAGAAGAAAAAGAAAGCTGAAATTTTAAAAAAAAACCTATGTGATTTCCCATCCAGGATATACTGCATAGTGGCTTAATCATGCATGTTATCATCAATAATTTTCCATTTTTAGTGATATATATATATATATATACATATATATATATATATAACCGCATGTTGTATTTGAGAAATACAATGTTACTTGTCAATTAAAAAAAAGAAAAAAGATTCCAAATGGATGGGCTCAGTAGTAAAATGAAATGGACCTATCCAGTATGAACAACAGAGGGAAAATAAAGCAAAAATGTAATGAACAGAGCAGCAGGGACTTGTATGACCATAACAGAAAATCTAATATTCAGATTAGGGCATGTCATGAAGGAGAGGAGAAATAGGGGAGACTGAAAATTATTTAAAGAAATAATGACCAGAAAAATTCCCAAATTTGACTAGAGACAGAAACCAACAGATTCAAGAAGCTGAATGAATACCACAAAAAATAAACCAGAAGATACTTACATCACCACACATCAGAATTGAGCTTATGAAATCTAAAGACAGGGACGAGTCAGTGGAACAGTGGCAATGAAACTGGACCTACATGGGAAAGGTCCTGGGTTTGCTATCCAGGACCTCCCTGAACATGCCAGGTACACATACCCATGCTCATAATTCAGGCCAGCTGATACTGAGGATGGATCATGGCATGAAGACTATTAGGGATCTCTCTCATCTCTCTTGCTTGCTCTCTCTCTCTCTCTCACTCTACATCAGAAAAAATTAAATAATAAGCTTTATGAAACTAAATGAAAGAAAATAAAGATCGTGGAATCAGTCAGATAAAAATGATACCTCACCTAACGAAGAGAACAAGATGGAATGACAGTAGATTTCTCATCAGAAACCATAGCAACCCAAGGAAAGTGACAAAATATTTTTTGAGTAATTAAAGAAGAAAACTATGAACCCATAATTCTATATCCAAAGAAAATATCTTTTAGCAATAAAGAGAAATAAAGACATATTTAGATGAAGAAAAATGTAAAGAATCTGTTATCAGCAGACCTAAACTAAAAATAAAAAATTTAAATTCTAGGAAAATTTTCAAAGAGAAAGCAAATGATATAAAAAGTAATGCTGGAAAATGAAGAAGAAAGACTAACAAGACTACAAGTATGGATAAATAAAATTATCTTTCCTTCTTCTGATTAGTTTTGTAAATTGTTTGATGGGTGAACCAAAATTATAATGCAGCCTGATTTTACATTACTAATGTACATTACTAATGTATGTTCTTCTAGTACATTTAAGTTGCTACAACAAAAATATAAACTAGGTAGCTTATAAACAGAAATGTATTTCTATTTCAGAAACTGGTAAGTCCAAGATCAAGGAATATGCATATTTACTGTCTGGTGAGGGCACACTTTTCAGTTCACAGATGGTACCCTCTAACTGTGTCCTTACATGGCCAAAGGGGTGAGAGTATTCCTAGGGACTCTCTATAAGGGTACTAATTCTATTCCTGAGGGCTTCACCCTCGTGAACTAATCATGTCCCAAAGGCACTACCTCCTAATACCCCTACCTGGGGATGAGGATTCCAACATATGAATTTTGGGGGAATATAAACCTTTGCATATATAGAAGACAAATTTTTAAATCTGTATTTTAAATATGCAAAGCAGAGAGAGGCAGAGGAAGAAAGTTTTCTACACTGATAAAATGTTACATATACATAGTGTTAGGATATTTTTTTCTCTTTATTTCTTTTATACATTCAGTCATGTTACTTAGTTTATAAAGTGAATATTCCAACATGCATACATTTCTCACTAGTTTAGTTCACCATACTAGAAAGTTATCTTCAGTAGATAATAATCCATTTCTTTGTCTAATAAGTGCCTTGCCTCTATTATTCTATTTAATGTCCTTCCTCAGACTCTACTCCTTCACCCACCCTCTTCCCACACTGTGTCTGGTATTCACAACCATTTACTTAGTTTCTATAGCAATTAGTCATTCAGTTTTGGCCATAGAGTGCACACACTCAGTATATATTAAGTGGAGATATATAATGTCTCTCCTTCATCACCTGACTTAGTTCACTATGCAGTAAATCTTCTATATTCATTAATTTTCTGTCAAAATCCATGGTCTGTTGTTTTTTATGACTGAGTCGTATTCCATAGCATATATGTACCACAGTTTTTCAATCCATTCATCTGTTCATGGGCATTTGGGTTGGTACCATGTTTTAGCAATTGTGACTAGTGCCACAATAAACATGGATGTGCAAGTACTTTTCTGATTGAGAATTTTTCTGTCCTTTGGGTAGATACCAAGAAGTGGGATTACTGGATCATATGGTAGTTCTATTTGTAGATCTTTGAGGAATCTCCAAATTGTTCTCCAGAATGGCTGGACCAATTTATATTCCCACCAGCAGTGTGGGAGAGTTCCCCTTTCACTACACTTCCACCAGCACTTACCAGTTTCTGTTTTTTTAATCTTAGTCATTCTGACTGAGGTTAGGTGGTATCTCATAGCGGTTTTGATCTACATCTCCCTTATAATGAGGGCTATTGAGCATTTTTTATATGCCTTTTGGCTATTCATATGTAATCCGTAGAGAGTTTTTTTTTTTTCCAACTCATTCTCACATCTTTTAATAGGGTTAATCATCTTTTTGGGGGACAGCTGCTTGAGTTCCTTGTGTATTCTGGTTATCAGTCCCTTATCTGATGTATAGTTCACAAGAATATTTTCCCATTCTTAGAGCTGTTAATTTACACTAATTACTGTGTCTTTTGCCATGCAGAAACTTCTTAATCTGATGTAATCCCACTTGTCTATTTGGGGGGACAGCTGCTTGAGTTCCTTGTGTATTCTGGTTATCAGTCCCTTATCTGATGCATAATTTACAAAAATATTTTCCCATTCTGAGGGTTGTTGATACACACTAATTACTGTGTCTTTTGCCATGCAGAAACTTCTTAATCTGATGTAATCCCACTTGTCTATTTTGGGGATTATTGACTGTGCTTAGGGGGTCTTATTTAAGAAGTCTTTGCCTATCCCCAATGTCTCCCAGAGTTTCCCAAGAGTTTTTCAGCAGCAATTTTATAGTTTGAGGTCTTAGGTTTAGATCTTTGATCCATTTTGAGTTAATTATTGTCAAAGGTGAGAGGTAGGGGTCCGGATTCATCTTTCTACAGGTGGATATCCAGTTTTTCCGGCACCATTTGCTAAAGAGATTTTCCTTTCCCCACTGGATTGACTGGCACCCCTTGTTAAAAATCAGTTGGCTAAGGGACCAGCAGTTAGCGTAATGGTTATGTCGCTGAACTCCCACGTGGTCGACCGTGGTTCGCGTCCCATACCCGGTGGCTTAAAACTCACACCAGGCGTGTGTGCGTGCGTGCCCAAGATCCCGAGAGGAGAATGGAGGAGAAGGGATTGTGGCATGGCCATCCCCTCTGGGGGGTGATTTCTTGCTTTCTGTCTCTATGTCTCTCTCTGTCTGTCTGGCGAGCTCACACACCCTATAGTGAAAACCTCTCAAAAAAAAATCATTTGGCTGTATTTTGGGGAGTTTATTTCTGGGAACTTTATTCTGTTCCATTGGTCCACCTGTCTATTTCTGTGCCAATACCATGCTGTTTTGATTACCACAGCTTTGTAGTATATTTTTGAGTTAGGGAGTGAGATGCCGCCCATTCCCCTCTTTTTGTGCAGGATTGCTTTGGCAATACGAGATCTTTTATGATTCCCGACTAACTGTATGATTGTCATTTCTAGATCTGTGAAGAAAGTTTCTGACACTTTGATTGGGGTTGTGTTAAATATGTAGATTAATTTGCATAGAATTTCTATTTTGATTATATTAATTCTTCCAATTCAGGAACATGGGATGTCCTTCCACTTTTTTGTGTCATTTTCAATTTCTTTTTTTTTAGCTTCTCATACTTTTCCTTGTGGAGATTTTTAACTTTGGTTAGATTTATTCCTAGGTATTGTATACTTTTTGTAGCTATGGTAAATGGAATTACTTTTTTCAGTTCTATCTCAGTCTGCTTACTGTTCATATATAGAAATGCTATGGATTTCTGTATATTGATTTTGTATCCTGAAACTTTATTGCATTCATGTATTACTTCCATGAAGTTTTTCATGGACACCATTGGGTCTTCTATGTATATCATGATGTCATCTGCAAATAGATTTAGTTTCATCTCTTCTTTACCAATTTAAATGGCTTTTATTTTATTCCCTGTTCTGATTGCTTGGTGAGGACTTCCAGTACTATATTGAAAAGGAGATTCCTCAAAAATCTGCAAATAGAACTACCATATGATCCAGTAATCCCACTTCTTGGTATCTACCCAAAGGACAGAAAAATTCTTAATCAGAAAAGTATTTGCACATCCATGTTTATTGTGGCAGTAGTCACAACTGCTAAGACATGGTACCAACCCAAATGCCCACGAACAAATGGACTGAAAAACTGTAGCACATATACTCTATGAAATACTATTCTGCCAGGGGGAAAAAAAAAAACTGGCTTTCGACAGAAAGTGGATGAATGTGGAAGATTTACTGCATAGTGAACCTTGACTGGTACCTTTTGTCAAAAATCAGTTCACTTACACTTTTTTGGCTATCTTACACTTTTTATGGCTCTGGTAAATGGAATTACTTTTTTTCAGTTCTCTCTCAGTCTGCCTGCTGTTAGTATATAGAAATGCTATAGATTTCTGTATGTTGATTTTGTATTCTGCAGCTTTACTGTATTCATGTATTACTTCCAAGAATTCTTTTCATGGATACCAATGGTCTTCTCTGTATCCAGTCATGTCATCTGCAAATAAAGAGAATTTTACCTTTTCTTTTCCTATTTGAATGCCTTTTATTTTTTCCTCTTTTCTGATTACATTGGCGAGGACTTCGAGTACTATATTAAAAAGGAGTCGAGAAAGTGGGCATCCTTGTCTTGTACCACCTTTTAGTGGAAATCCTTTCAACTTTTCTCCAGTCAGGATGATGTTCGCTATGGGTTTTTCATAGATAGCTTTTATTGTCTTGAGAAATAACCCTTCTATGCCAATTTTTCCAAGAGTCTTGTACGTGAAGGGATGTTGTATCCTATCAAATGCTTTTTCTGCATCAATTGATATAATCATATGGTGTTTATCATTCTTTCATTTAATATGGTGTATTACATTCATTGTTTTACGTATGTTGAACCAACCTTGCATCCCTGGTATAAAGCCTACCTGGTCGTAATGTATAATATTTTTTCAGTGTAGTGGGATACGATTTCCTAGTATTTTATTTTTAATACAAAATTTTAAAATTTTATTCATTTTTAAAAATATTTTCCCACAAACATTTACTTTACATATCAAAAGATTTTTGCTCATATTCCATAGTTCATTCACTCTTTCTTTCTTTCTTCATTTTCTTTTATACATTCAATCACATTATTTAGCTTCCAAAGCGAATATTTCAAACTTGTTGAGAATTTT
Source organism: Tupaia belangeri chinensis (assembly GCF_000334495.1). Taxonomy (NCBI): domain Eukaryota; kingdom Metazoa; phylum Chordata; class Mammalia; order Scandentia; family Tupaiidae; genus Tupaia; species Tupaia belangeri. Next base: position 337,068 of record NW_006203457.1, on the reverse strand, counting down.
TGCGTCTATATTCATCAGAGATATTGATCTATAGTTTTCCTTCCTTTTTCTTTCTTTATCTGTTTTGTAGATAAGGGTGATGGAGGATTCATAGAATGAACTTGGCAGAGTTTCACCCATTTGGATCTTTAGAAATAAATTGAGCAGAATAGGAGTTAGCGCTCCTTTAAAAAAAATTGTAGAATTCAGAGGGGAAGCTATCAGGATCAGGACTTTTCTTTGTTGGATGGTTATTTATTACTGATTCAATCTTCTTGCTTGTTATGGGCTTTCTACATACTCCTGGCTCAATTTTGGTAGATTATATGTGTCCAGGAATTTATCCATCTTATCCAGATTTTCCTGATTGTTAGCATATAGTTGTTCATAGTATTCTCTAATGATGTTTTGTATTTCCATTATGTCTGTTGTTATATTGCCTGCTTCATTGCAGATTTGATTCACCTGGTTCCTTTTCTCTTCTTAGTAAGCCTTGCTAGTGGTGTATCAATTTTGTTTATCTTTTCAATGAACCAACTTTTACTTTCATTTATTTTCTGTATAGTTGTTTTATTTTCTATTTCTTTTGATAGTGCTTGAATATTATTTTTTTTTTCTCCTGGAATTTTTTAGATTTTTTTGCTGTTGCTTTTCCAATTCTCTGAGGCACAGTGTTAGGTGATCCATTTGCCTTCTTTCCATCTTATTCTTATTATGTGCACTAATTGCTATGAACTTCCCCCTTATGACTGCTTTTGCAGTGTTCTAAAGATTAGGGAAACTCGTGTCCTCATTGTCATTGTTTCCTTGAATCTTTTTATGTCAGTCTTAATTTCTTCCAGGAGTAGTTTATTTAGTTCCCATGTATTTGTGTATTTTTGAGGATTTCTCTTGAAATTAAAATCAAGTTTAATTCTATCATGGTCAGAGAAGGTGCTGGATATAGTTTCTATGCCTTTGAATCTGCAGAGGCTTGCTTTGTGCCCTATTATGTCATCAATCTTCAAAAAGATTCCATGTGGGGGTGAGAAAAAAGTATATCTAGTGGTTTTCTGGTGGAACATTCTATAGATGTCTGTTAAGTCCATTTAATTTATGGTATCATTTAGATCCTTTACCTCTTTACTTATTTTTTGTCTAGATGATCTGTCAAGAGGAAATAGTGGGATGCTGAAGTCTCCAACAATTAGTGTGTTGCAGTCTATCTCTCCTTCTAGATCTAACAGTCTTTCTTTCACATATTTGGGTGCTCCTGTGTCAGGTGCATAGATATTAAAAGTGGTATATCTTCTTGATGGATTAACCCTTTTACTACAATATAGTGTCCTTCTTTGTCTCTTTGAATAATTTTTGTTTTAAAGCCTATCTTGTCAGAAATTAGTATCACTACTCCAGCTATTTTCTGGTTCTCATTTGCATTGAACACCTTTTCAGCCCTTCATTTTTAGTCTATGTGTGTCTTTATCCATGAGATGCATTTCTTTTATCCATTTAGTCAGTCTGTGTCTCTTGATAGGAGAATTTAATCCATTAACATTCATTGTTATTATCAATATTTTCATACTTGTCCCTACCTTTAAGTTGGTTATTGTCTTGGTTGTCTTTATTCCCTTATTTCTGGCTATTTGTTCTTAGTTTTCCTGGAAAAAGACTCTCCAGAATTTCTTGAAGAGCTGGTCTGGTGTTGGCAAATTCTTTCAGGTTTTGTTTGTCTGAAAATTTTCCCCCCATGTGAAGGATAATCTTGCTAGATATAATAATCTTGGTTGAAATTTTTTCTCTCTTAACACTTTCAATGTCTTCCCATTTTTTCATTGCTTGCATGATTTCTGTTGAAAGATCTGGAGTTAGCCTGATAGGATGACCTTTGTAAGTCACTTGTCGTTTCTCTCTTGCCAATTTTAGTATCTTGTCTTTATCTTTAGGCTTCGCCAGTCTGGCTAAGATGTTCCTTGGGGAAGATCCTCTTGGGTTAATTCTATTTGGAGTCTTTTGTATTTCTTGGGTCTGGGCATGTGAGTGCTTCTCTATTCTTTAATTTCTTCCAGGATCTCATGGAATAGATTTTCTATGCTCTTATTAGTTTCTTCACCTTCTGACATACCAATTATTTGAATGTTTGGATGTTTAATGAAGTCTAATATTTCTCATATATTACCCCTCATTTTTTTTTGTTATTTTCTCTTTTTGGTGTTTTTTTCCTAGGTCAGAGGTTTTATCTTCTACATCAGAGATTCGATCTTCAGCATGGTCTAATCAGTTTTTAATGTTTTCTAGAGAGTTTTTGGTTTCCTGTATTACAGACTTTATCTCTAATAGTTCCATTTGATTCTCTCTTAGAGTGTCCATTTCTTCTTTTACATCTCAGTGTAGCTCATTGTCTCCTTTCTGTTCCAATTCATAGAATTTTGTCACCATGAATGTTCTAAATTCTTTCTCTGATATTTTGGTTATATCTTCTGTTTTTTAATTCAAACGATGGAGGGGGTGTTATTGTATTCTTTTCATAGAGACATAGTTCCTGGTTTATTCAGACCTGAGACTCTTCTACTTCTATCCATGGGGAGATATATTCACTTTTGGATACATTTTTGGAGAATGTTTCTTTGAATGAAAACAAGTGTGCTTCACTTTTACTGGGGACTGATGTGTGCTGAAGTCTCTCTTCTGCTGTGTGTTGCAATGTGGTCTATACAGGAGGAGTCTTCTATTCAAGAGTCTGAAGAGCAGTGTTTCCGTTTTCACAGGTGCTTAAGTAAAAAAGAGGATCCCAGGGATCCTCACAATACCACAGTATTTGAAAACTGTCATTCTAGACTGGTCTAGCCCATTGTGCTGTGTGGAGGATCAGCAGGAGATGACAATATAAGAGGGAAGAGAATAGAGTATGAAAGAATAAAGAAAAAGTCATGAGCCATACGCTAGCATGGTGCGCCATTTCACCAGGGGTCTGGTGATGGAAATGGACTCTACTAGAGAGCTGGGGGCTATTTTGGGGGTGAGGAGAAGTGGGAAATTAACAAAAGAAAGAAGAAGAGAAGGGAAAAAGCACCTACCTTGCTGACAGAGAGAGAATGTTGCTGGGGTTGTGGGAGCCAGAGCTGGTGGGGGAGGGAGGCCTGCCTCAGTTTTCCTTAGGCCAGGGTTCTGGAGATGAAAATGGGCTCTGCTGGAGAGCTGGGGGCAGTCCTGTGGGATTAAGGGAAGTGAGAAATTACCAAAAGAAATAAGAAGGAAAAAAATACAACATTGTTGACAGAAAGAGAGGGTCGCTGGGGTTGGGGGACTGGGACGGGGGGCCCTGCCTCAGTGTCCCTTAGACCAGGGATCTGGAGATGGAAATCTAGGATATTTTTTGTTTCTTTTTAAACTGTATTATGGGGTACATGTAATTGAAAAAACCTCAATACAAAGCAGTATTATGAATCAGACTGTGTATGATTTTATTAATTTTCTATTATTATTTTACTGTAAGAGTCTGCCAGCCGGATATTTTTATCCCTATTTACAAACTATCTATGTTTAGAATGGTATGTGAGGACTATGTTTTTTTGTTGTTGTTCTTTATCTATATTGCAATTAATATTATTTAACAGTTGAAGGTTCTACCATAAGTCTCAATTCTAGCCTTTTGCAATTCTTAACTATATTAGGAATTCATTGATGACATATTGTTGGTGGCTATTGGTGCCATATGTTTTCTTGTGTTAGCTTTATGAATATGTCTAGGTGTCTGATGTATTTTTAAAAAATATGACCCAATCTGGGATTACAGTTACTTGTATTAAGAATTGACTATGTTGGGTTAAGTATTCTCTTCTTTGGTTATTAAAATGCACATAACACTGGGATGTCTCTGTGACACAGAGAGTCTATAACACCTTAATATGGGTAGGTTTAGTAATTGCTTTCACACTGAAATAAGTAGAGTGGAACAGAAGGAGAAAATAGAGCAAAAAAGTAATTAGGTAGGGTTGGCTTTGTAAGGGAAGTGATTAAGTGCTGTGCATAGGCAGCCAGATCTCACAAGGCTGAATGCAGTTCAAATACTGGCCCCAGTGCCTTGAAAAACACATTGGGAGCATATGCTGTGCATACCCCAAATCCTGACAGGATGCAGAAATGAGGGGAAAAGGATCTTGACATGAACACACCCTATGAGAAGATGTTTTCTCTCTCTTTCTTTCACCCTCTCTGGCAAATGCATGCATCCTTTGGCAATAAAAGAAAACAGTGAAAGGGTAGACTTGTCAGTGAAATAGACTGGAAATGTTGAAAGATAGAAAAAAGTGTATCAAGTACTGTTTTCTGAGTGTCAGTGATTTCCAAAGGGGAGAGATGTAGCTCTTTGAATATTAAGCAGTTCATCATTAAGCCACTATGCAGTATATTCTGGGTGGGAAATCACATTTTGTATGCTGTGACGATGCTTAGGAAATGAATGTGAATTAATTAATTTTAAAAAGTTTCAGAAAAACAAAAGAGAGATGTAGAGCACCAGAGAGAAACTTTACTTAATCATTATATTGCATGATGCAAAAAGATGTAGTTATCTTTAATTATGTAAGCATTGTTTATTTAACCACTGGTATCTCTTAGTCAATTGTTTTCATTAATTTTCAGTAAAACAAATTAATGGCAAAATTACCATTCTCTGCAGTTTTCATTTAAGAGGAGGCAAATAGGATCGATGAGAATTTAGACAGAAGACTGTATTAGTGACCTAAATTGAGCCTTAAAACTCCCAGTCTCAGTACTTTGAGAAATGATGCTATTGATAACCAAAAGTCTCAGCAAAATATTAGATTCAAGCAGTCCATTATTAATTTAATAAAGCTTTTGAATTCCCAAGAGAGCATAGTGTATTGGAAACTTTATCAGTGCTTATTAAGTCAATCTTCCTTTTGTTTGTATCCCAGCTCTAGCATTTATTAACTGTGTGCCTTTAGCAGTTCACTTGAAAAACTATAGTGGCAGTGTTTTGTATGGTATCTGGCATATAGCAGGCACTCAGTAAATACAGACTTTCTTCTTTTTGCTTATGAGTCAAAAATATGCTCATTAGAAATTCTTAGTTCTTCATATTCATTAACCATTTGGGAAATTATATTGTAAAATAGTATGACATTTTCTCTTATTTCCTCTACAGCTATTAATCATTGTATGTGAACTTCTAATTAATAAAACTAATGAATTGTTATTTCTAAGTACATAACCATCAAATTAAGTTTTTTTTGCATGTTTGACTACAGGTTAGACAACATCTCTTATTGGTCAGTGTACGCAGCTCCATTTAACAGTGTCAGTATAGACAAGAGTAAAAAAAAAAAAGGTGTTAAATTATGATAGGTGTATATGAAAAGTTAGAGACTCTCTCAGTATAGGAAAAGATCATTTTTATTTATGGTAGTAGCACTTATGATAAAGAGAAATTTTGAGGTCAAAGAAAAAAGTGCTGCAATGAAAAAGAAACTGCTGGTAAGAACTGCAATGCTCATTAGGTATTACTTTACCTTAATCTCCTTTTTGCCAAAAATTTTCAATTTACTATTTTAGGATAGTGTCAATGAGATAATACCTAATCCTACAGCATATAAATCAGTTAGAAGGCAATATTTATTTTATCAAAACATACTCATTTATTCAACTGTGTTAGAATTTTTGGTTTTCAAAAGCAGAGGAAAATTACTTAAAATAATATCTCATTGACACCTGGTAACATACCAAGAAAATAATTTTATACTTTACTTCTCTTCCTTCCCTTCTAATAGCTTTAACTTATTGGATATCAATAGGTGTTTGAACAATAATTTCTACAATAATTATAGACTCAAAAATATAAATGAATACTATGAAAATAATGTTTTTCTAAACTAACATGTAGATGTAATACCTTAACTTAGGTATAATGAACAACTCTGTGCTCTTCACCTCAAATATCATTCACATGTTGTCTCCCTAATCTGTAATCTTTCTGCTGTTTTCCTTCTTTCCAATCATATCCATATTTGAAGACCATGTCGCAAGGACTCTGTTATTCCTGCTTTTACCCACAGAACACTCTTTTTCTGAGGACCTTTTCCTGTAATGAAATTATAAAGCTAGATGCAAAAAAAAATTAAAGTATATTTTTGTTAAATATAAAGTAAAAAGTATATAGCTGTTCATTTTTCCTACATGCTATCTTATCCATGCAAACATGTTGGTCTTTCATTATCAGGTATTATGTCTTAATCAGTAACCTCTTATCTCTCCAGAATCGTCAAGATATGAAGTGTTACACTTATGTAAATATTCCTGGAAATTTCAGATTACACTTTTCAATATTTAAACTTTCTTTTAATCATTTCTATTCTATTGTCTTTTTTTTTATATTTGTTTTTATTTTTTAACATTAGTATGCTATACATCATTACAGTATACAAAATGAATTTTTCATCCAAAATACACTGTCTGTTGGCTCAATCAAGCACATCAACATACGTGTTATCAACAAACAATTTTTCATTTCTTATGTCTTGTATATTTTGTGTTTTTTTTTTGTTTTTTGTTT
>NW_006203457.1:319156-328088 GCF_000334495.1 Tupaia belangeri chinensis | reverse complement strand
GGCCCTGTAAAATGCCTCACCTTAAAAAATTCGAAAAAGCAAAAATTAAAAAAATAAAAAGACAGAGAGAGAGAGAGGACAGAGACAGAGGTAGAGAGAGACAAAGAGTGATACAGAGACAGGAGACTTGTAAGTGGTCTGAGGACAGAGACAGAGGTAGAGAAAGAGAAAGACTGATACAGAGACAGGATACTTGAAAGGGGTCTTCCTACCACACGAGTTTTGAATGCTGGAGGACTAGTCATCAGTGGGACATCTTCCTTTCTCCCAAACTGGCTAGATCACAGGAGCCATGGAGCTGTCTGTCTCTTGAAGAAGGGCTGTTCATGCGAGTTTTTTATGCTGGAGGCCCAGTTATCAGTGGGACATCTTCCTTTTTCCCAACTGGCTAGATCGCAGGAGCCATGGAGCTGTCTGTCTCTTGAAGAAGGGCTGTTCACGCGAGTTTTATATGCTGGAGGCCCAGTTATCAGTGGGGCATCTTCCTTTTTCCAAACTGGCTAGATCGCAGGAGCCATGGAGCTGTCTGTCTCTTGAAGAAGGGCTGTTCTGGGTCTATTAAGTTATATTTATAGTTTCAAATATTGTTTGTACTCCCATGTAACACAGTGACACCTAGAAATAACAAAATTTTAGATCAGTCATTTATTTTATACATAATAATGTAAGATTTTGGTAAGGAATTAACATCAATTGAATAAATCTTATGCTAGAATTTATTTTCTCTAGAGATCTGTTTTCATTTCCTTGGAAGCTATAAAGTTACTGAGAAATTATTAAAAAAAATAATTGTAGTTGACTAAATTCAACTATGGAAGTAGTTGATTGCAGGGTCAAGTTAAGACAGAAATATTCTATGCTATAATGACATACAAAGAAGTATAAATGCTTTGCTCATCTAACTCTACATTAATAGTGAATCATTGTATTTATGCTTGTGTATCCATAGAATACAAATTTAGCACATTTCTGGACATTTAGAAGGTTGTGGTTTGTAATGAACATTTAGAATGTTGTTTTAATGATAAATGAGTAATAGGTAACAACTGGCAAAAGCTAAATAACATTCCAATTGAATCATTTATTATTTGTGAAATAAAAATGTTATTCATAAATATGTTTTATGTGTACATAATTTTTTAATAGCTAAAGTGTGTGTACACTTATCAGAGAGAGAGAGAGAATAAGGGAGAGGGAGAAAGCATCCCCATTGGGGCATACTTACACCAAAATTTCATCACCTTCATTTATGCATCCTATCAGGATTTTCCAGTGTGTATTTCAAGCCACCAGGGGCAGCAATTGAACCACAGTTGATAATGTGGGATCCAGCTCTCTTAATCACTAGGGTATGGGGCCATCCCAGATAACTTTTAATACTACTAAATAATCTATCCATATTTATCTCTCTCTTTTAGCCTACAGTGATTTCTATATCTTTATTCAATGATTATTCTAATAATTGATGAGCTTTCCTATAATCAAAATATATAGAAATCATGTGGCTACATATTTTTGTGGAATATGTGAAATGGGATGAGTGAAAAGATCACATTCTTCATTGACTGCTGATATGTCCTTTAAGCATACTTGCTTTTCATGTAAGAAAGAGAAAGTACCTCTAAACAAGAAGTGAAGTGAAAGTAATTGGAAGGGGGACAGAGACTGCTTTATCTGTGGGCCATTTATCTGATACATTTTATTAAATACTGTGTACAATCATTTTTTTGACAATTTTGACACCATTTGTTTATTTCAATTATTTTATCATATTTGAAAAATAAGTGGGAAGACAGTTTTTCATGTTATATATCCTTTTGTTGAATCTCTGAGATCAAGTATAACATACCTTTTTATAAGCCTCTATCATTTATTTTCCTTAGGTCTAAACTAGAAGTGGATCTTTTGTGTTTTCCATCCATGTAGAATCCTCCTTCTTAGCTTGTAAGGTTCTCTTTTAACCTCCTTTCATTGCAACTCACTTAATCTGAAATGTTAAGAGTTGTGCTTTAGGGACCAGGAGGTAGTGTAGTGGTTAAGCATTGGATTCCTACATGACTGACCATGGTTTGAGTCCTTGGCTCAGTGGCTCGAAACTCACACTGCCTGTGCATGCATGCCCAAAATTCTGAGAGGAGAACGGAGGAGAAGGGATTGTGGCATGACCTGCCCCTCTTGGGGGTGATTTCTCACTTTCTTTCTCTGTGTCTCTTTCTGTGTCTCCAGTGAGTGTATGCACCCCAATAGCAAAAATCTCTCTTAAAAAGAAAAAGAGTTGTGCTTCAGTAAGCAAAGATAAAGAGTCAGAAATTATTCATATTCCAGACATTTATCAAATCACAGCAAGTAATGTGGCTCTGTCTAGTACTAAAAATACACACCAAGTTTTAAAAATAGCATATGATTAATTTGTACCAATGATGGCAAAATAAACAGTACAAAAATATCTTTTATGGGGAATAAGAGTGGGAATATAATATCTTAGTATATTCCTTTGTGGTTTTATTCTAATTTAGGGTTCTGTTTGTGTAAATACACACCAAGTTTTAAAAATAGCATATGATTAATTTGTACCAATGATGGCAAAATAAACAGTACAAAAATATCTTTTATGGGGAATAAGAGTGGGAATATAATATCTTAGTATATTCCTTTGTGGTTTTATTCTAATTTAGGGTTCTGTTTGTGTTTTTTTGTTTTGTTTTCAAAGTTGAAACTTGCCTGAGCCACTCATTAATTCTTAGAGGAGAGGAACCATCAGGTGGCATGGTGTTTAAGGTGCTGGACTCCCACATGTCTGACTGTGGTTTGAGTCCTGGACCTGGCAATTATCTTTTTCAGCTTGCTTTCTCAATTTCCTTTTCTCTCTGTCTCTCTCTGGTGAGCACATCTGCCCTATTACAAATTTTTAAAAATAATAATAAATAAAATTATTAGAATTATTAGGAGCAATGTGTGTGTGTGTGTGTGTATAGATTTTTTTTTCAATCTAGAAATCATAGATATAAACCAAAAGTGAAAATAAGCAAAGGAAGTATCTGACAAATAACAATAACATCTGAAAAACATTGTAACATCAATTTAGTCAAGATTTTTTAAGGATGTAAGTAAGTTTATGGGCCAGCAGGTGGTGTGGTGGTTAAGGCACTTGTCACCCACATAAGTGACCACAGTTTGAGTCCTGGACCTGGTGACTTGTTTTCTCACTTTGCCTCTTTTTCTCTCTCTTGTCTCTCTCTGGTGAGTGCATTTACCCTATAACAAACTTAAAATAATAATAAATAAAATAAAATAGAATATATAACTAATTTTTAAAAATTAAAAAAGTAAAGTAAGTTCATTATGTTTTGGATGATGACTTGATTTACAAAATTTCATACTTCAGAATTTGATGTTAAGAATGGGCAAAACCTAATGGATAGTGATTGGATCATGGTGATTGCATTATGAAAGCAATAGTTTCCTGAGTAGATTAATGATGTCTTGTAAGACTCAATGAGTTTTAGCTCTCATGAGAAGGGATTTCTCCTTGAGAGAGCTGGTTGTTATAAAAGAGAGGTGGAAGATGGTTTCTTGTTCTCTCTGTATGTACCTGCCATCCTCGGTGCTTCCATTGGTCATGCTGTAGGCCTAAACCTCTGGACTTTCTACCCACTATAACTTAGAGTTATAATTTTATAGATAAACTTCTATATTCTTTATATAATGACCTAGGCTCAGATATTATTTAGCAGCATAAAAATGGACTAAGACAGTTTTGGATAGGGAAACTGAATATCTACATGCAGAAGAATGAGGTTGGACTCTTAACTCTTAGCTCACATCATACAAGGGGACTTCAAAAAGTTTGTGGAAAATGGAATTGAAGTACAAGGTGTTTGATGCAAAAAACTGGAAATGCATTCAGTTTTTATATAATATGCATTTCATGAACTTTGTGGAGGCCATACATTAAAATTAAAATATGATTAAAAACTTAATTGTAAGAATAAAAACTATACAGTTCTTCGAAGAAAATACACATAAATCTTTGTGAATTTGTAAATGTCTTTTAATGTTACCTAAAACACAAGTAATAGAATAAAAATAGGTAAACTGGATTTTAGTAAAATTAAAAACATTTTTGTTTCAAAGGAAACTAGCAAGAATGTGAAACTATAACTTTCAAAATGGGACAAAATATTTTCAGATTACATATCTGATAATTGTCTAATATGCAGAATGTTTAAAGAACTCCTGGGGCCAGCAGGCAGTGTACTGGTTAATGCACTGGACTTCCACGTTTCCACATGACCAACCACAGTTCAAGTCCTGGACTGAGCAGCTTGAAACTCATGCTGGGCACATGTGCATGCATGCCTAAAATCCCAAGAAAAGAAGGGATTATGGCATGGCCGTTCTCCCAAGCAATGATTTCTTATTTTCCCTTTCACTGTCTCTCTCTATCTCTCTGGCATGCACACGTGCCCTGAGGCAAAAGCATATATATATATACAAATGTGGAAATACTTGGATACACATTTCTCCAAAGAAAATATGCAAACATTGAAAAAGTACATGAAAAATGCTCAATAATATTGGTCACTAGAGAAATATAAATCTAAACCACAGTGATATACTACTTCACATGCACTGGGATGACTGTTACTAAAAACCAAATACAAAACAGAAAAGAAGTGTTGGCACTGATGTAGATAAATTGGAATGCTCTTACATTACTGGTAATCATGTAAAATGGTACAGATGGTACAGCCTCTATAGAAAATAGTTTGACAACACCTCAAAAAGATAAACATAAAATTATCATATGATCTATCAGTTACACTAAAAAATATACCAAAGAAGATTAAATCGTATGCATACACAAACATTGTACACTAATATTTATAGAAGCATTACTCATAATAGCTAAAAAGTGGGGAAAAAACACAAATATTTATCACTCAGTGAATACTCAGTGAATGAATAAAAAAAAAGTTGTGTATATATCCATGCAATGAGATTTTATTGACCTATAAAAAGGAATGATGTATTTTTTTAAAATTTTGTCAGAGGATGTGCATGCTTATCAGTGAGACACAGAGAGAGGGAAAGTGAGAGAGCATCCGCCTCAACATGGGGCACAGTCACACTGCAATCTCTTCTCCTTCATTTCTTCCTCCTTTCAGGGTTTAGGGCAGGCATGCTCGTGCTCAGTGTTTCTCCAGCCACCATGTCCAATACTCAAACAACACTGAGCCATATGGGATCTGGTTGCTCCAACCACCATCCATGGGCTGGCTTTGAAATATATATATATTTTAATTTTATCTATCTCTTCTATGAGCAAGAGAGGCAGAGAGAGTGAATATCCCCAACAGGGTCCTAATGCAGTGATCCACTACCAGCCTTCAACTAGCCACAGATCATAGGCAAGCACACGCCTAGTTTATTCTGGGAGGTCTCCAGACTTGAACAATGAACCCTCCCGTGTGAGATTATCTTGCAAAGTATTTCATTTTACCACCATGCCACCATCTAACCTCAGGAATGAAGTATCAGTACATTCTGCTAGTCACAAAAGACCAAATATTATGTCATTCCATTTATACAAAATGTCCCAAATATGCATATTTGTAAAGATGCAAAATAGATCAATGGTTGCCAAGAGCTAGGGAGTAAATGAAAAGTGACTACAAATGGATACTAACTTTCTTTTGAAGTGATGATTATGTTCTGGAATTAGACAGTGGTGATGGTTGCACCACCCTATGATTACATAAAAACCAATGAATTGTACATTTTAAATGGGTAAATTGTATGATAGGTCATTTTTATCTCAATTAAAAATACTTCCTGTGTAGCACAAGTAATTATTGGCTTAACTTGGAAAGCAATTAGAATAAATGCTCTTAGTTTAGGATATATTATTGCTTTCAAAACACTATCTGTAAACACCCTGAAAGACTAAGTGATGTGCTAGAGCTAATTCAGACTTGTTCATGATAGCCTGTTGTTTGCATCTCTTAACAATGTAGCACAAGCATTTAAACCTCCCAAACTAGCAACCATTATAAATCAGGCCTCTTTTTTTAATCCCCAAAGTCTGACTGTTAAACATTTACCAGCACACCACGGATGCAAAGCCATATGGTATTTCTCTGGGGGCTTCAGCATGATAGGGATCCTGGAAAAAAAAAGGGCTTGAAGTCCTTAGTGACTCTGTTGCTGGAAAGAAAGAAAGTCGACAGTCCTATGATAACTGAATGGGGATTAAAAAAGTGCTAAATGTTAAAACTAGGTCTCTCCTTGTGGTTAGTTAAAATTAACAAGCAGTTATTTCAACTGACGGATTCATTCATATATGTGTTTGTTCATACTACTCTCCTTTCCCAATCTTGTCTACCCACCAAAACAAAGAAAAACGTGAAATAGTAATAATTTGTTATACTATTAGTGATTTGACTGATAATGTGTTTAAGAGCTGCTGTAAATGATCTTTCATTTAGATTGTTTGGAAATCAGTGCTTCCTGTCTGTTTTTGGTTTTGTTTTGTTTTGTTTTTGTCTGTTTTGGGGGGTGTTGTTGTTGCTTCTCAGGTTGGCTCATTTAGCTGCATCACTAAGAGAGAGCCTGGTCATTGTGGCCTGAGAGCTAGGTTTTAACATTTTCCAAATTATTTTAGCTTAGAATTGAACAAAGGGAAATATCTGATGCAGTGAAATTTCCCACATCTTTTATTCGTGCCACCTATTTTTATTTCGTATTATGACAATAGATTGCACATCACCCAAGTATTTTTAATTTGTTTCAAAAAGCAGCAATTAAGAGACCAGCAGGTGGCGTAATGTTTACCTAGCTGGACTCCCACATAGTCGACCACAGTTCAAGTCTCAGACCTGGCAGTTTAAACTCATGCCAGGTGCATGTGTGTGCATGCCCAAGATCCTGAGAGGAGAATGGAGAAGGGGTTGGGGTGTGGCCAACCCCCTGGGGATGATTTCTCACTTTCTGTCTCTCTTTGTCTTTCTGGCGAGCTCATGAACCCTATAGAAAAAAAAAAGAGAGAGAGAGAGAGAGAAACCTCTCCAAAGAAACTGTAGTTAAGAATATAAATAGCTTGGGCGTGGTGGCGCCCGCCCTATGGCAAAAACCTATAGAGGCTGGAGGATTGTGGCATCGAGTCCATCTCACTCTCTCTCTCTGTCTCTCTCGGCAAGTAAAAGATTTTAGTAAAAAAAAAAGAAAAGAAAAGTAAATAAATAAATAAATAATATAAATAGCTCAGGGTGAACCAACTGCCACTTTTGAGTTTTAAACTCATATTCTATTTTTGTTACAATGAATCAGAAATATTCTCTCTGAACATTGAGATTAGCACTTTCATCTTTCTAAAATTTGCATGCTGTAGAGGTTCTAAATTTTTTAAGAATTATTTTATTTAACTTTATTTATTTATTTATTTTACTGTATTTGGCCTGAGAGGAACAGAGAGAGAGAGAGAAAGAGAGAGAGAGAGAAAGCAAGCAAGCTGCCAGGTCTGGGACTTGAACCATGGTTGGCCGTGTGGGAGTCCAGTGCCCTTAACCACCACACCATCTACCAGCCCCAGGAAGTTCTATTTTATTTAAGTCTCATTTATATATGCATTCAAGTTATCCATAGCCATATTTGTTTTTCTGTTTTAAGGTTATTTTTATGATACTCTCAGTACAGGGAGAAGTACCTTAGTCTATCTTGTGCAACTTAATTACTGAATGTATACTGTGGAAAAATCAAGTAAAGAAGTCCTCAAAAACATGATCTACAGTATCTAGAAGCTACACAGAATTGTTAAAGTTTAATATGTTAGCTTCTGCATAGTTATCAGACAGATTTTTCTGATTATGATAATTACTGCTATTTCCCAAAAGATGCTTTAATGCAATAATTCATAATAAAATATTATTCTCACTAAGAGCATTTTTCAATGTTTTTCTTTCATAGTACTCAGATTTGCAGTTTGTTCTTAGTATTATAGTCTTCAATTTTAGAGTTCCATTAAAATCTGCTTTGCTATGATTTATCAACTTTTAAATTACTTATAAGTTTCTTATAACAGAATTATGTAAAACTAGACAGGTGCCTGAATTCTCAATTTTTGTCTATCAGAATAAAATGTTGTTTAGTTCTTGGTATGCTTAAAGTGGTGTGAATACAGCCTTTGACCATCAGATATTTAAAATTTGTGGAAATTGTCAGTCTAATAGATTTGTTCATTTAAGATTTTTTTCACTAATAAGCATCCAGATCGTTGGTTTTTGTTTTTGTTTCTTTTAGAAAGATTTTTGCTATCAGCTGTGTGTGCTCTCCAGAGAAAAAGAGAGAGAGACAGAAAGACAGAAAGTAAGAAATCATCCCCCAGGGGGATGGCCGTAATTCCTTCTCCTCCATTCTCCACTCCAGATATTGGACATACATGCACCCAGTGTAAGTTTAAGCCACCAGGTCCAGGACTTGAACCCTGGTCGACTACATGAGAGTCCATCACATAATCTGCTGGTTCCATCACTGTTTTTAAAATACAGTGATAAACCAATGTCTTGCATTCAACTTCTAAATATTTATTTCTAACATCGAAATTTTAAATGTTAGCAAGCCCCAGTTTTATTCAAGATTTGAGAGAGATAAATTTGTAAACAGAAGAAATAAAATGACAGGGACCAGCAGTTAGCATAAAGGCTGTGTCACTGGACTCCCACGTAGTCGACCGCAGTTCCCATCCCAGACCCGGTGGCTTAAACTCATGCCGGGCACATGTGCTTGCATGCCCAAGATCCCGAGAGGAGAATGGAGGAGAAGGGATTGCAGCATGGCCATCCCCCCTTGGGGGTAATTTCTCGCTTTCTATCTCTCTGTCTCTGTCTGTCTGGCGAGTGCACGTGCCCTATAGCAAAAACCTCTCAAAAAAAAA
>NW_006203457.1:317421-318328 GCF_000334495.1 Tupaia belangeri chinensis | reverse complement strand
CTTGGCAATTGTGAATAATGCTGCAATAAACATTGATGTGCAAGCACTTTTCTGACTGAGCATTCTTCTGTCCTTTGGGTAGATACCCAGAAGTGGGATTGCTGGATCAAATAGTAGTTCTATTTGTAGATCTTTGAGGAAACCTCCATATTGTTCTCCACAGTGGTTGAACCAGTTTACATTCCCACCAACAGTGTAAGAGGGTTCCCTTTTCACCACATCCCCACCAACACTTACCACTTTTTATATTCTTCATCTTTGCCGTTCTGAAAGGGGTTAGGTTTTTATCTGCATCTCCCTTGTGATGAGGAATGTTGAGCATTTCCTCATATGCTTTTTGGCTTTTCATATGTCTTCCTTAGAGAGATTTATGTTCGCCTCATTTTCCCATCTTATAATTGGGTTTATCTTTTTTTTCTTTCGCATAAAGCACTTGAGTTCCTTGTGTGTTCTGGTTATCAGTCCCTTGACTGAGGCATATTTAACAAAAATATTTTCCCATTCTGAAGGTTATCGGTTCACACTTGTTACTGTGTCCTTTGCTGGGCAGAAACTTCTTAGACTGATACAGTCCCACTTGTCTATTTTGGGATCATTGCCTGTGCTTTGGGAGTCTTATTTAAGAAGTCTTTGCCTACTCCAATGTCTCCCAGAGTTTCCCCAGCATTTTCCACCAGTAGCTTTATTGTTTGAGGTCTTAGGTTCAGATATCGTTGATCCATTTTCAGTTGATTTTTGTTAATAGTGAAGTATGGGGGTTCAGTTTCATTTTTCTGCAGGTGGATACCCAGTTTTTCCAGCACCATTTACTAAAGAGGTTTTCCTTTTCCCAATGGATTGACTGATATCCTTTGTCAAAAATCAGTTGGCTGTAAGCTTTGGGGGTTATTTCTGGGGTCTCTATTCT
>NW_006203457.1:308210-313155 GCF_000334495.1 Tupaia belangeri chinensis | reverse complement strand
GAGCTCCTTGTCTCTTTTCTCTTCCATCTCAGTTAGTTTGGTCACTACAAATATTCTGAATTCCTTATCAGACATGTCCACTACTGCCGTTGTGTTGACTGTGGGCTATGTAGGCTTGAGGATTTCCTTTGAAAGAGAGGCCTTTTTTTGGTTGCTCATATTTCTTGAGGCTATGAGATTGTCCCTTGTCATCAGGTAATCTATATGTTGCTTTGTAACTTATTAAAGGTATCTCTGAGTGTTAAAAGTTGTACAGGATTAGAAAATTTATTATTTCTCTTATAGTTGGCCTACTTGTTGTTCACAATTACCATTAACTGTTGCCACTAGTCTCGGATGGCCCAAAGTCCTCCCTGTTTCTAAGGAGTGGTGAGCCTCCAACTGACCTAATAAGCAACACCTCAAGAGCAAAGAAAAATTAAAGAAAAAAAGAATTCAAATCACTAAAATTCAGAGAGTCCAGAAGCAAGTAGGAAAGGACCAGCGGATGAGTGTAAGGTCCAGGGCAGTCGGGCCTGCAGTCTCAGGCCGCCTGCTGTCCGGAACTTCTGGCCGGCTCAATCCAGTTTGCAGGTGGGGTGGGGTGTGAGTTTGTCGTAAAGTCACATGCAACCAACCTGGGTTCCAAGGAGGAGTAGGGGTGGGGATGCACGAAGGTCTGGGGTGGTCGGGCCTGCAGCCTCAGGCCACCTGGTGTCTGGAACTCTCCTCATCTTTTAAAAAATGAGCATAATTAGACATTCCCTGATTACTTGTAGATCAAGTGGAAATTATGTAAGTGATAATGGTTTGTATGTTATAAAGCACTGTACATGTGTAAGAGAATACCATTATCTGACTTGTTCACATTTATTTTTGTACTATTTCATAAATGTAATAAATTTGAGAGATGAGAGAATGGGAAGTCATCAGTATCCACACCATCCATATGCACTATTACGAACAATACTCTAATGCATCAAGTGCTAACACTTTTATTACAGTGTGTACTCAGTGAATTTAGTCTAATAGCATTTCTTGTGAAATGTGCTTTGGGAGGACATCAGTCAACAAACTGGCTAATGCCAACCCCAAATATTTTAGTGGACCTGAAACTTGCTTAACAAGCAAGTTGAGCTATTAATCTGATATCCATCATCTAGTAAGAGGTTTATGAGTATTAAAATTATAAAAATGCTCCTACTAAGCAACTTTAGTATGTTTCAAATTGAAATATCAGCTTTCCTCAACTTGCAAAATTTTCTTTCTTGCATCAATAGATAACTTACAGTATAGATTTTTATACTATTAATAAAAGCTTAGTACAATGTCTCAACATTCCTTCTCAGTTATTTTTACTCTCATCCACTTCATAGGGTATTTTAACACTGAAATTTGTGACAGATATTAGCTAATTTAACCAATTCATTAGCTTGTTGAAAAATCACAATTATTTTGTGAAAATTGTCTGCTGTTTTAGCCAAAAACTTAGCTTCTATACCATAGCTACTAGATGTATACATTCTATGGAATCAGTTAACCAACTAATGAGTTCTAGGATAGTTCATTGAAACAAGGGAATTTTTTTGCTTCTATATTAATTTTTAATGGAATAAGGGGAAAGTAAAGCAAATAAGGGTGTGTCATACAGGCAAGTCTTAAAGAAAATTTCCAGTAATTAATTACAGAACAAGAAGGGAAATAGTCTTATATTTGCAAGGATAAATAGAGAGCCCTATACCATGGTTTAGTTAAATGTTTTGAGCATATCGGTGAAAGGAAAGGTGGAATAACATTCACTTTCTGTCTTTCAGTCTTTTGCTGAGCTTTTGGTTGATTGTCATTTTTATGGAGAGGTAGCTATATGAAAGTAAATATAGACTTGTCAACATGTTGCTGATTTCAGTGATTTTGAGTACAAAGGGATAAATGAGAAAATGTAAAAAGAGAAAACACTGATTAAAATAAACCATGCAGACATTTTCCCAGGAGAAATTATTTCTAAGTCTGTAAAAACTCCAAATATATGATTAAAATTTACTTAAAGAGTGGTCAGCTGGTGGTGTAGTGATTGAGATGCTGGAGTGCCACATGATTGACTGTGGTTCAAGTCCTGGACCCAGTGACTTAAAATTCACACTAGGTATGTGGGCATGCATGCCCCAAATCACGAGAGGATAATGGAGAAGGGATTGTGGAGTGACCATCCCTTCCTCTGGGGGGTAGGGGGGAGTGAATTCTCACTTTCTGTCTCTCTAGCAAGTGCAGTTGCCCTATAGCAAACATCTCTCTCAAAAATAAAAGATTCAGGGAACCAGCAGTTAGCGTAATGGCTATGTCGCTGGATTCCCACGTAGTCGAACGCAGTTCGCGTCCCGGACCCGGTGGCTTAGAACTCACGCCAGGCGCGTGTGCATGCGTGCCCAAGATCCTGAGAGGAGAATGGAGGAGAAGGGATTGCTGCGTGACCATCCCCCCTGGGGGGTGATTTCTCGCTTTCTGTCTCTATGTCTCTCTCTGTCTGTCTGGCGAGCACACATGCCCTATAGCCAAAAACCTCTCAAAAAAAAAAAAAGGATTCAATCAAATTGTTCCTTGTTCATTCATGAAAATTATTTAAAGCCAAATAATTACATTTCGTCATTTTCTTCTTATCTATGTTGTTGCACATGTTGGTTAATTGACAGGCAACCCCACTTCACAAACTAGTGATAGCTAATAGCTGCTTATGAGGTTCAATCCTATGAAGATAAGTGAGGTTCTTTTATGAAGATTAGGAGTAGTCCAAGGTACCCCTTTCACTCATACACTTACTTGGTCTAACCAAGATTCGTGTGAAACCAGCTAAAGGTCCCAAATCTCCTTCTATTCATTCCTTAGAATATCCATACTTATGAGTGTCTTAACTTGAAAATCAAAGTAAGGAATGAGGGAAACAGTTTTTTATCTTTCTGTCAATTGTGCTTTCTGACATTTGGTATCAAAAAGATTTTCTTCAGTTTTTCACCTCAATTTGTGTATGCAGCAGTCTTTCATTTTATTATTTTCTTCCTTCATACAGTATGTGTGCATGCATGTAGGAGAACGTATTTGTGTATGTGCATGTGTGAGAGAGGAAAATGAGCACCCTCCACAGTGTCTGGTCAAACCACAATCCTCTTACTCTAGTTCTATAGCCCATAAGATCTTGGTACATGCATGCATACTCCTGGAGTGCTTCTGGCTGGCCAAGCTGGGAATCTGAACCATGGTCCCATGTAGGATCCAGTTTCTCTCAAGCAGTGCATTACTGCTGCACATGGTGCTGGTCCTACAATGGACTTTTAGATAAGTCAAATTAGTATTTAAAAGAGAACTTCATGGAAGACACAGACCTCATTTGATTTTCAGTAATTTTGTAAGATTTATGAATACTGTATATAAAAGCATCAAGACACTTCTTTTGGAGGGAGTTTTCTTTTCTTTTACCATGCTACTGCTGGTTATGACTACCATTCTTTTTCCTTTATCCATTTTTTTTTTTGGAGAGATTTTTTGGAAGATTTTTTTGCTATAGGATGTGTGTACTTGCCAGAAAGACAGACAGAAACAGAGAGACAGAAAGTGAGAAATCACCCCCCCGGGGGATATGGCTATACCACAATCTCTTCTCCTCCATTCTCCTCTTGGGATCATGGGCATGCATGCACATGTGCCGGGCATGAGTTTAAGTCACCAGGTCCGGGACTCAAACCGTGGTCGACTCAATGGGAGTCCAGCAACATAGCCATTACACCATCTGCTGGTCCCAACCTTAAAACTTATTCTTACATGTACCTCTAGACCACACTATGCAAACTATAACATGTTGGTTGTACTTTTGTTCTAGCATTTGAGCCCATTTTGTTGCTAATAACAGAAAATAACCTGAGTGTGGGTAATGTATAAGAATATAAGTTTATTCAACTCATGGTTTGGAAGCTTAAGGTCAAGGGGTTTCATTGATGAAGGTCATCTTGCTGGTGGATAACATGGTGGAGGGTCTCATATATGGACTAAGAAGAGCTTGAGCAAAGCAGAACATGTGTCTCTGTTCTGGTTTCTCTCTTCTTTTAATCCAACTAGGAGTTTATGATTATGTAGTCTCTACTGTGATGCTTAATAATTTTTCAAAGACTCCATCTTTCAATACCATAATCAGAGTACATCTCTTAATACTTTCACAATATCACTAAATTCCAACATATGAATATTGTGAATATATTTTCAAACCTTAGCAATGAATGACTTCAAACCTTCTTCAGACCATAGTAGTAATTTGCAGGTTTTTCTAATTTCAATTTATTTATTTGCATTCATTCACTGTACATCATTACAGCATACAAAATGAGATTTTCCATCCAGAGTACACTGTATATTGTCTCAATCAAGCACTTCAACAAACATGTTATTGTCAGCAAATGATTTTCCATTGCTTGTTTTCTGTATGTTTTGCTCTTTTTCCCCCCTATCCTTGATTCCCTATCTCTTACCCTCTGCCATCTCCCATTCTTCTCCCACACTGTCTCTGGTATCTATGTTTGCTTTCTATACTGTTTTCCCCCCACATTTTATTGAATTACTAAAGACCTTAATTAAATATTTTCATAGCAAACACAGGTGATATATACATTTCCACGAACACAAGTCTAACTTTATGCATCCTATAAAGTAGCACCTAGCTGGGGCTATATATCTTACTGCAGTCATTGAATAGATTTTTTTTTCCTGAAACTTATTTTTTTGTAACTTAATTTACATTCTTTCCCGAAGCATCATTACAGCATACAAAATGTGATTTCCCATCCAGAATATACTGCATAGTGACTTAATCATGCAATATTATTATAAAAAATTTCCATTTCTAGTTCCTAGAATTCTTTTTACCCCTTTCTGACCCTCTGTCCTTTCCCACCCTCTTCTCACACTATCTCTGGTGTCTACAATT
>NW_006203457.1:306280-306656 GCF_000334495.1 Tupaia belangeri chinensis | reverse complement strand
AAAAAAAAAAAAAAAAAAAAAAAAAAAATAGTTGTAATTACTGTTTTTCTTTTAAAAAAAAAAACACAAAATAGAAAACTGCATGGCGTGCAAGCACCTAGCAAAATACCTAGTTCGCAGGAGCCATGTGGAACCTTCTTCTGAAGGCCTGGCCTCTTCTGCCTGGGTGGGAGGACCAGAGTGATAATTAAGATAAAAGGTGGAGCTGAGAGCAAGAGAAAAACTTTGCCTTTAAAAAAAAATGTAAAAAGGAAAAGTTACCAAAAAAAAGGGAAAACAGAAGCAGGGAGAGAAAGAAACAGAGATAGAAGGCTGGGGTAGGGGGTGGGCCTCGCTACCGCTAGCTCATTGCTGGAGGCTGGATTATCCGTAGAAA
>NW_006203457.1:296793-306160 GCF_000334495.1 Tupaia belangeri chinensis | reverse complement strand
CTTCATTTCTCCTGTGCCCTGAAATACCTAGTTTGCAGGAGCCATGTGGAACCAGTACTTTGCAGTTTTTAATTGCAATATATATGTAGGCAACAATTATTAAATGTAATTTTATTATTAATGTGTTTCTCGAATAACTAATATTTAAAACCTCCTATCATTTCATTTATTTCATTCTATGCGTTAAAAATGTAACCACAGCATTTAAACTAATAAAATTAAGTTGAAGACTATGTTCACTCAGTATGTGGCTGAAAATGGAATAAGCCCGTCAAATTCGTTTACTAAGTCTTTTTCTCCTTGTAACATCTGTTTTCTACCAACATGATCACTATAATTTTTCAATGAAATCTTATTCCTAAAAATACGATCTCATTTCTGATCCCATGGAAAGGAATGGAAAGGATCATGTATGACATTTCCTCTTTGAACTTATTATTTTTATTCCTAAAAAGACTAAATATTTGTATAGATTGGGATTTTGTGTTAGACATTTACTGTGTATCATTTCTCGCCTTCAGTACATTGGGATGCTTCATGAGTACTGCATGTTTGGTATTCATTGATAAAAAGATATATACCAAAAATCCTTTTGAGAAGTACTTTTTTCTTTACCTTCATATGAATTAATACTTAAGGAACTTTGATATGTGTCATTTTAAAGCAGTTTGTACAAATGATTTGGTTTGTGTTTAAGCTGCTTACTCGATAGGGAGAGATACTTTATTTTTTATTTTATTTACATTTAATCACTGTTCATCTTTACAGTATACAGCATGGTTTGTCCCAAAATGACTATGGTACATATTAGTAAAGTCAAAGACATTATCACATACATTATCACCAACAGATAACTTTTCATTTTTGTGCCTATTAAATGTTTTATTTGTCTTTTTCCCTGATTCCTTCATTTTAAGTTGTATTTATTATAGAAATTTGAGGATACTATTCAAAGAGATTAGCCAAAAAGCACACTTAGAGACTTTGTGCTGCCATCTTCTATGAATGCAGACATGGCTGGAACAGTCTCAAGAGAGTATATGGGTTAGGAATGGTCAGGTGGATGGTTTCAACCCTCTTGTTGACTTCTCGGAGGTCCTGCACCAGAAGAAAGTCCTCAGTCCCTGCCTTTTGAACTGGTAAGAGAGAGGTGTTCTAGGAGACTGACATGGGACAAGGATTCTGGCCTCCCAGAGGCAGAGAATGTGCTTTGAAATCCGCCCCAGTGCCTTGAAACTCAAAGGATATTGTCTGACCCAGATGGGGGAAGCCCCACTGCTGAGTTGTACTACTATTGGTGGGTAGCGGGCCGCCAGTTCGAGGGGGGGAGGTTGTTTTCAGCACAAGCATTTGGCAACATATCCATTACCTCCAATATTTATTATTAGTTTGTGTTGGGTACCTTCAGAATCCGCTCTTTGAACTATTTTCAAGTGTAAAATATATTTTAGTTAACTGTAGTCACCTTACTGTCCCCATAAATACATACAATTTTTATAAGCCAACTAAAATTAAATAAATAAACATATATAAAAGTAGAAAAATTTCAGCAGAAGTGTGTAACAGTTGGCTTGGCTAACATGTAATCACTCAAGTCTATTTCTGAAAGAAATACATGGAAAAGTGTTAGCTTTTAAAAACTATCTTTTTTTTAATTTCTTTTATGTATGGCCATAAGAGCACACTCAAATAGAATGTGCATGTGCAAGAGAGTGCTCATGAGAAAGAAAGAGACAGAGTAAGAGAAAAAAGAGACAGAGAGAGAGAGACAGCACCTTCTGAGATGATCTTTTTACGCCAAGATCACCTTCCCTTAGCCCTTCAGCTAGTTAGGATCATGGGCACATCCATGCAGCTACCATAATTCAGGTTGACTTGGAAAACAGATCCCATTCAGTCATGTATCTGTGGCATCAGAGATCAGTGCCTCACTACCTGTACTACTGGCCAGGCATTTAATAAATATCTCTAGAGCACCTTGGTATCCATTCTCACTTCATACTCTGTATTAAAACACTTTAATGCATGTGGTTTGTGTCTTTCAGTTTCTGGTTTATTTCACTCAACATAATTTTCTCCAGTCTCACCAGTGTTGTTACAAACAACAGGAATTTATCCTTTCTTCTGCCTAAATAATGTTCCATTTTATATATATACCACATTTTCTTTATCCTTTCATCTTTGTTGGACACTTAAATTAATTCTATATCTTGGCTAGCAGCAACAAACATGGTACAGATATCTCTTTGATGTACTGATTTCCTTTATTTTGAATATATACTCAGTAGTGGGATTACTGGATCATAAATATATTTTCATTTTTGAGAAATAATTGTACTGTTTTCCATATGACTGTACTATTTTACATTCTCACAGAAGAAAAAAAGAGGTTCCCTTTCTCCATACTCTCACCAACACTTGTTAAAATCTTTTTCTTATTTATTTTTAAAATTGTAGCCATTCTAAGTGGGGTGACCTTATTGTGGTTTTGATTTACATTTCCCTGATGCTGAGCATTTTTTGGTACTTGTTGGCCATTTGTTTATCTTCTTTTCAGAAACGTTCAGATTGATTGCCCCCCTTTTTGTTTTCAATTGGATTGTTTTTTGCTAGAGTTATTTGAGTTCCTTGTATATTCTAGTTATTAATCCCTTGTTAGATATTTAGCTCTTCACTCTGTTTCCTTTTCTGTGCAGAACCTTTTTAGTTTAACATAATTCTATTTGTCTAGTTTTGCTTTTGTTGTTCATACTTCTGAGGTATTGTTTTAAAAACCTTTGCCCAGGGAACCAGCAGTTAGTGTAATGGCTATGTCGCTGGACTCCCACATAGTCGACCGCGGTTCGTGTCCCGGACCCGGTGACTTAAAACTCATGCCGGCGCGTGTGCGTGTATGCCCAAGATCCTGAGAGAAGAATGGAGGAGAATGGATTGTGGTGTGACCATCCCCTCTGGGGGGGTGATTTCTCGCTTTCTGTCTCTATGTCTCTCTCTGTCTCCCTGGTGAGCGCACACGCCCTATAGCGAAAACCCATCCAAAAAAAAAAAAAGTCTTTGCCCAGACAAATGTCTTGAACCACTTCTTCTATGCTTTTGCTAGTAATTTTATAATTTAATGTGTTACATTTAAGTCTTTATTACATTTTGAGGGTTTTTTTTGTTTTTTGTGTTTTTTTGGGGGGTACATGGCAAAAAATGGGAGTCTAGTTTTTTGTTGTTGTTCTGCATATGGATATCCAAAGTAGAAATGCCTTATACTCGGGACCAGTAGTTGGCGTAATGGCTGGATCTCTGGACTCCCACGTAGTCAACCACGATTCGAGTCCCAGACCCGGTGGCTTAACCTCACACCGGGCATGTGTGTGCGTGCCCAAGATCCCGAGAGGAGAATGGAGGAAAAGGGGTTGCGGCATGGCCATCCCCCCTGGGGAGTGATTTCTTGCTTTCTGTCTCTCTGTCTTTCTGGTGAACACACGCGCCCTATAGCAAAAACATTTCAAGAAAAAAAAAGAAATACCTTATAATCTATGAAAGTGATTTTTAAAATTTCAGGTTATGATGATAAAGTATTTAATGGACTAATGACTAATAAATAATATATGCCAATATCCAAACCACTTCTGTATGAGCCCATTTATATGAATGGAATCTCCCAGGTTCGGGCAATTATGACCAAAATGACTATAAATGGTCATGTGTAGGTTTTTGTGTAGACATAAGTTTTCAACTTATTTAAATAAATGCAAAGAAGCATAACTCACATTCAATGTAAGCAACACCATTAGAGGGAGGGCAAGGGACAAACAGGAAATAGGATTTTATTTCCACACTTCTTTTTTTTCTCCTGGTCTTTCCTTTCAGAGCATGCTGTTTTCCACTCCTACAAATTGCTTAGTCATTCACTCAGTCTTTGGTGTTATTTGTTCTTGCTGACTCCTGGCCACTCCACCTCTTCAGCTACACAGACTCTAAAGTTCTTTAAGTTTTGGACTCTGGGCTCATACCAGTGGCCACCCAAGGGCTCTGGAGCCTATCGCCTTCTGAAGTTCTGCCTCAAGCTTCAGGACTAGAAGTGCACCAGCTCCCTGTTTCAAAAATCTTCCAAAGGTCCCCTTCAGGCCTCAGGTGGGAACTGCACCAGATTCTCTGCTTTAGAATCTTTGAGCTGTTTCTCTAGCTTGCAGACATCTATTGTGGTACTTCTCTGCCTTGTAATTGTATGAAATAATTCCTACAGTAAATCTCCTTTTTCACTTATACATTTATCATATTAATTCTGTTTCTTTGGAGAACCCAGACTATTACAACATGTAGTGTATAGTACCCTTTCATATGCCTATTTGTAATGTGCGTGCGTACCCTCAGCAAGATTTCAAGCTGCCGTATCCAGGACTCAAACCACTCAGCTGGCCATGTGGAATCCAGTGCCTTAACCTCCACACAACCTGCTGGCCCAATAGTGTTTTTCATAGAGCAAACTTTTTCATTTTAATAAAGTCTAAATAATCAATTATTTTATTTCATAGATCTTACTTTTGATGTTGTATATAAGAGTTAACAGCCAAACCCAAGATCACTTAGATTTTCTCCTGTGTTATCTCCCAGTAGTTATAGAGTTTTGTGTTTCACATTTAAGTATATACTCAATTTTTGGTTAATTTTTGTGAAAGGTATCTAGGTTTATTTTATTTTTTGGCATGTAAATATCTAGCAGTTCCAATACCAATGTTGAAAGACTATTCTTTCAGGTTAGTCTTTCAACAATTCTTTCTCTGTTGAATTGCCTTTTTTCTTTTGTCAAAGACAAGTTGGGTGGTTTTGTGTAGTATTTCAGCCTCGCAGTTCTGTTCCATTGAACTAATTGTCTTTTCTTTCACCTATATCATACTATCTTAATTATGATAACTTTCTAATAAGTCTTGAAGTCAAATAATGCCAGGCCTTCAGCCTTGTTCTTCTTAAATATTATATTGTGTGGGTGATTCTGAGTCTTTTGCCTCCTCATAATTATCTTTAGAATCAATTAGTTGATATCTGCAAAATAACTTGGTGTTCTGACTGGGATTACATTGACTCTATAGATCAAGTTAGGAATAACTGGCATCTTGATCTATTTGTTTACGGGTATATCTCTCCATTTATTTAGATCTTCATTATTTTCTTTCACCCAAATTTTGTGGATTTTCACATACAGGTCTTATAAAAAATTTGTTAGATTTAAATTTAAATATTTCACTTTTAACTCTTAACATAAATTGCATTTTATTTTCTATTTCAAATTCTTACTGTGTATTGATGGTATAAAAGAAAGCAATTGACTTTTATATACTAATGTTATATTGTGCAACTTTAAAAAATTTCTTTTTCCTTTTTTTGGAGAGGTTTTTGCCACAGGGCATGTGCGCTTGCCAGACAGACAGAGAGAGACAGAGAGACAGAAAGCGAGAAATCACCCCCCAGGGGGGATGGCCACACTGCAATCCCTTCTCTCAGGATCTTGGGCGCGCACGCACATTCGCCTGGCGTGAGTTTAAGCCACCGGGTCCAGGACTCGAACCACGGTCGACTACGTGAGAGTCCAGCAACATAGCCATTATGCTAACTGCTGGTCCTGTATTCTGATACTTTTATGATTATTTCCTTATGTAAGTTCCAGGAGGGGTTATTTTTGCAGTTGATTCTTTAGGAATGTCTACATAGATAATCAGGTCATCTGTGAACAAAAATAATCTTGCTTCTTTCTTTCACCATATGTACACCTTTTCTTAGAAAGTAAAATGTATTCTTGTCTCATTGCGTTAACTAGGACTTCCAGAACAGTGTGGAAGAGGAATGCTGAAAGGGGACATTTTTTGCCTTGTTCCTGATCTCAGCAGGTTAGCAGGAAAATATCTAGTTTCTCATCATTTATTATGTTAGGTGTAGGTTTTTTCCATGTTGAGGATTTCCATTTTGATTCTATTTTGCCAGTTTAGCTGAAGTGCATAAATATTTTCTCTCTTCACCTTCTGCATTTATAATATAAATGTCTTAAGTGCTTACTCTACATGCATTGAGAACTACATCAGACAGTGCTGTAATTTTGCTTCATCTATCAACATAATTTAGAAAACTCAAGAGAAGTAAAATCTATTATATTTATAAAATATTTTCACACTTTCTGTAGTTTTCTTACTTTCTGATGTTCCAACATTGCTTATTTTTATTACTTCCTCTTAATAAAATCTCCTTTAGTAATTTTTTAGGTATATCTGCTGGCAAATAATTTTTTTTTACCTGGTAATGTATACGGCACATAGGGTGCAGACGAGTGCCTCAGTATCCCCAGTAATCCTGTTCCTCAATTACTCCTGTGCCTGCTTTCTTGGCTTGGTTTGGGTGAATGGTACAGTGTAGCATTCTTCCTTGTACATAGGCCATTCGCTTGCAGAACTCAGTGACTCTGTGCTTCTACAATAGGTCAGAGTGCTAATTGAATTGCTGTAGATTTCCTATTGCATTTTCTGTTTCCTTTATCTGTCTTGTGTCTGTTCTTCTCTTAGGGAAGAAAAGATTTGTTTAGGAACTGTGGTTTTTGGTAGGCCACATGTTTTGTAGTAGAATAGAAAGAATGTAGGTTTAGAGTTACATAGATGTGGGTTAGAATTCTGCCTTTCCTGCTGTGTGCCCTTATTTAACCTCTCTAAACTGTGGTTTCTTCATTGTAAATTATTGGGAATTAAAATACATAGTGTATGTAAAGCACCTAGGTCTGGCACAGGGAATGTACTCAATAAATGTGTATGTATGTACCCATATACATGTAACTATTTAGCTGGGCCAGATGGCTCATGGAATAGTAGATGTTCTCTTTTTGGTTTAGGGAGAAAAGTAAGATTGGAAAACGGAATTTGAGCAATAAGACATGGATAATTGGTAGAATCTTCTCTAGAAAGTAGAACATGAGTAGTCATGTTCATCTGAAATTCTGTTGGGAGCAGGTTTTAAAAAAATTTCTTGGGATTCTCTGATTAGAAAGGTATTTAAGGTGCTGGACTCCCACATGGTTGACCGTGGTTCAAGTCCTGGACCTGGAAGCTTGCTTTCTCCCTTTCCCTCTCTCTGTCTCTCTCTGGTGAGTACACATGCCCTGTAGCAAGTTAAAATAATAATAATAGTACTAATAATAATATTAAATAAGTACTTTTCTAAAAAAGAAAGTCTTTCTGAGACCAGCAGGTGGTGTGTTGGTTAAGATGCTGGCTTCCCACATGGCCTATCATGGTTTGAGTTCCAGACCTGGCAGCTTGAAAATCATTCTGGGCACTTGTGCATGCATGCCCAAAATCCTGAGAAGACAGTGGAAGAGAAGCAATTGTGGCGTTGCCATCCAAGTCATCCCCCTGGGGGTTGATTTCTTATTTTGCCTTTCTCTGTCTCTCTCTGGTGAGCATACACACCCTATGGCAAAAACTTATTTAAAAAAAATCAAAAGCCTTTCTGAAAGCTCATAGATTAAACTTTTATATAATCTTTTACTTGGATTGTCAATGCTAGAAGTAATTTAAGCAAGCAGGGTAGAATGGCAAGGCTAACAATATCCTGTTAATTCTTTTTTTTTTTTTGAGAGTTTTTTGCTATAGGACGCGCATGCTCGCCAGACAGAGAGAGACAGAGAGACAGAAAGCGAGAAATTAGCCCCGGGGGGAATGACCACGCCGCAATCCCTACTCCTCCGTTCTCCTCTCAGGGTCTTGGGCACGCACACACATGCACCCAGCGTGAGTTTAAGCCACTGGGTCTGGGGCTTAAAATGTGGTACATAAGTAGGTGATCAATAAATGTATATTTAAAGAAAGATTGAAATTACTAACAGCTTTCAGTTTAAATGTAAGACATGGCTTAATGTTTAATATTTCTACTCAGGTACTTTAACCAACTCTGAATGCCAATTCTAGTGAAAGAAAACATAGCTTAGATAATCAATTAGTTATTTATGTATTCTGTTTCATTGCTACCTATTATGATGGCAGACAGAGGTAGAATTTGGGAATTTGTGGTTAACTTAGAACTTATTGAAAAAGAATCTTCTGGCTTTCAAAGATAACACTGTAGTCATCCCCCTGCTCTGAATACTGTCTTCATTGTGACTTGATCACATTTATAATTTGATAAGTAATAAGTAAGAATGAAATCATTAGCCTACAAATTCCTGTTCCACTCTCTTAACTACCACAATTATTCAGCCTGGGGGAATTTTTTTTTTTTTTTGTCATTTTGGAGAGACTTTCAGAATTTACATTTTACAAATGAGCCATTTAAGATACACAAAGAAAGTGAAAGCTCTTGGGTGCACATCGACTATCAGGTTTTATGGCCAGTCCCATTGTCCATACCTGACCTTCATTTTTTCTGCCCCCTCCCCCCTGTCCGACCTCATGGCACCTTGCTGCTCAACTTTTCTCTTAATTGTTAAATCCCTCCTTTTGACTCTTCCAGTTTCCTGTGGCTTTGACAGAACAATTGTAGGATTTCCTTCTGGCATTCAAATTGTACTCTTCTTTATATGTAAGGTGTCATTTTACCTCCACCACTGTAAGATTTTTTTTCTTTAGTTTTCAGAAGTTTGACTCCGGTGTGTCTTAGTGTGGATTTCTTTCTTTTTTTTCAGGTCCACTCAGATTCGTAAAATTTTAGATTTATTTATTTTAATGACTGGGAGGTTTCCAGCAATTATTTGAGTACTTTTTCAGACCTCTTTTTTTCTTCTGTGTATTCTGGAACTTTAGTGATATATATAATTTTTCAGATCATTTAGTGAATATTTTATCTTTGTTATTTCACTTTTAAAGTCTAAAATTTCCATTTTGGTGTTTTCTTCAGTATGCCTTTTTTCTGACTCTCTATTGCCGGGGACCAGCCTCAGCATGGGTGGGTTATCTCGACGGAGGCAGCGAAGGTGAACAGAAGACAAAGGCCTCGGTGTCTTTTCATGCACGTCCTTTGCCGGACACCCCTCAAAGATCGCTCTCTGAGGAGTGACAACTGTTAGGAATCATCGTGCGTTTTTATTGAAAATGTGATACATGCAAGTAAAGGGAGAGGGGCTAGTGTTTCAATTAACAGCTCATAAAGTTTTTAACAATAGAGAACATAGATTTTATTCAGGGTTAGATTAAGGGTGGGTCTAGTGCAATTCAGGGTTGGATTAAGGGTGGGTCTAGTGTAGTTCCGCAATTATAAGTGGGTCTCCATGGAATGCAGTTTCAGGAAAGCGGTTCCGGTAAGCAGAGATGATTATCAACTGATGCGGCGCAGCAGCCATCTTGTGATTACTGGGAATGGTGCTGAGAAAAAAAAATCTCAAGAATAGATATTAGTTCTTATG
>NW_006203457.1:293038-296632 GCF_000334495.1 Tupaia belangeri chinensis | reverse complement strand
ACTGAACCGATCAGAAGAGGGGGAGCTCAGACAGATCCTGGGGCCCTACCTGGTCAGACTCCTCCACTCTATTATTTGAAAATTATCATCATATTTTTCTTAAGTTTTTTTTTAATTTTTTTTGCCATAGGGTGCATGCTCTTTCTGAAGAGACAGAGACAGAGATAGAGAAAGGGAAAGTGAGAAATCATCCCCCAGAGGGAAAGCCATACCAGAGTCCCTTCTCCTTCCTTCTCCTCTTAGGATTTTGAATACACATGCATATGTGTCCAGTATGATTTTCAGGCCACAGGTTCAGGATCTGAAACCCTATCAACCATGTGGAAGTTCAGCACTAAAACACCACACCAAGTGCTGACCCCATTTTCCACAGTTTTTTAAAACATGATTTTCTTTGGTCCTATGAAAATATTAATATTATATGCTTTGAAATATTTTCTTGTTACATATAACATCTAGGTCCACTCAGAGTTAGTTTCTTTTGACTGCATTATTCTCTGGGTATGAGTTGCGCATTGTTGTTTTTTATGTTCCTTAGATGTTTGTTGAAAAATCACACATTTTGGGAACCAGCAGTTAGCGTAATGGCTATGTCGCTGGACTCCCACGTAGTCGACCACGGTTCGTGTCCTGGACCCAGTGGCTTAAAACTCACGCCGGGCACATGTGCGTGCGTGCCCAAGATCCTGAGAGGAGAATGGAGGAGAAGGGATTGTGGCGTGACCATCCCCCCTGGGGAGTGATTTCTCGCTTTCTGTCTCTCTGTCTCTCCCTGTCTGTCTGGCGAGCGCATGCGTCCTATAGTGAAAAAACCTCTCAAAAAAAAAAAAAATTCACATTTCAAGTAATATATTAAAGTCACTGGGTTCTGTTTTATTTATCTGAGCAATGCTGTTTTTATTTATTTATTAATTCACTAGGACTTAAAAAATTAAATTTTCTGCCTGTACCCCTGGAGTTCACCACATATCTATACAGTTTAATGATCAGTCAATGATTTTAGCAGAGTTTGTGTTTGATTGACCATCTCAAGCCCCCATGAGACATCTACCCATTTCTGGTCTCCTAGCATGTGACAAAGGGACATTCTCAAGGTTGTAGCCAATTCTCAAGTCACTCTTAGCTTTTTTTTTTTTTGGTGAGGTTTTTGCTATAGGGCTTATGCGCTTGCCAGAAAGACAGAGAGAGACAGAGAAATATAAAGTGAGAACTCAACCCCCAGGGGGGATGGCCATGCTGCAGTCCCTTCTCCTCCATTCTCCTCTCGGGATCTTGGGCACACACGCACACATGCCCAGTGTGAGTTTAAGCCACCGGGTCCGGGACATGAACCATGGTCGACTACATAGGAGTCCAGCGACATAGCCACTACACTAACTGCTGGCCCTCTTAGCTTTTTTTTTTTTTTTTAAATTACATTTCGTTGGGACCAGCAGATGGTATAATGGTTACATCACTAGACTCCCACATGGTCAATCACAGTTTCAGTCCTGAACCTGGTGGCTTGAAAATCACACTGGCCACGTGTGTGTGTGTGTGTGTGGGTGGGTCCCAAGTTCCAGAGAGGAGAATGGAAGAGAAGGGATTTTAATGTAATAATCCATCTAGGGGGTGATTTCTCATTTTCTGTCTCTCTGTCTCTGTCCCTCTAGCAAGTGCACGTGTCCTATAGCAAAAAATCACAGTAAAAAATTTATATTTAAATACTGCATATCCTCACAGTGTACAAAATGTTTGATCCCAGCATGAATACAGCACATATCAATCAAAGAAAAGATATTACCCCATGCTTTATCATCAACAGGTAACTTTTCATATTTGTATGTATCTTAGCATTTACTTTTCACCAGATCTTTTTAGGTCTTTCCCATGCATACATGTAGTTTCCCAGTCAGCCAGCTATATATGCAGAGTTTATCATAGCCCTTTGATGGCTGTCTTGTTTCCTAGATTCCCCTGTTAAATTTCTGACTAATACGCTATCTGTTCCAATTGTATCTTGCCCCAGCAGAGCTTCTACTTCTTCTCAAATATTCCCTGCTGCATTTGTCATTTTAGTTCTTGAAGTCAAATGTTTCAACCTTTTCTATCACAAATCCATTTTACCCCCACTAAGTCAAAGCTCCTGGTTTTCACAAACAGCTCCATACTGGTAAAACTATATTTGAGCTAGGAGTTGGGAAAGGTAGGTAAAGACCCAGGCCAGAAGGATGTGGATTCTTGCCTTTCTACTTTAAAGGTATACCAATTTTACAAAACTAAACATATCTCATTTTTGTCTGCTTTTTGTCAATTTACAATGCCTTGGTATGTTTGTTGTTCAACCATGTCAGTTTTTATAGATTTTTCTTTTCTTTTCTTATTTTTTTTTGAGAGATTCTCACTATAGGGCACGTGCGCTCGCCAAACAGACAGAGAGAGACATAGAGACAGAAAGCGAGAAATCACCCCCCAGGGGGGATGGTCACGCCACAATCCTTTCTCCTTCATTCTCCTCTTGGGATTTTAGGCACGCACGCACACACACCCGGCGTGTTTTAAGCCACCGGGTCTGAGACGCGAACCGTGGTCAACTACGTGGGAGTCCAGCAACATAGCCCTTATGTTAACTGCTGGTTCCCTCTTTTCTTGTTTTTTTTTTTGACAGAGAAGGGTTGCCAAATTTGTCATATCGCTCTAATCAGAAATTCCTTATTAACATTTGCTCCCTCCACCTACACCTTGTCAGTATATTTGGTCACCAGAAAAGTCACGATGCATTTTTGCATAAAGAAATACATTGTGACTTTCCTGATAATCCAGTATTATATACCTTGGTGGTGAGATAATCTCCTAAAATCATAGGTGTAATGATTTAGTTACTTCTCAACCTTCAATAATTTCCTCAACATTCATACTTTAGAATGATTTTTTTAAGGTCTCTTATAATGTCAGTCTGTCTTTCTAAACCGCTTTCCCACCACTGGCCTCCATTTACCCTGTACTAGTACCAAACTGACCCAGATACTCTATGGCTTGTCTCTTTTGTGCTTTTGCCCATTTTCTTTGCTTAGGGTGCTTTTCTCCCTCATTTCAGTCTATCCAAATTTTACCCATCTTTAAATTTCAGCTTAAATATATATCCAAGACTTAATTGTTTTGACTTTGCCTTGTGTCACTATTTTATCATTTTATCTTTTTGTTTTACTAACCAATAATGGAGAAAAACAACAGAAAAGGAATCATAGAAAGAAGTAACAAAATTATATAAATTTGCAATAGGCATGATTTTATTTAAAAATTCTTTAGAATGATTTTAAATTTTAAACTTCATAAACTTTCTCTAGAACAGAATTCTCAGGCCAGCCCATGGTGTGGTGGTTGAAGTGGCTGGATCCCACATGACTGACCATGCAGTTCAAGTCCTGGACCCAGAGACTTGAGAAACATGCTGGTTGTGTGTGTATGTGCCCAAAATCCTGAAAGAATAGAGAACTTGAGAAGGGATTGCAAAATCACTGTTTCACCACAGTGTGTGTGGGGGGGATGTTGCTTTCTCACTTTCCCTTTCTCTCTCTCTCCCTCTCTCTCTCTCTCTCTTTTTTTTTTTTTTTT
>NW_006203457.1:284004-292824 GCF_000334495.1 Tupaia belangeri chinensis | reverse complement strand
TAGGGGGGTGTCCGGCGCCATAGCCATTACGCTAACTGCTGGTTCCCACTCTCTCTCCCTCTCTTGGTGAATGCTCTGGCAAATGAAAAAGTAAGAATAGAATTGTCAAAGAATAATGTCAGAAATATTTCAGGATTTAAATACAAGATAAATAATTAGAAAATTTACCAATTATACTGCTTAGCTTTTCTTCTCAAGAAAAACTATTTTCTCTCTCTCTCTCTCTCTCTCTCTCTCTCTCTCTCTCTCTCTTTTGGAGAGGTTTTTGCTATAGAGCGTTTGCGCTCACCAGAAAGACAGAGAGAGACAGAGAGACATAAAGTGAGAAATCATTACCCGGGGGAATGGCCACACTGTAATCCCTTCTCCTCCATTCTCCTCTCAGGATCTTGAACACGCACACACACTTGCCTGGTGTGAGTTTAAGCCACTGGGTCCAGGACTCAAACCGTGGTCGACTACATGGAAGTCCAGCAACATAGCCATTATGCCAACTGCTGGTCCCAAGAAAAACTATTTTCTCTAAATTCTACTGTAATTTAGGTCATTGGTGGCAAAGTGCAATAGATAGTTAGTTAGATATTCATAAATACAGTAATGCAACACGCAGTGACATTTTGGTCAACAATGGACTGAATATACATTTGTCACATTAAATGACAATGGAGCTGAAAATATCCTATTGCCTAGTGATACCATAGCCATTATAATGTTATAACATAATGCATTACTGAGTGATTGTAGTGATTCTGGTGTAAAGAAATCTACTGTGCTGTCAGTCATATAAAACTACTACTCCTTTAGTAGGTATTCTAGAGGAAGACATTGTTATCACAGGAGAAAATAGTTCGATGTTTGTTATTGCCTGTGAAGACATTCCAGTAGGACAAGATGTAAAGTTAGAAGCCATTGATATTGGGCCAAGCAGATTGCATTGTGGTTATGTAACTGGACTCCCATATGGCTGAACGCTGTTTAAGTCCAGATTGGTGATGAGAACCAGGCCAGGGTTATGTGTGTGTGTGCCCAAGATCCATGGAGGAGAATAGAGGAAAGTGACCATTGCCCCTAGGGGAGATTTCTCACTTTCCCTCTCTCACTGTCTCTGTCTCTCTCTCTCTCTCTGGTGAGCCAGTCTAAAGTAAGTATCTCTAATAAAAAAAGAAGATGTTGATATTGATGATCTTGATCTTTGTAGGCCTGTGTTTATGTCTTTGATTTTAAGAGGATAGTTTAAAAATAAAAAGAGATGAATAAAAATTTCAAAGATTTTTTGAATTATAAAATAAAGATATAAAGAAAAATATTTTTGTATATCTATACAATGTGGGTTTGTTTGAAACTAAGTATTATTACAAAAGAATCAAAAAGTTAACTTTTTAAAAGTTTCTAAAATAAAAAAGTTACAGTAAGTTAATTTATTATTAAAGAAATAAAAACTTTTTTATAAATTTAATGTAGCCTAACTATGCAATATTTAAGTCTTCAGTAGTGTATAGTGATGTCCTAGGTCATTATATTCACTCACCACTCATTCACCTAAACCAACTTCCAGGCCTGCAAACTTCATTCTTAGTAAGTGCCTTATATAGACATACCATTTTTATCTTTTATACTGCATTTTTACTGTACCTTTTCTATGTTTATATATTTATAGATACATAAATACTTACCACAGTGCTACAATTGTGCACAGTATTCAGTACAGTGACATGCTATACTGGTTTGTAGCCTAGGAGAAATAGGTTATACCATATAGTCAAGTTATATAGTAGGGTATGCCATCTAGGTTTGTATAAGTACACACTATGCTATTCCCACAATGACAAAATTGCATAAGAATGCATTTCTCATAATATATCCCCATTATTAAGCAATGTATGACTGTATTTATTATATATTCTTTTAGAAAGTTAAATTCGATTGTCGCATATGCTGACACGCATATTAAAGTAATAATAAAACATTTAGGCTAACAAACTTAAAATTTCAAGCTATGGAATTATTAACATAGCTCCAATACATAATTTTATTAATTATGTTTTTCTATTTATGAATGTGAGACATACTTTGTCTTTAGTTTTTCCTATAGTCTCATTATCATATAACAGCAGTCAAGTTGTAATTATTGCTCCATTTTGAACTCTTGAATATACCTGAGAAAGATGATATCTTATAACTTGTTCCTGAATGTTTGTATACTTGTGGCATGACATAATTGGACAATTTCTACAAGCATATTAAAATGATACCCATAAGATCAGATCATCAGTATACCACGTAGGAACTACATAATGCATATTACTTCCCACTTGGGATTGTCTAAGTAGAAAAAAAGGTGGTTTTTTTTTGTTTGTTTGTTTGTTTTGGAGAGGTTTTCGCTATAGGGCGTGTGCACTCGCCAGACAGACAGAGAGAGACATAGAGACAGAAAGCCAGAAATCACCCCCCTAGGGGGGATGGTCGCGCCGTAATCCCTTCTCCTCCATTCTCCTCTTGGGATCTTGGGCACGCACGCACATGCATCCGGTGTGAGTTTTAAGCCACCGGATCCGAAACGCGAACCGTGGTCAACTACGTGGAGTCCAGCGACATAGCCATTACACTAACTGCTGGTTCCCGGTATTTTTTAAAATTAATCATCTAAACCTTAAAGATATGACATTATATTTTGTTATACCTGCTGTTTGCTTTCCATTGACTAAAAGCACAATGTAAAGTTGGCCTTAAAAAGCAATTAGAATGTAGTATCTTTAGTTTTGTGGATAGAAATTATTTCTATAATTATTTTGATGATGTATGTAAACAAATGTAAATAAAGTCAGTTGTGAAAGAACAAATTTGTAATGAGTAATACGAAACAAGTCATGAGCAGTACAGCCTATTATCTGGCTGATCAGGCACATACCAACAAACACCGAAGGCTTTATGTAACCAAATGTTTAAAGACCTTTTCTACACAATAATGTGCTAATTATTTAATTCACTAAAATATTAATAGGTAGGCAATACATTTATCACACACCAAAAAAATGATAATTTGGTGAGATAATGGATATGTTAATGAGCTTCCTTGATCTTTCAATAATGTATGCATAGGTCAAAACATCATATTATACCCCAGAAGTGAACAATTATCATTTGCCGATTGAAAAGAGAGGAAAAAAATACTCATAATGTAAAATTTGCTTAGTCATATTATTATAGAAACATAATTTAATAACAAATTACTAATAATAATGAATGCTTATTGTTTCATTATTTACCAGACATTGTGTTAAACTCAGAGATTTATTATCTTATATAATCTTCATCTCAACCTTTCCTTCCATTATATAAGGAAAATAGATGCTTAAAGAGAGTAAGGAACATGCCCAAATATATAGCAATAAGTAGTAGAACCCATCCTCAAACCCAGGTTGGTCTAATTATAGTATAAATGTACTGGAAAGGAGCTAATCAAATGCCTCTCCATATGTAGCATTTGTAAGTTAATTGGATCACTTTTTCTTTTGTCCAGATGAGAGGATCCACAGAAAGTTATTTTAATCCAGCTCAAAAATTTCCTTTTCAGGTATATAAATTGCAGATTTTCTCTAGGGGCAGACTAATGTTTCGGTTGGTCTAATTATAGTATAAATGTACTGGAAAGGAGCTAATCAAATGCCTCTCCATATGTAGCATTTGTAAGTTAATTGGATCACTTTTTCTTTTGTCCAGATGAGAGGATCCACAGAAAGTTATTTTAATCCAGCTCAAAAATTTCCTTTTCAGGTATATAAATTGCAGATTTTCTCTAGGGGCAGACTAATGTTCCTCTCTGACATTGTTAAAAATGCAAAGAGAAGTCTCCAAAGTTTCAGCAGTTTAAGCCGATCAGTCATTTCTCTACTTGGGAAAGCCATGTCTGAGTACTAAGAGAACATTTTATCTTGCTTAAAAGCATGGACTTATGAACTTTGAGTCAGAAAAGTTTTTGGAGGTCCTGTAGTTCAAAGGTTGACAGTCTTTCTTCTGTAAAGGACAGGATTGTAAATATTTTAGTCTTTGCATGCCAAGAGGCAGTGTCCTCAATTCTTGAAACAACTGTTGTCACTGATGGATAAATAGACTCTTCTACATTTTACTTATAAAAATGTAAAAAAATATATCCTTTGCTCTTGGGTAGGTGCTAGTACCTTAACTAGCCCACTATTTCTTAAACTCAGCTCTATTTACTTAGGTTGCCTGTTGAAAATACATGGATATTCTGGCTTCTTTCCCTGGCATTAAATTGTTTGTGGGCATTCTTATTAATGATGCTTTTCCAAAATAAACATATAGGGAATTATACACTATGATGGTAATAGTTTATAGAAAAAAAGGAAGACTACTAAGGAGTAAAGTTTCATGAGTAGTGAGCTTTACTTCCTTTATTTATTTTACATTCATTTATTCTATATCATTACAGCATACAAATGAATTTTCTTATCCATAATACACTGTATATTGGCTCAATCAGTTATTAGCTTTATTTCCTTTAGAAAGTAAATAGGTTGGGACCAGCAGTTGGCATAATGGCTATGTCCCAAATAGTTGACCATGGTTTGAGTCTCGGACCTGGTGGCTTAAACTCACGCTGGTCGCATGTGCGTGCATGCCCAAGATCCCAAGAGAATGGAGGGGAAGGGATTGCAGCATAACCATCCCCCCTGGGGAGTGATTTCTCACTTTTTATCTCTCTCTGTGTCTTTCTGATGAGCTCATGCACCCTATAGCAAAAACCTCTCCAGAAATAAAAAAAGAAAGTAAATGGGTTCCTTGCAATGCTCCCCTCCATGTATTACCCTACAGCTCCCAATTTAAATCCTACAATCATTAAAATTTTACAAATCATAGTGTATAGTTTTCTTTTAATGGGATTGTATTGAGGATGATCACTAGCTGAATGAGGGACCAGGGCTGGGATGATCCCCATGCTGCCTGGCAAAGTGCCAACTTTGTTCTTCTGTGAAGTCTTTGCTGTGTGCAGGAGAAAAAGAGAGATAAGGATGTTCTCAGTATTGACTTTCTTCTTATTGTGAGCTAACCTGAATGCTCTCAAAAACCTCTCTTCCAAAATTTGAATAGAATATTTTTTGTGAGTGGCATGGTGGTTACAATAAGCCATTTAACCAAACCCACCGAGAGTCAAGTTATGGTCAGGCCCTTGACCATCTTAAATTTGTTTCTTCATTTGTGAATTTACTCAGAGCACCTAGTATGCAATCAGGATTCACATATTACCTGATGCCAGTTGTGCCTCTAGAGCATCTTCTTTCCTCACTTAGAGTCAAGAGATGAGTTACAAAAATAGCACTATGGTTCAACCACTTTGGAAAACCATTCCTTTATTCCTACTAATGTAGGTATATGTTATCATGGTCTTTGTTGCAGGCTGTGAAATAATTTACAAACTCAGAGAAAAACTGGATAGAAAAGGATTTGTTCACTTTTCCAGAAAGGAAAGAGTCTTGATGCAGAGAGTTGCATTGATCCTGAAGACTGGGACCATGGAGTTTTTATTGGGCCTTAAGGAAAGGAAAAGTTATGGTTGGATAATTAGAGAATCCTGGTATAGGACATCTGTCAATAGTTGAGTTGTTTTATTATTATCTCTGGACGTTATATCTGGTTGCTGTAGTCTGCTATGTATTCTGTCCTTAGCTTTGGTGCCAACTGTTGATGGATGTTATAATCTTTATGTTTTTAAATAAAAACAAGGTCAGCCATCTGTGATGAAGTCAAGAGAGGACCAACTAACTTGGGAAGAAAAAAAGGAGGAGGAGAATGAATGTCTGAAGCATGTGGGAGTTTTAGATGGGCCTTTCCAATTAAAATATTTATGAGTGCCAGCGAGACACACTGCATTAACCCAGTGCCAAGGACAATGAGACACTGAGTTAATCCTCTCTAATCCCTAAAGTGCTAAAGAGACT
Organism: Tupaia belangeri chinensis; assembly: GCF_000334495.1. Lineage (NCBI taxonomy): Eukaryota > Metazoa > Chordata > Mammalia > Scandentia > Tupaiidae > Tupaia > Tupaia belangeri. The sequence continues at coordinate 286,867 of NW_006203457.1, read as the reverse complement.
TTTAACCTTTTCAGCATACACTGACCCAGTGGCCAGAAATTCCACTCTAAAATGAATGAGTGCATAAATTCACCAGAGGCATATACAAGTATGTTGGTGATACCTTCATTCCTAATAACCCAAAACAATTAACTCAAATGTCTACCCAAATGAATGAGTAAATAAATTGTGGTACAGCCATACAGTGGACTTCTGCACAGTGATAGGAATAACTACTGATAAATGCAACAACCCAGATAAATGCAGTATGTTGTTGACTCAGGCACAAAGAGGATATTATGATCCCATTTATATGAAGTTCAGAGTACAACTTCAAAACAAACAAGTTGTCCTCTAACATTTCTAAAGTAATCTGGCAACATGAATCAATGATTTTTTTTTCTTTCTTTCTTTTTTTTTTTTTTTTTAGAGAGAGGTTTTTGCTATAGTGCACGTGTGCTCGCCAGAGAGACAGAAAGCAAGCAATCACACCCCCCTGGAGAGATGGCCATGCCACAATCCCTTTTCCTCCAGTCTTCTCTTGGGATCTTGGGCACGCATGCACATGCTCCAGGCTTGAGTTTAAGCCACCGGTCCAAGACTCGAACCACGATCTACTACATGGGAGTCCAGCGACATAGCCATTACACAACTGCTGGTCCCTATGAATCAATAATCTTTAAAAAAATGTTAATTACTGGGACTGTCAAGTGGCAAGGTAGTTAAGGGTGCTAGACTCCTACATGGCTGATCATAGTTCAAGTCCTGGACCTTGTGACTTGCTTTCTTACTTTCTTTCTCTCTGTCCCTCTCCTGTCAAATTAAAATAAGTAGACAAATAAAATTAAAAAATAAAAGTTAAATAAAATAATTATTTTTAAGAACAGTTCATTAGTTTGAACTCTGTAATCCTCTTCTGAAAGTTTATCCTGGGAACCAAACAATGGCACTGCATTTAATCATGGTGCTCTAAGAGGCTGACACATATGGGAAACTTCTGGTCTGCATCTGGAGACTTCCCTGAACGTGCTGAGTTCAAGTGCTTTCTCATGACTGGGAACAGCTGAAACTGATGGTGGCTAGCACAGTTATGACTCTGTTGGTGTACTCTCTCTGTTTTCTTCACTCATGGAATACCTGAAAAAATTAAAAATAACAATTAAGAAATGAAAGTCAGTACTAGGGAAAATCTCAGAAATCTTTCTACTATGATAACAAAAAGAATGGAAACAAACATCCAACAACAGAGACAGGTTAAGTAATGGTACCTCTATACAATAGGATATTATGTGGACATTACAGAGTATCTACATAAAGTTTTTATAATAACATTAGGAATGTTTATAGTGTAATTTTGTACATGTGCCCAGAAATGTCTAAGTAAATATGTTAAAATTATGTGATTAAAGGGGCCAGCAGTTAGCATAATGGCTATGTCGCTGAACTCCCATGTAGCTGACCACGGTTTAAGTCCCGGACCTGGTGGCTTAAACTCATGTCGGGCACATGTGCATGCATGCCCAAGATCCTGAAAGGAGAATGGAGAAGGGATTGTAGTGTAGTCATTCCCCCTGGGTTGTGATTTCTTGATTTCTATCTCTCTGTCTCAATCTGTCTTTCTGGCAAGTGCACTCGCCCTATAGCAAAAACCTCTCGCCCCCCCCCCAAAAATGGAGTGTGATTAAAGATAATTTTTTTTCAAGTACATATTTTGCTTTTGTAACCACAGGAGAATGAGTGTGGTTTTCTCAAAGCAGTAATAGATTGCTGACATTGTATGTTAAATTACTTATTATTAAACGCATCTCTATTTGTGATGAATTACCAAAAAGAGAAACACTAGTTACATAATTACACTTTGCTTTTTGCTAAAAAAAAAAAAAAAATGATTCTGAAGGAAAAATGCTTTCTATAAAATAAAGTATAATATAAATATTAATGGATATCTTTATTATATTATAATCCTCACAAACCTGGAAGTTCACTTTATGTCATATGTCAGATTCTGGGCCCAGATACCATATAAGTCCCTTTCTTTCAGAACAATGAATAGTTACGGTGTAATTGTACATTACAGGCATATGGCCATGGTACAAATGTCACCAGATCAGGAAATGTTCTGTGTAATGAATTTCTTCATCTTAGTAACTGCAGTAATTTATTGATATTATGGAATGGAACACACATACCACAAAATTACACAAAATTAGAACAATTCTATGTAATATAATTAAAACAGCAGATATAATAGGAAAAAAATTAGGATATTAACCTTTGAACAGAGCTTTATAGGGTTAACTGCAAAAATTTGTTTAATATACAGTTCAAACTGAATGGATTCGTTAGAGAAAACTTGAGCAACTATTTAGGGAAACAGCATAGTTTGTACAAATTCATTAGTTGGAAACATACTTATTTTAAAATTGATTTGAATTTGATTTTTATAGAAATTTTTTTCTCTGTATAAGAACTTCTCAGTACTGCACAGAATTACAGTTCTTGGGAAAGTACTTAGAATTAGTTTTTACAGAGTTTTGGTTAAAGAATTAATAAATAACCATCCTCCTCTTTTGATGTTAATTGAAGTTTAATCACTAAAAAAATCCAAAGATGTCACCTCTAGAAAATAGTGTTACTAAGACTAACACTTAAACCTTCCGGCACTTTATATTATCTTTGAAAGTATTCTCACTAAAGAAGATATTTTATTGTTTTCCAAATTAGAGACATAAAGCTTTGATATAGTTGGAATCTCCAATGCTATGCTTCAGACAATATGCTATTTAAATAACCAATGTGTGGGAACCAGCAGTTAGCGTAATGGCTATGTCGCTGGACTCCCACGTAGTCGACCGCGGTTTGCGTCCCGGACCCGGTGGCTTAG
>NW_006203457.1:270469-283943 GCF_000334495.1 Tupaia belangeri chinensis | reverse complement strand
AAGCGTGATCATCCCCCCTGGGGGGGTGATTTCTCGCTTTCTGTCTCTATGTCTCTCTCTGTCTGTCTGGCGAGCGCACGCGCCCTATAGCAAAAAAAAAATGTGATTTCTATATTTACTATGCTTCCTGTTGGACAATTTTCTCAGTGTATTGGGTTGTTGGAAAAGTCACAACGTATTGTTGCATAGAAAAATATGTTAGGACTTTTCTGAGAACCCAATAGTAGAATGAATAGCTGTTATAAGCTCTTCTGGAGTGAGTAGAAACATTATATGTATAAGTTCCTCAGGAGACTGGGCATCTTGATAAATCAAACACTTGAAAGGACATTAGTTGCCAATATATGAAAGGAGATATTTGATTAAGCATAGGTTGTGGAACCAGCCTTATAGTGCAATAGTTAAGTGCTGTGCATGGAAAGCTAAATTCCACATGGCTAAACGTGATTTGAATCTTGGACCCTGGTGGTTCAAAAACATATTTGGTGTATGAATGCATGCTTCACATCCTGATAAGTTAGAGACATAGAAGAGAAGTGATTGCAGTGTGACCCTGCTCTATTGAGGGCTGTTTTCTCTCTCCCTCTCTTGTTGTTTGGCAAGTGCACATGCCCTCTGGCAACTTTAAAAAATCAAAGATTATATGTAGTTGGATAAAAGTTGCTTAAATTTTCTCTTGCTCTTTACTTTATATCTCGACTTTTAAAATAATGTAAACTACTGACAGAGTTATGCTGTCATTTTTAAATAGCCATTACTATGATTTGAGAATAGAAGTCAAAGAGGTTTGAGTGTTTGTACTTTTTAAATCAAAATTTAGAAGCACATGAAAGTCATTTGCTATCTACTTCTCCTAACATGTAGAAATTTCAAGATTTCTTGTTTTTGTTTGCCATATAAAATCAACATTATCTTTCTCCTTATCTGTTAATCATAATACATTTTATAATCCTTTACCAGCTTTCAAAATGAGTATTTTTTTCTAAACATTATCTTATTTTAGTTTCACAGTTACTTTCTAAGAGAGGAGATTACAAACATTTTATTAAAGCCCATTTTAAAGTATATTAAAAGTCAGAACATTTTTCCTTATATCGTACCTAAATGACACATTATAGTCTAATATTTCTTGTTCACACTTTATTGAAGATGGAAAAAATCTCTTCTCATAGATAAAATTTATTTCAGTTAGTTTTCAACTTTCTTTTTTTTCCTTTTGCTTGGACTCCTTCTTCTCCCTAAAAAGCTATTTGCTGTGTTTTCCATTTTGAATTAATAAAGTATTGATAGCCATTCTGCTGGCCTAAGAAGGTCCTTTTTGTTGAAGGAATAAAATCCTACTCATACTTGCTTGAGAAGATAAAAAGAGTGGTAGAAACTTATTTTAAAGATCTACGACTGTCAAGGGTAGAAAGTAGAGTTAATAATTAGAAGAGACTAAAATCAAGAACTGAAAAGACAATAAGGAAGATAAGAAGAAAATATTTCCATCTCTTTTTCTCCAGAGGAATATGATCTCTTGTTTCTACTTTCTCTATGTATGGCTGTTTTATTCTTGGCAATACACATTGGCTTTTCTCTACTTCTTTGGGCATGTGTCAGAAATTACTTCCATTGTGCCCGATACTGCCTGCACTAATTTCAAACAACCATCAGGAAACAAAGTTCTTTGAACTATATAATTCCAAATCTCTAAGAAAAAAAAAAATCTGCCCCATTTTTTGTTAAATTACACTTACCTGCAACCAAGAGACTAGGTAACATGGCACCAATGAAGCATTTGGGAGTGACTATTAGTTCATGGAAAAGATGAGGCTGGAAACATTCTCATTTGTATCTTGCCTGCATTTATATTTAAGTACTAATTCTGAAGTTTTATATTGAAAAAGGTTTTCACCATGATGTTCCATTAAGTTCTGGTGCAACTGATAAAGTGATACTCTTGCCTCAGTCTAAATGTCTTAAGTATATTGTGTTTCCTGTAACTGATTAATTACAACTGGTAAATTACAACTTTATGATTTATTTTGCTTTACAGCTAAAAGCTATAACTAGTTCACCGAGTGAACTTGTACTTCCTCTTCAAACTCTGTCTCTTTCAAATGAAAGAGTACCTGATATACTTGAATACTTTTCTCCAGAAAGGCTCAACGATCCACGGTAAGCCTCACTGATAATTGGATGTACATAAATAATAATAATCATCATTATTATTTAGGTATTTGTCATTGGGTGCATGCACTCATGAGAGAGAGAAAAAGAGAGAGTGAGAAATCACCCCTCAAGGGGTAAGACCATGCTATAATCCCTTTCTTTCTTTCTCCTCTCAAGATTTTGGGCACATAAGCATATGCATCTGGTATGATTTTCAAGCCACAGGGTCTGGGACTCAAACCACTTTGTCACCCATCACCCCTGCTGGCACAATTTAACACTACATTTTTTACATGATATTCAATCTCCCAAATAATGATGTACTGATTGACTAGGGACCAAAAAGAAAACAAACCAAAAAAAATAAAATGGCATATTGCAAGGAAGTAATCCAGCCAAGCAATTGCTCTTATTTTATGTATTTATTTATTTTGTTTTTATGTCATAGAACATATGTTCTTGCCACAGAGAGACAGAGGTAGAGAGAAGTGATCACTTCCCAGGGCGGATGGTCATGCCGCAATCCCTTCTCCTCTATTTGCCTCTCAGGATTTTGGGCATACACGCACACACACCCAGCCTGATACTGATGCCACTGGGTCCAGGATTTGAACTGCAATCAGCCATGTAGGAATCCAGCACTTTAATTACCATGCCATCTGCGAGACTCAGCCAATTGCTTTTTTTTAAAATTCATGATTCAGTTGTATTGTGGTTGATATTTGAAAAATATTCCAAATTTAAATTTAACCGTACAGAAAACAATACTAAGCAATTACATTACTTTCAGAAAGAATTCTTTTAATGATTTATCATATTTGATAGCAGCTTTATTTAATTGGTTACAAAAACCTAAGCCTACGGACCATTAGTTAGCTAATGGCTATGTCGCTGGACTCCCACGTAGTCGACTGCAGCTCACATCCCAGACCCGGCGGCTTAAAACTCACACCAGGCACGTGTGCGTGCGTGCCCAAGATCCCGAGAGGAGAATGGAGGAGAAAGGATTGCGGCGTGACCATCCCCCCTTGGGGGTGATTTCTCGCTTTCTGTCTCTATGTCTCTCTCTGTCTGGCGAGCGCACGCGCCTACAGTGAAAATCTCTCAAAAAAAAAGAAAAAGAAAATGTATTACTAGTAACAACACCGACCATTACCATTTTCTGTGCACTTTTTGGGGGGGGAGGGGAGAGAGCGTTTTTTTGCTATAGGGCACGTGCACTCACCAGAAATTTATTTATTTTATTTATTTATTTTAATTTGACCAGAGAGGGAGAGAGAGAGATGGAAAGTGAGAAAGTAAGCTGCCAGGTCCAGGACTCAAACTGCGGTCAGCCATGTGGAAGTCCAACACCCTTAACCATCATGCCACCTGCCAGCTCCTAGCCTGTAATTTTTCAACACTGTTTTGAAAACTTAAAAGTGCAGCAATACACTTAGTTTCCATTATCTATCAAATGGTGCAATTCCAATTCAAAACTGTAAGGTCACAACAAATTAAATCAAGCAAATCCATACGAATGTCTGCACTACTTGATACTAATGTTCATTTAAATGTTAACTTGCACTTAAAACACAAAAAGAATAGGAATCTTCACAGTAGAGACCCAATTTTAATCTTAATGTGTGCAAAATTTAAAAGGTATTTGTCAGTTAAGTATGGAGAGTCCAGAAGAAACAAAACTGGAAGGGGTATAATTTACAATATAAGATTTGTGCTTCAAAGGTTTCACTGAAGCTTGTGACCTTAATTAGCTTTTTAAAAAATGTTTTATTATTGTCATAATCTTGTTTACATTACATTATGACCTTAATTAGCTTTGGCCTTGCTATTCTTACTTTTAGTGAACACCATGCAGTTCAAAAAATTTAGACTGCAGTGTCTGAACAGAATGCAGTTACCGTATGAAACTTTAACTCAAACTTTAGATAAAGAAAAAAAGGCTTTATGGATGTGCTTTCTTTGGTAAATTGAAAAATTTGAGCCACCTTAAATAGGAATTGATTCTAACATTTATAAAACCTATAAATAGTCAGAGGCCAAACCAAATTAAAACACATTCTCTAGCAAGTAAAAATCTTGTAAACATATGCTTGTATCTACTTTAGATACAAAACAAAACTCACTCATTAAAGTGACTCTACCTTGGCAGATACATATATTTGTAATGAATGCACATTTACTATGTGTTGTTTATCAGTGAAAACACCACAGCAGATTCACAAAGTTCTGACAGTATCTGTCTCATCATTTTTTATTCTGAGAGTTTTTTTGCTATAGGGTGTGTGTGATCACCAGAGAGACAGAAAGACAGAAAGCGAGAAATCATCCCCCAGGGGGGATGGCCATGCTGCAATCCCCGCTCCTCCATTCTCCTCTCGGGATCTTGGGCATGCATGCACACGCGCCCGACGTGAGTTTAAGCCACTGGGTCCAGGACTCGAACCACGGTTGACAACATGGGAGTCCAATGACATAGCCATTATGCCAACTGCTGGTCCCTATCTGTCTCATCTTTATCATAGTAAATACAACCCCCACTGGATAACTAAGTTAGTTTAGATTTTCTATCCCTTCACATTAATGCATTGGAAAATTAAACTCAGTGAATAAGAGCAAAAAAACCAATTCTGTGACAGTACAATTATTTAGTTTATTATCAAATTATATTTGTTTATTAATAATAGGATGATATAATTTCATTGGAAACCAGTTAATGTGAGGGAAAATGTAGTGAGTGCAAAATATGCATATGCTGATATTGATCGCAAGAAGCTTAGTGTTAATCTCTTGCTTCCTACAGCCTGCCAAATAGACATGTGTATATCATATTTTTCTATAGAGGGACTTTCAACAGGGAAATAATGCATTTGCTAACATTTGATGAATATTTAAACAAATATGTATGTTTTCTTTAAGTAATGAAGGAGCAATTATGATGCAACACAAGGAAGAAAACAAATCTGAAACTGAAACTTCTGGTACAAAAGGTTGTAATACTTCAGTTTGTTCTTTTGACAATAAAAATTTTCAAAACCTAACAATAATTGAAAGTGGCATCTCTCTTATGGACTCTGGCTCAGAAAGATGTGAGATTGATTCTGACTCTGACAGAGGAATTGGTTTGGACTACGACTTAGAGCAACACTGGAATGACTCTGACTCAGTAATATGGGAAGCAGACTCAGACTCAGAAAAATGTCCTAGGGACATAGACTCTGTGAAGAACCTACTAGAAACAGAAAATTATCATATAGCTTCAGATTCTGTAGAAGACTTGATGGAGTTGGAGCAACACCTGGTGGGAGTTGAACAGTGCAAGGTAGACTCTGATTCTCTTAAACACTGGATGGACTCAGGTTCAGAAATATTCTTGATAGATTCTGACTCTGAACAATATCTGATGGATTCTGACAATGGCACACAGGGTATAGACTCAGACTCAGAAAAATGCCCCATAGCCTGTGCATCTATAAAAATTCTGCAAAAGGAAAAACACCAAATGGCCTCAGATTCTGTAAAACGCCTGATGGAATCTGAAAAGATATTGATAGAGACTGAGAAACTCTGGATGGTCTCTGCTTCTGAGACATATGTGAGGGACTCAAATACAGAAAAAGGTGGAATGGACTCAGCCTCTGCATCTGGGGCATATCAGACAGGAAAAGAAAAACATCCGCACAAAACTGAAGGTAAGAGACATGTGAAGGATTCTAACTCTGAACCATTTGGGATGTACTCAGACTCAGAAAAATATGAGCTAGCTTCAGCAGCTGTGAAACACCTCATGGATACTAAAACATTCCAGATGAGCACAGACACTGAGGGGCTTTGGGTGGATTCTTGGTCTGAAAGACTTGCAACAAATTTAGATTCCAAAAGTCTGGAGATGGCATCTGATTCTGTGAAACACACAATGAAGTCTGAAAGTTGTCAAAGAGCCTCTGATTTGGATACGGTCTGGCTAGATCTCAGTTCCAAATCTAAAAAATGCTGGATGGACTCTGAAGGAGAACAACTGGACTTTGACTATAGTAAATGCTGGGATAATGCTAGAATATATCAGAATAGGTCTGCAAGACTTCAGTATACCTCTGAAAGTCAGGATAACTTTCAAAAACACTGGGATAACTTTGACAGACATCAAGTAGATTCTAATTCTAGAAAACATCAAATAAATTCTGAAAATGAAAGACATATAAATGAGTTTGAAAGTAAAAGACACCTTATGGAATTGGAGAGAGAACAATGTCTAATACAATTTGAAAATGAGAGACTTCAAATGAATGAAAAGGGGGAAAGACATTTCACAGAGTCTGACAGTATAAAAGAGCACAGGATTAGGTTTGACAATGAAAGACACCACTTTGATTCAAAAAGTGAAGCACAACGGCTTGGTGCTCGCAAAAAAGATAATCGTCCTCAAGGTAAGCTAGAATTTGTGTGGCTTTTGAAAGCAAATAGTTTTATGTGTTTAATTAATAATATTGTGACACTTCCAGAATGGAATAGCTTTGACAGATTTGGGCCCAAGATTTTCTTAGGTTTCTTTTTAATTTATTTCCAGAGAGAGAGAAGGAGAGAAAAAGAGAAAGGCACCCTCTATAGGTTCTTTACACCACAATCCTCCTCATAACTCTGCAGCCAGCCAGGATCAGGGGTGGGCCCATGAGTATTCCTGGCTTATTCAGGTAGACCTGAGACATGAACCTGGAACTTCCACAATTACACAGCAGTGCCTGTACCATTGTGGCTAATGCCTGAGATCATTTTACCAGAAATTCAAAGAACAGGAATTTTACCCCCAGATTTTGAATTCACTTTATAAAACTAGGCAAATCATCTCATTTTAGATACCTTTCATCTCCTTGTCTTAAAAGGAGGAGAATTAAAGAATTCTTAGCAAAGATGTCTATTAGGATCTAAGAAAGGCCATGTGGAATTTAGCCCCCTTCATTCTGTGATAGGTGAATAGCGATTGCTCATAAATTTTCCTCATTATTAGTTACTGTAAAAAGAGGTAAATACTCAAGCCTAAATATGTAAAAATTGAAATTATCTTTGTTTTTTATAAAAAAAGTTATTATTCAAAGTTATTATTATAGTTGGCATTTACTGTCAGTCATGTTTATTTTGTCACACCACATCATTATAATTCCCTATTTATTAAGGCATTTTATTTTATTTTTTTATTTTATTTTATTTTTGGAGAGGTTTTTGCCATAGGGCATGTGCACTCGCCAGACAGACAGAGAGAGACAGAGAGACAGAAAGTGAGAAATCACCCCCCCCCAGGGGGGATAGCTACACCGCAATTCTCTCTCCTCCATCCTCCTCTCGGGATCCTGGGCACGCACATGCACATGCCTGGTGTGAGTTTTAAGCCACCGGGTCCGGGACGTGAACCACGGTTGACTACGTGGGAGTCCAGCGACATAGCCATTATGCTAACTGCTGATCCCTATTAAGGCATTTTATTAAGGTACACTTATCATAATGAAGAAACTATTATCATCTCATAAACTGTGTTTTTCTTCATATTAGTCATTTTCTTTTTTTTTTTTTTTTGGAGAGGTTTTTGCTATAAGGCGTGTGCGCTCACCAGAAAGACAGAGAGAGACAGAGAGAATAGAAAGTGAGAAATCACCCCCCGGGGGGATGGCCATGCCGCAATCCTTTCTCCTCCATCCTCCTCTCAGGATCTTGTGCACGCACGCACACGCGCCCTGTGTGAGTTTAAGCCACCGGGTCTGGGACTTGAACTGCGGTTGGCTACATGGGAATTCAGCGACATAGCCCTTACGCTAACTGCTGGTCTCCCATATTAGTCATTTTCCACAGAGCCTTTTAGCTACAACTCAAAGCACCAAAAGAAAATGAAGAATTTGCTCCAGACATTCCTAAGAAATCATCCCTCTGAAATTATAACCAAAAAGTATGTGCATCAATAAACTGCTATGACTACTTTCAAAAAGAGAGTATTTAAAATAATACACATCGAACATATGATGAGCCTTCAAAAAGCTCATGGAAAATGTGTATTATGGAAAAACTATGCAAGAATGTAAAAAAGTTTTGCACCAAAATAAACTCCAACTTTAATTAAATTTTCTATAAACTTTTGAAGTCACCTCGTATGATCAATATTTTCAATTTTTAAATATAACTCTTTATTACTTATTTATTTAGCTATAGGGCGTGTGTACTTGCCAGAGAGAGAGACAGACAGACAGAAGGATAAAAGCAAGGAAGCACTCCCAAGGGTCATGGTCACACCACAATCCCTTCTCTTTCATTTCTCCCTCCTCCCTCCTTTTGGTATTTTGGACATGTATATACACATGCCCATAGTGTTTTTTAAGCCACCTGTTTTGGGACTTAAATCCTGTAGTTGGTCATGTGGGATTTAACTGTGTGAAACACAGGTCATGGGCTGGTCCCAGTGTTCTCTATTTTAACATGCTGTTTCCACATAAGAAATCTCGAAATTTATTTTTAATTAATATTGACTTTTCCATGAGGTTATTTGCTTCAGTATGGTGGATTACTGAACTTAATTAAAACAAATTATGCTATATACTTGAGGCATTTATTAATGCAATGTGTTATCAAGAGGCTGCACTAGTTGGAAGACAGGCATATTTATCCTCAAGCTAAATATAGCTGGAATAACTGTGAGATCTTTTACTTGAACAGAGAAAAATATTTACCTGTTGAAATTTTATTTCCAGAGAAAATCTCTGAACATTAGAAATGCAATTGTATCAGAAAGAATTAAGTAATATGAGAAATTAATTTCTGAGATCCTTATAAGATAGCTTATTGATGGAGTAGTGATAAGGTTTGTTACTTTTTATGAGAAAAAAAAGTAAAAAGAAATCCTAATGTTTTCATTGGATTTGAATTAAGTATCACTAAGATAATTCTCCTCTAATCTAATATCATTCTGTTCTAACAAGGTAATATTATCAATCCTTTCAGAGTTACATTATTCGTACAAGCATATGGCATGGAGGTTGAGGCACTGGATTCCACATGGCCACCTTCGTGGTTCAAGTTCTGGACCCAGCAGCTTGATAATCACTCTGAGCACATTCGCATGTGTGCCCAAAATCCTAAGAGGAGATTGGAGGAGAAAGAATTTGTGACATGGCCATTTGCCCTGGGGGGTGATCTCTCACTTTTCCTCTCTGTCTATCTGTCTGTCTCTCTCTCTGGCAAGTACACACGCCCTATAGCTAAATAAATAAGTAATAAAGAGTTATATTAATTGGCATGAAGAGCACAAAGATTTAAATTTCTTGTCCACTTTTGCTTTTTAATATTTTCAAACATAATCTGTTAAGCCTTTTTCAAAAACAAGATCTCGCAGCCTACCTCTGATCAATGTTATTATAACATGTTCCCCAGATGATTTGAATATGTGCTAAAAGTTTGAAGCAATGCAAAAACCAAGCTTCTTCTCATAAATAACATGATATAAATGCCATATAAACCTTTAAAAATAAATAATTCTTTCAAATAAAAAAAAATTCACTAAAATAAAATAACCCCTGCTCTGGTCCAGAATGACTCAAGGGATTCAGCTACATTGTAATTGATATGTTTTATGAAATCTTATCAGTTGGATGCCTACTATGTGCTCATGCTCAGCATATATTACAATAAATACATAAAAGTATAATACCTTATATTTATATATCACTTTTCAACTTTTCAATGTCCATTACTTAAAAATAATAATATCGGCTGATGTTGAGTTCTTATTCTGTACCAAGCACTATGCTATGCAAATCACATGTATTATTACATCTAATCATCATTCATTATTGTTTTTCTTCTTCTTTAATTTTTAATTTTTAATTGTTTTTGCCATAGGGTGCTTGCACTTGCCAAAGAGAGACAGTGAGAAAGAGAGTGAGAAATCCCTCCCCCCAGGAGGATTAGCCATGCTACAATTCCTTCTCCATTCTCCTCCTGGGACTTTGGGCATGCATGCATGTGTTCCTGGAGTGATTTTCAAGCTACCAGGTCCAAGGTACACACTGCTCTAGGTCACATGGGAGTCCAATACCTTAACTATTATGCCACCTCCTGGCCTCTGTTGCTGTCTTTCTTTACAGATAATATCGATAGCTAAACATTTTAAAACGGTGCCAATAAATACATAAAAGTATAATACCTTATATTTATATATCACTTTTCAACTTTTCAATGTCCATTACTTAAAAATAATAATATCGGCTGATGTTGAGTTCTTATTCTGTACCAAGCACTATGCTATGCAAATCACATGTATTATTACATCTAATCATCATTCATTATAGTTTTTCTTCTTCTTTAATTTTTAATTTTTAATTGTTTTTGCCATAGGGTGCTTGCACTTGCCAAAGAGAGACAGTGAGAAAGAGAGTGAGAAATCCCTCCCCCCAGGAGGATTAGCCATGCTACAATTCCTTCTCCATTCTCCTCCTGGGACTTTGGGCATGCATGCATGTGTTCCTGGAGTGATTTTCAAGCTACCAGGTCCAAGGTACACACTGCTCTAGGTCACATGGGAGTCCAATACCTTAACTATTATGCCACCTCCTGGCCTCTGTTACTGTCTTTCTTTACAGATAATATCGATAGCTAAACATTTTAAAACGGTGCCAGAAACTATTCTAAATATTTTGCTTATACTAATTTATTAGCACTAATTCACCAGTATTAACTTACTAATATTAATTTTCTAGTTTTACATGTATAAGTACATAAAAACATCACAAACTTAAGAAGTACTCATTATCATCACCTGTATTTTACTAATTTATGTAATTAATCAAGGTAATACAATAAATCAACATGGGTGTATAAGTATCTCTTTGAGATCCTGTTTCTATACCTTTAAGTATATTCCCAGAAGTGTTGGATTGTTGGAAAAGTCATGATGCATTTTTCGTACTTTTCTATGCAAAAATGTGTCATGACTTTCCCGACAACCCAATATAATTGCTGAATTATATGTTAATTATATTTTTAATCTTTTGAGAAACTACCATACTGTTTTAAATTGTGATTACACTATTTTACATTACCTCCAACAGTACACAATGGTTCCAATTTCTCCACATCATTGCTAATATCTTTTTTAGATATCTAGATCAATCGATTGATCGATAGATAGATAGATATAATAGATAGATAGTTAGAGATATAGACAGATTAGCCATACTAATGGGTCCTTGTTAGCCAATTTTATACTCTAATATTTATTAGGACAATAATTTGCTGCATTTATTTTAGAGGAAGCTAATTGAACATCTGTTTAATTTTATATGGGGTAAACATATTATCAACATATAACGGAATACTTTAAATTTAGTTTTCAATATTGCTTTAATAAATTTCATTAAAACGGTGACAAGAATCACCATTATTAATAAATATATTTGTTGAATAATAGCATAATAAGAAACATTTTTTTCACTGTAGAATTATACAAATTCTCCCTTTCTACAACCTTAATTTTATAGAAGTTGAAAATAATTGAGTCTATTTATTCATTTCTAGGTTTTTGGAGACTTGTTTTCTTTCCTCTTCCACTTACCCAGGGAAAGGGAACTGAAGAACAACACTCTGTGCAACAAATGGGTAACAGTTGTGAGTATATTCAATATAAATTGTCTAAGAATATTATCATATTCTCTGTCAACAAGTGGGAAAAAATTGTTAGAACCTGTTGTGTCAGGGCCCCCAAGATGATATCCAGATATGATGATTCTCTAGAAAGAGTCACTAGATTCAGCATACAGTAGTATCCAAGGTATTGATTAACTAAAAAGTAAAATCAGCAGAGGGAAAGGACATATGGAGTGAAGTATATCAGAAACCAGGCAAAAGGTCCCAAGAATCTGATTCTAAGTGGAGTCACACAGATTCACTGAGTTCATCTAGAGACAAGTTGTGGCGACACATAGAATGTTGTCTACCAGGGAAAGTCATTAGATTCTCAGTTCCCAGGATTTTTTAAAAACAGGTTTTTTGAGATAAAATTCACTCATTCAAGTATGTAATTCAATTATTTTTTCCCAGAGGTTGTATGTGCTTGTCAGAGACAGAGAGAGAGCAAGGGAGAGAGAGAATCTTTCAGTGGGACATAGTCACACCACAAACCCTTATCCTCCATTTCTCCATCCTGTCAGTATTTGGGGCACAAACACACATGGGCTTGGCATGTTTGTCAAGCCAGCAGGGCTGGGATTTAAACCATGTGGTCATGTGGCATCTGTCTCCCCATACACAGTGCTTAACCACTGCACTGAGGAGGTAGGCCCTAATGATTTTAAATATATTTACATATATGTGCAACCATCACTACAGACAATTTTAGATCATTTTTATTACTGCAAAAGATAACCTTATACCCTTTCCCATTATCCCTGCCCCTAGCACTGAGAAATGACTAATCTACTTTCTGTTTCAATAGCTATCCCTATTTTATATTTCATATGAATTAAATCAGGTAATACATGTCCCTTTCTGATTGTTTTCATTTAATTGGCATAATGTTTTCAAACTTAATCCATATTGTAGCATGTATCAGTACTTTTATTAAAAAAATAATTATTTATTTATTTAATTTTATTTGTTATTATTATTAATCTTTTAATGATCAAATAATAGTCCATTCTATAAGACCAGCACATGATATGGTGGTTAAGGTGGCTGGATCCCACAGGGCTGGCCATATGATTCAAGTCCCAGATCTGATAGCTTGAAAAACATGCTGGGTACATGTGCCTGTGTGTCCTCCAAAATCCTTAGAGGAGAATGGGGGAGAGGGAATTGTGGCATGGCAATGCCCTCTTGGAGATGATTTCTCATTTTCTTTCTCTTTCTCTCTCTCTTTTTGTCTCTCTCTCTCTTTCTCTCTCTCTCTCCATCTGACTCTGTACTACAAGCTCATATACCCTATAGCAAAAGCTAGAAAAAATACATGACTCTATTGATTAGTTTGCACATATTTCTGTATTTTTCATTTTTCCTTGTTATTGATTTCTAATTTCATTTCATTGTGGTTGTAGAAAATGGCATTATTTTTATCTTTTTAAACTTAAACATGTTTTATGGCCTAGCAATAGTCTATACTACAAAATTTCCCCTATGTACTTGAGAATAATGTATATACTTTTGTTTTGTTAGTGGAGTGTTTTATTGATATCTGATTCATTTATAATATTCAAATTTATTTCCCTATTGATCATTTGTCTACTTGTTCTGTACATTATTGAATATGGAGTATCAAAATATCTGACTATTAATACTGTCAACATCTATT
>NW_006203457.1:266187-268566 GCF_000334495.1 Tupaia belangeri chinensis | reverse complement strand
TGATTTTATTGTTAAGTAAACATATATATATATATATATATACACATATATATTAATGCTAAAAATTATCAAGATATTGAGGAATCCGAAAGGATGTCGATCAAGGATACATTTATATTTATTTTCATATTAACTTTCTTATTTCTGATATTCTTTGTTTTGTTGGATATAAGTTATCATATGGAGTCATTTCTTTAGCCTAATTAAACTTTGTTCCTACCTACTTCCCTTGTCCTATACTGGCAAGTGTATTACATATATGTATGTTTTAGGCTTTTAAAATATATTACAATCATCCCTTGGTATTTATAGGGAGAAGGACTGTTTCAGAACTCCCTGTAGGCACTGAAATCTGGGAATGGTCTGGTACTTTTTATAATGAAAGCAAGGATCATATATGGTGGTGCAGCAGTAAAACATGACATTCTATGAGGCAATCTCAGAACATGAGAAGGTTCCCAATTTAAGTTCATAGATCTCCCTGAATACCAGAGAACATACTTGTACATGATCTGGGGATAGCTGAAGGCTCTGAGTAGGTGGTGGTGTCAAGAATTTGTTGAGAGTGCTCTCTCTCTTTCTGTGTGTGTGTGTGTCTGTGTCTGTGTCTGTGTGTGTATGTGTGCATGTGTAATGCTCCTTGAATAAACAAATAAACAAACTTTTTAAAGAATTTTATAAGAGAGATAGTAAGGAATTGGGGCAGGTTGGCTGGGTCTCCATCACTGACCAGGCCCTTTGGGTTCCCAGAGCAAGAGAGGAGCATGTTTGTAAGGCCCAAGTAATACATGGAATGTGCTACCTTCCTGATATCTTAAGGTCAGCTTCCTCAAGTCAGTGCTCAGCCACATCAGAATTAGGAAATTTGAGGAATAAGAAGGGAACTGTTGTGGAGCTAAAGTTTACCACAGAGAAGTGCACAAGCTTACTACACTAGAAATCTACCCCAAATAAGTAGAGAAAAGTGAGTACCTCACTAAATGGGTAGAAAACAAAGCAGAGCATCAAGAAATAGGAGAAAATTAGAAAGTATATCTCTCTCAAAAGAACATAGCAACTCCTCACCAACAACGGAAAAAAATAACACAAGAAATCACAGAAATGACAGAAATAGCATTCGGAATGTTCATTGTAGTAAAACTCAGTGAGATGCAAGAGAAAATGGAAAACCACCTTCAGAAGATAAGAAAATCATTCCATGTCATGAAGAAGGAATTCTGTAGAGATTGGCAACCTAGAAAAGAATCAAACAGAACTTCTGGAGATGAAGAATACAATGCAAGAAATCAAAATCTCCCTTTAAAGCAGCAATAGCAGATTGGACCACAAAGAAGAAAGAATCTCTGATCTGGAAGACAAAGCTTATATCTTAATCCAAACCACAAAGAAAAATGAACAAATAAATATCCAAAAAAATGAGGGTAATACATGGGAAATACTAGAAATGAATAAAAATCAAATAATCAGTGTCATGGGAATTCCAGAAGGTGAAGAAGCTGGTAAAGGCATATAAAACCTCTTTCATGAAATACTGTCTGAAAATTTCCAAATCTAGAGAAAAATAAAGTATTACAAATCCAGGAAGCACAAAGGGTTTCAAATAGATTCCACATAAGATCCTCTTCATGGCAAAGCATAGTCAGATTGGTAAAAATCAGACGACGATGATTCTAAAAATGGCAAGAGAGAAGAGTCAAGTTACATAAAAATGTTATCCTATCAAGCTAAATAAGAGCTTTTTACTGAAACGATGCAGGCAAGGAAAGAATGGGAAGACATATTCAAAACCCTAAAACAAAGCAAAAACAACAAAAACACTATACTCAGCAAGATTAGCCTTCAGATGAGGAGAAGAAATGAAACCATTGTGACATAAAAATGTATGAAACCGAAAGAATTTATGAAAACTTGACCAGCTCTTCAAGAGTACTGAAGGGAGTACTATATTAGGAAAACTAAAGAGAGACAAACAGAAATAAGAGAACACAAAACAACCAAGAAAATGGCTAATAAAATGACAGGGATAAGTTCACAAATATCATTAGTAACATAATAGCATGGAATGTTAGTGAAATAAATTATCCAATCAAAAGACACAGATTGGCTGAATGAAACTAAAAAAAAAAAGAAAGAAAAAATAAAAAAACAAAAACCACCAGGAGGCTCACTCAGATATCTCCAAGACTTTCCCCAAGAGTTTCCCCTATTTCCCATCAGTAGTTTTATAGCTTGAGGTCTTATGTTCATACCTTTGATCCATTTTGAGTTGATTTTTGTTAATCATGAGTGATAGGGGTCCAGTTTCATTTTCTGCAGATGGATACCCAGTTTTCCCAGCACCATTTTCTGGGAAATTTTCCTTACTGTATTGTCATGTGA
>NW_006203457.1:263482-265862 GCF_000334495.1 Tupaia belangeri chinensis | reverse complement strand
TCTTACCGGCAGCCCTTCGCCTCCATTCTCCTCTTGGAATCTTGAGCACGCACGCACACACACCCGGCGTGCGTTTTAAGCCACTGGGTCTGGGACGTGAACCGCAGTCGACTATGTGGGAGTCCAGCGACATAGCCATTACGCTAACTGCTGGTTCCCTCTATGATTGTTTTTTTATCTGAATCTGTAAAGAATGTCTGATAATTTGATTGGGATTTCGTAGATTAATTTGGGTAGAATTGACAGTGGAGTACTATGGAAGATTTAATGCTGAGTGAAGCAAAACAGACAGAGAGGCATTGTATGTCCCCACTCAATATATACCAAATGTAAGGACCAGTGGTTGGTGTAATGGCTATGTCTCTGGACTCCCATGTAGTTGGCTGTGGTTCAAGTCCCGAATCTGCTGGCTTAAACTCACACCGGGTGTGTGTGCGTGTGTGGCCAAGATCCCAAGAGGAAAATGGAGGAGGAGGGATTGTGGCATGGCCATCCCCCTGGGTATATATATATATATATATATACACACACATATATATATATACCCACATACATACATACACACACCAAATGTCTGCACCCTATGGCAGAAACTGAAAGATTGGAAGGCATTTTTCAGAAAAAAAAAAAACAGTTCAGATTTTTAACATAAACGACTCTGTTTGTACAAACAGTTATGATACAGTAAGCCACTCTCCTAGATATCAGTCAGGGTTCCAACCTTGCAAATAGCTCTTTTTAAGCAGAGTACTCTCAGAGCTTCTACTTTAACTTTTTTGCATACTGTGCTCCATTGGACTGTAGTCAAAGTGTCTTCGTGAGGAAATTAGTAGTAGTAGAACCTCACACAACATGATAATACCAACTCGAAGTGATAAAAGTTTATGCCCTTTAAGTTTCTCTGATTTAGCTTGTTAAAACTAAAGCTATTAATCAAAAAGGCTTACCTTAGAAAACTAGATTGTCTCCTCCTTGAGTTTCTGGATTAACCTTATACCTTTCTTATGCAGATAAAGGCATCAATTCAGACACAGCATAACTCTGACTAGTAGTTGGAGATTATCTGGAAGCCTTGCAGACTGAAGTAGTATCTTAATAATTAGGGTACATAAACAAGAAATATAATCCCAGAGAAAACATGTGGTACCCTTGGAAACACACTCCACAGAAGATATACATTTGTCAAGCAGTGCTGGTTAACAGAATATCCACTGTGGCCTCCACCATGGGGGCCTTCTGCCCTAGGGCTTTCAGTCTAGTTCAATCCTTGATTTCAGAAAGATTGCCTAAGGCTGTCAATTTTAGTTCTGCTTGTTCATATCATAAATATATCCTACTTAGGAGTACAGATGGCATCTGGAAGTTATTTATTTATTTATTTATTTATTTATTTATTTATTGTGGTAAATGCAGGTACTAAGGCCACCCCCTACTGTCTCATAATCAGCACTGTCAGGTGTGATCTTAAGCTCAACAGTCAATATGAATTTAGCAGGCTCACAGAAGCTTGAAAAATCAGCATGGGGAATTTCCCTTCATGAAGAGGGGAAAGCTTCCAGGAACAGTTTTGAACGAGATCATTATTGCTGTCACTGGACACTCATGATTCTCCAGTTGTCAGAATTTGTATTTTCTTCATTGTTATGAAATTAGCATGTCCAACTCAGTATCATTTATATTTTATTTCCAAATATCCTTTACTTTCACCCAGACCTTTGTCTTGATGGGTTGTAGGCAAAAGAGATAAGAAACATTTTTAAAGAAAAATATCTATGAACAATTCAACCAGAAAGACAAGTCTTGTTTAGGAACTTGTCAAGACAAAAATCTAGAATTTGGAAAAATATCCAAGATGATTTTACATTTTCTTCCATCCTTTAACTTAATTATTTTTCTGGTGAGCAGCTTAGAAAAGATCAATTTCTTCCTGGGGACAGCTTCATTTAATAATCAAATATCGGGACAGCTTCATTTAATAATCAAATATCTATATATTAAGATGTGAATACCAGTAGAAAGGTGAAAGAAGTCAGTGTATCACCTGCAACTAATCAAGAAATCTGAAAACAAAGCAATTCTACACAAGAAGAGTGGAGTGGGTGGCATCTCACTCCCCGACCCAAAACTATACTACAAAGCTGTGGTAATCAAAACAGCATGGTACTGGCACAGAAACAGACACATGGGCCAATGGAACAGAATAGAGTCTCCAGAAATAAATGCCCAAACTACAGTCAACTGCTCTTTGACAAGGGGTACCAGTCAATCCAGTGGGAAAATGAAAGCCTCTTCACCAGGTTGTGCTGGAAAAACTGGATTTCCACTTGCAGAAAGATGAATCTGAACCCCTACCTCTCACCTTTGACAGAAATCAAGTCAA
>NW_006203457.1:257613-262975 GCF_000334495.1 Tupaia belangeri chinensis | reverse complement strand
TGCACATCAATGTTTATTGCGGCACTATTCACAATTGCAAAGTCATGGAACCAACCCAAATGCCCCCGTATGGAGGAATGAGTTGAAAAACTGTGGCACATATACTCTATGGACTACTACTCAGCCATAAAAAAAACCAACAGAACCCTGGCTTTTAACAAAAAGTGGAAGAATATGGAAGATTTACTGCTGAGTGAGACAAGCCAGGATATGAAGAAGAGACATTGTATGTCCCCCATTAACATATACCGAATGTCTGCATTCTATGACTGAAACTGATTGACTAACAGTTGAACAAACACAAGAGATGGATGTGAATGTCAGATGAGGTATATGTGGAGGAGTGGGGCCTAATGAAGGACATTTGGAGAAGGGATACGGAGGTAGAGCATTGATGGGATTGGGAGGTGTGGTGTTATCGGTTGAAGATATTTTGATCAACGGGACTGGGGAGAAATGTTCACATATTGAAATGGTCACATTGTAAGCTAAACAATGTGATTGAATGTTTATACAGAAATAAATTTTAAAAAAAGAAAAAAAATCCGAACACAAATCAACAGTAGTGAGACATCTCCCACAAGGGGTCCAGAGTCAGGATTTAATATAGGGGTTACCCTTTATGTATTGTACTCTCTCCCAACTTAGTTTTGGCATTTCTAATTACATTAGAAATGTAATTAGTCTCTGTTTCAGAAATGTAGAGGTTAACAGCATCTTGATTTCAGAAAGAGTCATCATTGAACAGTCTCCTTACTGTGGACATTTGTACATAACCAGTTAAGCCATCATCCATGATGTTTACATAGTTTGTAGCTACACACAGAAGTGTCCTACGTCTCAAACATTCCCAGAGTCTGAGTTATTTTCATAGATTGAATAGAATGATTTTACCGGATTTCTCTTTGGCACACCTAGTGTTGGGGCTACAACAGTTCACAAAATCATATCAGGGTTTCAGTGTATTGTCAGATCTAGACAATAAGGACCTGTGAATTCAGAATTTCAAAACAAGCCAATGGCTTTCTTTCAGCAATGGTATAGTCAAGATAATGTAGGGTCAAATGTGTTCCAAGTCTGAGAGAAAAGCAAGACTTCCTAAAATCTTTTATCTTTCTACTCTTAGAGTTCAGCTTGATGTGGTCAAAAATATACATATCAGGTAAGAAAAGATTAGGCACTAAAAATCAGTTATCTGATATCACAAGTATTCATTAGCAACTAAAAATGGCTTTTTAAAACTTGAAGTATATCTCCATCTAGAGATTGCTTCTCTATGTTGTTTCTCTTTTTTTAAAGTCTCTGACAGGCAAAAATAATAGAAAAAAATAATCATTTTTAAAAATCAATTATGTAAACTTGTTCTGTTTCTAATACTCAATATGTTTAAATTTCAAATTACTCTCTACTGATTAAAGAAAAAAAAGGGTTTGTGTCCCATTAATAACTTCTTTTTGATGCTTTCTCTGATTTGGATGAGTCCTCTAGCACTTATGAAATTATATGCTTTTCATATTTATATTATTTTAATCACATATTTATGCATTAACCACAAAATGTTAAGAAATTAAAATGACTATTCCTCCTATTGGAACTTTACTCAAACCCTTAGTGGTAAATTTAGAATTTACAGAGATAACAACTGCAGGAGATCCAGGCTGGAATGAAAGATGAAAGGGGAAGGAGGGCTACTGCAACAGTAGGGCAGGCTGAAAAAATAACTGGAATGTTTCCCCACTTACCTACCCGCTTTTCTCTTCTGAATTATCTGAAACTTTATTGAAACCCTGTGAACTGATTTAAGTTTTTAACTTCCATTTGAAGAAGATAGAAAAAGAAACTTAAACATTTTTTCACCCATCCAAAGTTCAAAGTTAAATTTTGAAGCACTTTTTTCCTCCCGCCTGGAAAAAAAAGAACAAAAACCAAAGGCATTACCTAGGATTCACTGTTTTGTGTTAGTCACCACGACCAAAAGTAGCCAGGGTATCCAGTGAGACAATGCTTCTGGGAATTTCTAAATTCCATTTGTAACTTATACCTCTCATAACAGTATCTCAGTTGCTATTTTATAATATGGATGATTTCACAGCCACATAAGTACCAAAGGTTTGTTATCACTTGACCTTTTGTTCTTCTTTTTACAATTAAAAAGAAAAAAGCGTTTTCTATATTTCTGTGAGTTGGCATTATTTTACTAATTCCCACATCTCACATCAGTTTTCATACCATCCTAAGTTAGAAGATATTTTGGGAGGGCTCACAGGGATCAGCATATGTTTGTAGTCATGGTTATGATTTATTATTGCAAAAAAGATACTAAGCAAAATCAGAAAAAGGTAAAAGTGTTTGTGGCAAAATTCAAAGGAAATCAGCTGCAAACTTCCAAAAGTTTTCTCCCAGCCAAGTCACACAGGGTGTATTTGATTTCTCCAACAATGAATTATTAATGATATATGTAAAATATCTACAAAGGAAGGTTATTAGAGATTTAATACCTTGAGTTTTTATTAGGGGCTAGTCATGGAGGTGCTCTCTGCCTATGACATACCAAAATTCCAGACTCCCTGGAAATCAGGTGTTCAGCATAAACCGTATTGTTTGTACAAACCATTTAAGCACAGTGAACCACTCTGACTAGATCTAAGAATGTTGGGAAACCTCCCCATATCAAAGTTCCTCAAAGCTAGCCAAGGATCAACATCAGAAGCAGGGCTAAAGATAGTAGCCTCAGGCCTACTATATTAACTCTTTAATTCACTTTTAGCTGTAATAGTAAAGGTGAGTGAAGAAAGATACCACAATAGTTTACCCTCCCCACTTTCTAGCTTAAACTGCTCTTTCTCTTTCAACTGCAAACTTCATCATATCTGAACTCTTTCTATAACCTTTCTTTTTTTCTCTCTCTCTCTTTTCCTCTCTCTCACATGCACAATATGCGTACATATTTTATTAGTGTCAGTGCAAAGGCATTAATAAAGAGAAGCTTACTACTTTATTCTTTTTACACATTATTGCTTTGGCGATACAAGGCCTTTTATGATTACAGTCAAATTTTGTGTTTTTCTACTTATGTGAAGAATGTCTCTGGTAATTTGATGGGAATTGCATTAAATTTGGGTAGAATTGACATTTTGATTATATTAATTCTTCCAGTCCAGGAGCATGGTGTGTCCTTCCCCTTTTCTATATCATTTTCAATTACTCCTTTTCGTATTTCAGTTTTCTTTGTAGAGGTCTTTCACTTCTTTGGTTAGGTCTATTTATTGGTATTTTCTATTTTTTGCGACTTTTGTAGTTGAGAATACTTTCTTCAGTTCTACCTCAGTCACTTTACTGTAATCATTTATCACTTCCAGGAGTTTTTTGGTGGATTCTTTTGGGATTTCTATGTATATAACCATGTCATATGCAAATAGAGATAATTTTACTTCTTCTCTCCCTATTTGAATGCCTTTCATTTTATTCTCTTGTCTGATTGCATTTGCTAGAACTTTAAGTACCATATTGAAAAGGAGAGGAGAAAATGGGCATCCTCATCTTGTTCCTTTTTTTTATATTTCCACATTCAATATGAAGTTAGCTATGGATTTTTCATATATGGATTTTTGTTGAGAAATGTCCCTTCTAGTGTGATTTTGCTGAGAGTCTTAATTATGGACTATTGTAGTTTATCAAATGTTTTTCCTGCATTGATTGATATGATCTTACATTTTTATTTTTTTTCTGTTGATATGATTAATTACTTTTGTTATTTTGTGTATGTTTAACCACTTTTGTATTCCTGAATAAAGCCTACCTGGTTGTGATTTATAATCTTTTATTGTATCATTATATATGATTTGCTAGTATCTTGTTGAGAATTTTTGCATCGGTATTCATCAGGGATATTGGTCTATAATGTATTTATTTTATTTTCTTTCTGTTTTGGGGACCAGGGTGATGGAGGCTTCATAGAATAAATTAGGGAGGGTTTCTTTCTTTTGAATCTTTAGAAATAGCTTAAATAAGATTGGAAGACATAAAAACATTAAAAATAGTTATGGACACTGAAGACAGTGTGGAAAACAGGTGGGAGAGGGGAAGAGTGTAAGGAAGTTAATTAAGGATAAAAAAAAATAGAGAGGTAAGCTATTTGTGGAACAGAGAAATGTTTTATTACCTGTTGATGATGATGTGTACACTATTTTCCCTGGACTGGTCTGAGGTATATTTCATGTTGAGTAAATTTTCTATACAAGCTAAATGATGTATAGCAATTGAATGTATAAAAATACTATAATTTTACTTTTTTTAAAAAAGAAATAATTTGAATATAAAGTAGATCAGCTCTTCTTTAAAAGTTTTGTATAAGGCAGAAGTGAAGCTCTCAGGACCGGACTTTTCCTTATTGGGAGACTACTTACTACTGATTTAATATCATTGTTAGTTATTGCTCTATTCATACTTTCTATTTCTCCCTGATTCAGTCTTGGTAGATTATGTTTTTAGAAAGTTATTCATTTCATCCAGTTTTTCTTTTTTTTATCATACTTTCTATTTCTCCCTGATTCAGTCTTGGTAGATTATGTTTTTAGAAAGTTGTTCATTTCATCCAGTTTTTCTTTTTTTTAATTAATTAATTCATTTATTTTCATTTCATTTTCTTCTATACATTAAATCACATTAAATATCTTCAACAGATAATCCCACATCTCTTTGTGCCATTAATTCTTTGCCTCCCTGTCCCTCCCCCAAATGTCCTTCCTCAGACCCTCCTCTTTCACACACACTATATCTGGTATTTACATCTATATACTGCATTTCTATATCCTTTAGAAAATTAGTTTCAGTCATAGAGTGCAGACAGTTGGTATATATTAAGTGGGGACATACAATGTCTCTCCTTCGTAAGACTTCCATATTCATCCACTTCCTGTCAAAAGCCAGGATTTTGTTGTTTTTTATGGATGAGTAGTATTCCATTGAATATATGTGCCACAGTTTTTTCCAACCATTCATCAGTTCGTGGGCATTTGGGTTGCTTCCATGACTTAGCAATCATGAAAAGTGCCACAATAAACATCGATTTGCAAGCACTTTTCCAATTAAGTATTCTTCTGTCCTTTGGGTAGATGCCAAAGAGTGGGATTGCTGGATCATATGGTAGTTCTATTTGTAGATTTTTGAGAAATCTCCAAACTGTTCTCCACAGTGGTTGGACCAATTTACATTCCCACCAGCAGTGTAAGAGAGTTCCCTTTTCACCACACCCCCGCCAGCATTTATCCTTTTTTGTTTTCTTTTCATCTTAGACATTCTGACTGGGGTTCGGTGATATCTCATTGTTCTTTTGATCTGCATTTCTCTTACAATGAGGGAT
>NW_006203457.1:241560-252687 GCF_000334495.1 Tupaia belangeri chinensis | reverse complement strand
GAGATGTGTTCCCTTTGAAATACCTTTTAAGAGAAAGTTTCCTCAAATAGGAGCAAGAGTGTTTCCTTTTTGCTGCAGAATGAAGACTGCCAAAGTCTCTCTTCTATTGTGTTTAGCAATGTGATCACAGGAAAAGTATTCTCTTCAGCTGTACAAAGAAAAATATCTCCTTCTTCGCAGGTGGTTCAGTGAAAGGGAGAATCCCAGAGAGTCTTAAAATACTAGAATATTTCAGAACTGTAATTTTAGACCTATCTAAACCGCTAAGGATGGTGTAGATAACAGGAGTAAGGAACAATTAAGTGGGAAGAAAATAATAAGGAAAATGAAAAAGCCGCATACCATGCGCGATTTCACCAGGGGTCAAAAAATGGGAGTGGTGTGTCTGTGGGGCTAAGGGCATTCCTATGTGGTAATGAGAAGAGAGAAATTTACAAATGAAAGAAGAGGAGAAGGAGGAAAAAAGTGTACTTGGCTGACAGAGGGGTCTCTGGCTTGGGGGTCCCAGGACTGGAGCTTCGGGGGGCAGTACTCCCTCGGAGTTCCTGACCCAGGGGTCGAAAAATGGAGTGGGCTCATCCAGTTTTTCTTGTTTGCTGGCATATAGTCACTTGCAGTATTCTCTCGTGATTTTTTGTATTTCTGTTATGTCTGTTGAAATACTGCTTATTTCATTGCTAATTTGATTTATCTGGTCACTTTCTCTGTTCTTAATTAGTCAGACTAACAATGTATAAATTTCATTTATCTTCTGAAAGAACCAACTTTGGCTTCATTTAATTTCTGTATAGTTTTGTATTTTCTGTATCATTTATTTCTGCTTTAATCATTATTATTTCTTTTTGCTTTGTATTTTTAAAGGTTTTTTTGTTTTTGTTTGTTTATTTTGTTATTGTTGTTTAGCCAATCCCCTGTGGTGTATTGGCAGGTTTTCAATTTTCCACTTTTCATTTCTTTTTTCTTGTGAGCACTAATTTCCCTATAAACTTCTGTCTTATGACTGTTTTCACTGTATCCCATAGGTTATGAACACTCATGTGCTTGTTATCATTCATTTCAATTAATCTTATATTTTAGTCTTAATTTCTTCAGTGATTGTAAAGTAATTCAGGAATAGGTTGTTTAGTCTTCATGTGTTTGTATATTTTTGAGAGTTTTTTCCCTGCAGTTCAAGTTTAATTTCATTTTGGTCAGAAAAGATTCTGAATATAGTTTTTACACCCTAGAATTTGTAAAGACTTGTTTGGTGCTCTAATGTATGGTCTATCTTTGAAAATGTTCCATGTGCTTTTGTCAAAAAACATATATTTTGTGTTCTTTGTGTGGAAAGTTCTAGAGGTATCTGCCAAGTCCATTTGATTTATGGCATAATTTAGATTCTGTATCTCTGTTTATTTTTTGTCTAGATGATCTGTTCAAAGGAGGTAGTGGGGTGTTGAGATCCCCAATGATTAATGTGTTATAGTCTATCTGTCCCTTTATACCTAGCAGTCTCTATCATGTATTTGGGTACTCCCATACTGGATAGATATTTTATAAGTGTTATATGTTCTTCATGAATTAGCCCTTTCAGTACCATTCAGTGTCCTTTGTTGCTTCTTACAATTTTGTCTTAAAATCTAATTTGTTAATTCAGTAGGACAACTCCAGTGTTTTTTTCTTCCTAATCTCCATTTGCTTGGAATATATTTTTCCAGCTCTTCACTTCAGTCAAGATTTGTCTTTATTCATCAATTGATTTGCTTCCCGGCAGTTAGTAGAGGGCTCCTGAGTTTTTATCCATTCAGCCAGTCTGTGTCTTTTGATTGGAGCATTGAATCCATTAACATTCAATGTTATTATCAATATTTGTAGACTTATCCCTGCCATTCTGTTAGTCATTGTCTTGGTTGTTTTTTGTTCTTTTACTTCTATTTGTCTCTGTAGTTTCTGTGGTGTACTATTCCTTTCAGTACTTTCTTCTTTAAGTTTAAATTTGTTTTAGTTTTTTATTTATTTTTAATTTTCAGTTCTTTTATACATTCAATCAAGTTATTTAGCTTATAAAGTGAATATTCCAACATGTGTACATTTCTCCCTAGTCCAATTGATAATGCTATAAATGAGTGTGGACACTTGGTTTATATTAAGTGGGAATATACAATGTCTCTTCTTTATAGTCTGGCTTGAGCCACTCAGCAGTAAATCTTACATATTCATCCACTTTCTGTCAATATCCAGGGTCTTCTTGATTTTTTTATGGCTGATTAGTATCCCATAGCATATATGTCCCACAGTTTTTCAATCCATTCATCTGTTCATGGACATTTGGTTTGGTTCCATGTCTTAGCAATTGTGAATAATGCTGCAATAAACATTGATGTGCAAGCACTTTTCCTATTAAGAATTATGCTATCCTTTGAGTAGATGCCAAGGAGTGGGATTACTGGGTCATATGGTAGTTCTATTTGTAGATTTTTGAGGAATCTTCAAATTGTTCTCCACAGTGGCTGAACCAATTTACATTCCCACCAGCAGTGTAAGAGAGTTCCCCTTTCACCACACCTCCACCAGCATTTATCATTTTCTTTTTTAATCAGTCATTCTGACTGGGGTTAGGTGGTGTCTCATAGTTGTTCTGATCTGCATTTCCCTTACAATGAAGGATGTTGAGCATTTATCATATGCCTTTTGGCTACTGTATGTCATCCTTAGAGAGGGGTATTTTCAACTCATTCTCCCATCTTTTAATAGGATTGGTCATCTTTTTTTGGAACAACTGCTTGAGTTCCTTGTGTATTCTGGTTATCATTCCCTTATCTGCCCCATAGTTTAGAAAAATATCTTCCCATTCTGAGGATTATTGATTCACACTAGTAACTCTGTCTTTTGCCATGCAAAAACTTCTTAGTCTGATGTAATCCGACTTGTCTAATTTGGGAATTATGGAATGTGCTTTGGTGGTCTTATTTAAGAAGTCTTTGCCTACCCCAATGTCTCCCAGAGTTTCTCCAGTGTTTTCCAGGAGCATTTTGAAAGTCTGAGGTTTTTGGTTAAGATCTTTGATCCAACTTGAGTTAATTGTTCTCAATAGTGAGAGGTAGGGGTTCAGATACATCTTGCTGCAGGTGGATATTCCGTTTTTCCAGCACCATTTGCTGAAGATGTTTTCCTTTTCCCACTGGATTGATTGACTGTGCCCTTTGTCAAAAATCAGCTAACTGTATGCTTGGGAGTTTATTTCTAGGGACTCTATTCTGTTCCATTGGTCCACGTGTTGGTTTCTGTGCCAGTACCATGCTGTTTGGATAACCACAGCTTTGTAGTATATGTTTTGATCTGGGAGCAGGATGCTGCCCACTCCACTCTTCTTGGGCAGGATTGCTTTGGCAATGTGGGGTTTTTATGATTCCAGACAAATTTTAAGATTGTCTTTTCTATAACTGCTAAAAATGTGTCTGGTACTTTGATTGGGATTGCATTAAATACATAGTTTAATTTGGGTAGAATTGACATTTTAATTATATTCTTTCAATCCAAAAAACATAGGATGTCCTTCCACTTTTTTGTGGTATTTTCAATTTTATTTTTTAGCTTCTCATAGTTTTCCTTGTGCAGGTCTTTAACTTCTTTGGTTAGATTTATTCCTAGATATCTTATACTTTTTGTGGCTAGGGTAAATAGAATTACTTTTTACAGTTCTATCTCAGTCTGCCTGCTGTTCGGATATAGAAATGCTATAGATTTCTGTATGTTAATTTTTATCCTGCAACTTTATTGCATTCATGTATTACTTCCAAGAATTTTTTTATGGATACCATTGGGTCTTCTATGTATACAATAATGTCATCTACAAATAGAGTTTCACCTCTTCTTTTCCTATTTGAATGCCTTTTATTTTTTTCCTCTTTTCTGATTGCATTGGCAAGGACTTCCAGTACTATATTGAAAAGGAATGGAGAAAGTAGGCATCCTTGTCTTGTACCCATTTTTAGTGGAAAAGCTTTCAGTTTTTTTCCATTCAGGATGACGTTCACTATGGGTTTTTCACAGATAGCTTTTATTGTGTTGAGAAATGACCCTTCTATGCTGATTTTGCTGAGAATTCTATGTACGAACAACAGGCAGAATGAAATAGAACTGAAAAAAGTTATTATGTTTACCATAGCTACAAAAAGTATAAGATACTTAGAATAAATCTAACCAAAGAAGTTAAAAAACTCCATAAGGAAAACTACAAGAAACTAAAAAAAGGAAATTGAAAATGACACTAAAAAGTGGAAGGATATTCTATGTTCCTAGATTGGAAGAATTTAATAAATCAAAATGGCATTTCTACCCAAATTAATCTACATATTCAATGCAATGCTAATCAAAGTACCTGACACATTCTTCACAGATCTAGAAAAGACAATCTTCATAGAATGAATTAGGGAGAGATTCACCCTTTCGGATCTTTAGAAATAACTTGGACAGATCATCTAGACAAAAAATTAGGTAAAGAGATAAAGGATCTAAATGATACCTTATATTGAATGAACTTAACAGACATCTATAAAACTTTCAACCCAAAAAACATGAGATACAGTTTTTTCTCACCCCCACATGAAAACTTTTCAAAGATTGACCACATGATAGGGCACAAAGCAAGCCTCTACAGATTCAAAGGCATAGGAACTATATGCAGCATCTTCTCCGACCATGATAGAATTAAACCTGATCTTAATTTCAAAAGAAATCCTCAAACATACTCAAATAAGGACCAGCAGCTAGCGTAATGGCTATGTTGCTGGACTACCACGTAGCTGACTGCAGTTCAAGTGCCAGACCCAGTGGCTTAAATTAACACCAGGCGTGTACGTGTGCATGCCCAAGATCCCGAGAGGAGAATGGAGGAGAAGGGATTGCAGCGTGGCCATCCCCTCTGGAGGGTAATTTCTCACTTTCTGTCTCTCTATCTCTCTCTGTCTTTCTGGTGAGCACATGTGCGCTATAGCAAAAACCTTTCCCAAAAAAAATACATATACTCAAATACACGGAAACTAAATAACCTACTCTTGCATGACTTCACAACTACTGAAGAAACAACGACTGAAATAAAAAGATTCATGGAAGCCAATGACAATGAGGACATGAGTTTCCATAATCTTTGGGACACTGCTAAAGCAGTCATAAGAGGGAAGTTCATAGCAATTAGTGCACATAAGAGGAAGATGGGGAAAAAAGGCAAATGGCTCACCTAACATCATGCCTCATAGAACTGGAAAAGCAACAGCAAATAATAATATTAATAATAATCCAGGAAAAAGGAAATAATAAAGATACAAGCATAAATAAATGAAAAAGAAAATTAACAGACATTTACTTCAATTAAAATATTTTATACTCTCTCCTCATGCATGCTTTCTTTCACAGATCCTAGAACAAACACAAATGTAGGATAATCAAATGACAAAATATGAAATCTATTTATCTTATATTTTTTAAATGCAGCCTCCTTTTACTCTATGAGAATTACTCTATTGTTGTTGACTATAGCACTTTTAGGGTCCAGAATGGCTCCAAGATATCTTGTCTTGGTAACAAAGTGATTAGTGTTAACATGTAAGACACAAATCACAGTGGAGTAGGGTTGACTACTTTAGTGTTGAACATCGTAATATTACGCCCTGTAGCGAAAACCTCTCCAAAAAAAAAAAAAGAAAAGAAAAAAAAGAAAAACATCACTAGAGGATACTATGAACAACTATATGCCAAGAAACAAGACAATCTGGATGAGATGAACAAATTCCTGGACATATATAACCTACCAAGATTGAGTCAGGAGAATATAGAAAGTCTTAATAGGCCCATAACAAGCCAGGAGATTGAATAAGTAATAAATAACCTTCCAACAAAGAAAAGCCCTGACCCTGATGGCTTCACCTCTGAATTATACAAAACTTTCAAAGAAGAGTTAATGCCCATTGTGCTCAAGTTGTTCCTTTCAGTACTTTTTAAGAGTGGCTCTAGTGTTTGTAAATTCTTTCTATTGTTTGTTTGTTTTTTTATCTGAAAATGATTTTATTTGTTCTTCCTATTTGAAGGAAAGTCTTGCAAGGTATAATATCAGTTGAAATTGTTTTTGCTTTAGTGTTTTGAATATATCCTCTCATTCTTTTTTCTGCTTCCATTTTTTCATTTGAGATGTCTAATATTAGCCTAATGCATTGAGCTTTGTAAGTAACTAGAAGTTTCTCTCTTGCCATTTTTATTATCTTGCCTTTGTCTTTGATTTTGACCAATACAGCTGTAAGGTGCCATGGAGAGAATTTTAGGTTGATTCTATTTGAGGTCCTTTGTATTTCGTAGGTCTGGATGTTTGAATGTTTCTCTAGGTCTGGAAAGGTTTCTTCAAGTATTTCATGGAATAGATTTTCTATGTCCGGATCTGGATTATATTCTTCATTTTCCAGAATACCAATTATTTGGATGTTTGGGTACTTAATGATATCTTGTATTTTTCCATATGGGTTATTCTCATTTTTTAAATTCTTTTTAAAATTTTTTCAAAGTCTGAGGTTTTATCTTCTAGATGAGAGATTTGATATTCTCCACAGTATAATCTGTTATTAATATTTTCAAGGGAAGTTTTGATTTTCTGCATTACAGTATTCATCTGTAGAAGTTCTCTTTGATTCCTTTTTATTATATATATCTCCTCCTTCAAGTCATGAAAGAACTTCCTCATCACCTAGAATTGGTTGTCTATTTCTCCTTGCATCTCATCTGGTTTTGTCAGTATGAATACTCTGAATCTTTTTCTGACATTTTTGTAAATTCTGTTGTGCTATGTACAGTTGATGAGTTCTTATGTTCCTCTTTTGGGGGAAAAGGTATTGTAGTTCCTTGTTTTTGCCTATTTTTTGTGCTTGTGTGCTGTTTTTAGTCATCTGTTGAAGAACATGCTTCTTTTTTTTTTCTTTTTCTTTGTAATAAATTCTGTATTGTCAAAGGGGAATGGAAGCTCTAGTTCTTTGGTGTGTTCTTCCTATAAGAGGAGGGTGGTGAAGCCAGCTTCACCTGTTTGATCCCTCTCTTAACCTCTCAGGACCAGAAATACTTAGGGCTGGGCTGTAGAGATTTAACTACAGGAAGGAGCACAAGTCACACACCACACTCTGCATGCTGTTTGTGGCCCTGAGCAATTATGTTCTGCATGAGACAGTCAGGGTGGGATCCCTGGTCCAGCTCCTCCAAAAGCAGTTCACTCTCCACTTTTCTGATCTTGCTGTATCCTGCACTTGCTACTGGAACTCTGGGAGACATAGGTCAGGGCATGAGGTGGGAGGCGTCCAATAGCACCTGAAAGGTTAGGACATGTGTGAAAGAGTCAGGGAGGGTTCTCAAGTCCAGCTCAACTCTCCTTTTTGTCAATTTTTAAATAAGGTTGTTCATTTTACTATTTTATGTTAAAAATTTTCTTTTTACATTTCAGATAGCAATCCTTTATTAGATGTGTTCTTTGCAAATATTTTCTCCTAGTCTGTGACTTATCTTTTCATTCTCTAGACAATGACTCATCTTTTTCTAAGATGCAAGGTCAAAGTCAAGATGCAAAGAATAGCCTTTTCATAAATGTTGCTTGTACAATTAGGTATCAAAATCCAGACAAAATCTTTAACTTATATCCATTTCTTATATCATATCCAAAAATTAACTCTAATGGAGAATAGATCTAAATATAAACCTAAAAGTATAAACTTCTAGATGGAATCAAAGCATAAAAGTCTCTGGGACCTCAGTTAGACAAAAATTTCTCAGATACAACAATAAAAATATGATCCATAAAATAAATATTTGATAATTGGACTTCACCAAAATTAAAAGGTTTGGTTCTTTAAAAAACTTTGCTAAAGTAATGAAAAAGTACTGCATAAACTGAGAAAAAGATGTGAAAATCATGTTTCCAGTAATGAACTTATATCTATAATATACCAAGAACCTTCAAAACTCAATAATAAGAGATGACTCAATGGAAAATGAGTCAAAGGCAGACATGTTGCCAAAGTATATATGGATGCTAATGAAGTAAGTGAAAAAATGCTCAGCATCATTGCTGAGTAAAGAAAGAGATTAAGACTACAATGTGACATCACAACACATGTTTTAAAAATAGCTCTTTTTACAAAATCTGGCCATACAAACTGTTGGCAAGGATGTAAAGGAAATAGATTGATCATAGTGGAAATGGAAAAGGATACAACCACTTTGGTAAGTAGTTTGTCAATTTATTTAAATGATAGCAATACATCCTCCATATGTCACATCCTTTTTAGTACTAGATATTTATCAGAGATAAATAAAAACATATGTCTATCCAAAGATTTGATTATATATGTCCATGACAGTTTTTTGTATGTATCTATCAAAAATACTGGGAACAACACAAATATCCATCAACAGATGAATAGAAAAGGAAATTATGGTATATCCATGTAATTCTCAGTATGAATATCAAAATGATTTTACTATGGGAAAGAAATCAGAAACAAAATAAAATGTATTCTGTATGCACCCATTCACCTAAAGTTCATGAGAAAACACATTGATCAATAGTGACAAAAAGCATATCATGGGTTGCCTAGAGATGGATGGAGGTCAATATAAGTATAGGAAGGAAAGAGAGATTACAAAAAGCATTTTACAAAATTTAGGAGTGGTCACAAATATGCTATTATATTAATGTATTAAAGGGTGTATAAATATGTTAAATCTTAGCATAGTATACACTTTAAATGTATGTAGTTTATCCTATATCCATTATACATCAATAAAGCTGTTAAAGAAAGCATTGAAATTATTTTCTCAGTCACATTAGGCATATTTTAAGCACTCAGCAGCTACGTGTAGTTAGTGGTTGCTGAGCACTTAATATTGAATGATGCAGGTGTGGAACATTTCCATTTATGCAGAAAGTTATTTTGAAGAGCACTATTTTAAGTAGTATTATGATTACACAACAATGTATAGCCATAAATCAAATAGAGAATATGAAGCAAAATAATAAAAATCAGATGATTAATAAAAAAGAAATCAGAAGACCCGCAGGTACTGTAGTGGTAAGACACTGGATCCCATACAGGTGATTGTGTGGTCAATCCTGGACCCAGCAGCTTGTAAAACATGCTGGACACTTGTACTTGCATGCCCAAAATCCTAAGAGGAGAATGGAAGAGAAGGGATTGCAGTGTGGCCATCCTCCTGGGGAGTTCACTTGCTCACTGAGGTTTCCACCTAAAGTCAGACATGCATTCATAGATATGTATAGATCAACTGTGCTTGCTATTGAAAGTTTTTAAAATAATTAAGATCTTTAGTGAATCAATAAAATGTGCAAAAAAAAAAAAGGCATGGAAACCAAATGTACATACCAGAGACAGTATGGGAGAAAGGAGGGAATTGGCAGAGAGGGAGAGGTAGGGAATCAAGGGGGGAAAAAACATCAAAATATGTAAGATACAAGAAGTAGGAAATTATTTGTTGATCATAACATGTATGGTATTATCCTTGATTGAGCCAATATACAATGTATTCTGGATGCAAAAATCTCATTGTGTGTATTATATTGATGTACAGTGAATGACTGCAAATAAATTAATAAAAGAAAAAATCAATCTAAAATAAATCCACTCTTACGTGAGGTCTTGATTTTAGACAACAGGGTCATGGTAATTCAATGGGGAATTTTTTTTTCAATAGACAATGTTGGAAAAGCTGGGCATTTATATGGACACCTCATGTTTTACAGAAAAATAATTTAAGATAAATCATAACCTTAAATGTGGAAATTAAAGTAAAAGAGTTTTTGAACAAACTTGTAGCATTTATTTATGTTTTGGGGGAAGACATAGATTTCTTTATTTTAATTTTTTTTATTTTCAATCACTGTTTATCATTACAGTATACCAAATGAATTTTCCCATCTAAAATGCACCATATATTGCTTCAGTGAAAGATATTAGCATACATATCATCATAAACTGATAATTTTCCATTTTTGTGTTTGTAGTCTACCGTGGTTTGAGTTCCAGACCAGGTGGCTTAAACTCAGACCAGTCGCATGAGCATGTGTGCCCAAGATCCCAAGAGGACAATGGAGGAGAAGGGATTGTGGCGTGGCCATCCCCCCTGGGGGGTGATTTCTTGCTTTCTGTCTCTCTCTGTCTCTCTTTGCCTTTCTGGTGAGTGTATGTGCCCTATAGCAAAAACCTCTCCCCCTCAAAAAAAAAAAAAAAAGAAAGAAAAAGAAAGAAAGAAAGAAAAGAAAACCGTTCACAAAAAGACACCATTAATAAATTAAAAAGAAGAACCAGCAGATGCCATAATTGTTATGTTGCTTTTCTCCCACGTGGTCAACCACAGCTCAAGTCCTGGACCCAGAGGCTTAAAACACACACCAGGCATGTGTGCATATGTCCAAAATCCCAAGAGGAGAATGGAGGAGAAGGGATTGTGCTGGTGGCCATCCCCCCAGGGCATTATTTCTTGCTTTCTGTCTCTGTTTCTCTGGTGACTGCATGCACTCTGTGGCAAAAATCTCTGTAACAAAAAAATAAAAAACCAAGCTATAAGTACAGAAAATATGATTAGATATATAATAGGTGATTTTATATTTCTATATAACATATGGATATATGTAGGTATGGTAGGCAGAATAATAAACTCTAAAAAATGTCCATGTTTTAATCCCCAGAATCTGTGAATATTTTATGTTACATAGAAAAGGGGATTAAGGTTTCAGATGGAATTAAAACATCTAATCAGTTAACCTTAAAATAGGGAAATTATTCCAGATTATTCAAATGAGCCAGATAGAATCAAAAATGTCCTTAAAAGGAGAATAAAGGAGAAGTTCTAGAACAATGTAATGTGAAAAGCACTTCACCTGCCATTGCTGTCTTTGATAATGAAGAAAAAGGCTATGAGCTAAGTAAGGAGTATGGGAAGTTCCTCAGAACTGAAAAAAACTAGAAAACATTTTCCACTAGAGTTTCCAAAGTCATCCAGCACTGCTAATGCCCAATTTTAGTCTATTAAGACCTGTGTCAGGGAACCAGCAGTTAGCGTAATGGCTATGTCGCTGGACTCCCATGTAGTTGACGGCGG
>NW_006203457.1:233135-241500 GCF_000334495.1 Tupaia belangeri chinensis | reverse complement strand
AGAGGAGAATGGAGGAGAAGGGATTGCAGTGTGACCATCCCCCTGGGGGGTGATTTCTCGCTTTCTGTCTCTATGTCTCTCTCTGTCTGTCTGGCAAGCACACGCGCCCTATAGCAAAAACCTCTCCGAAGAAAAAAAAGACCTGTGTCAGACTTCCGAACCAAAGAAATATAAAATAGTAGATTTCTATGGTTTTAAGCCACTATGTAGTATTTTTAAAAGAATTATTTATTTATTATTTATTTATTCATTTATTTAAATTTAATTTCACCAAAGAGATATATATAGAGAGAGAAAGTGAAAAAGCAAGCCACCAGGTCTGGAACTTGAACCGTGGTCAGTCATGTGGGAGTGTCCAGCGCCTTAACCTCCATGCCACCTGCTGGTTGGTATCCTATAGTATTTTTTACAAAAGCAATAAGAAACTAATGCAATATGTATAGAGCAACTCATATACAGAATATAAAGAACTCTTAATAATGAAATAACAATTCA
The DNA here is from genome assembly GCF_000334495.1 of Tupaia belangeri chinensis. Lineage (NCBI taxonomy): Eukaryota > Metazoa > Chordata > Mammalia > Scandentia > Tupaiidae > Tupaia > Tupaia belangeri. The sequence goes on along the minus strand of NW_006203457.1, from coordinate 241,005 downwards.
TTTAAAAATTGGCTAAATATTGAACAGGTATTTCTCTTTTATTAATTTTTTTGGAGAGGTTTTTGTTATAGAGTGCATATGCTTACAAGAAAGACAGAGAGGCCAAGAGCTAGAAAATCACCCCCCACACACACAAGGGGGATGATCACACCGCAATCCCTTCTCCTCCATTCTCCTCTTAGGATCTTGAGCACACATGCACATGCACCTGGCGTGAGTATAAGCCACCAGGTCTAGGACTCGAACTGTGGTCAAGTACATGGGAGTCCAGAGACATAGCCATTACACCAACTGCTGGTTCCAAACAGTTACTTCTCTAAAGAAAAAATACATAAAATACAAAAAATACATACTAAGCATTTGAAAAGTTATTCTTCATTATTTTGTCCCACTTAAATATAAATTAAAATGACAATGTGCTATATCAGTACCTAATTAGAAGACTGACTAAAAAGAGAAGAGCAATTAAGGAATCCTAGCCTTAGACTATATTAGAGGATACTGTAAAAGGCAAGCAAACAACAAAATAACCTAAAGGAATGTAGGGCAATTAAGATAAAAACAGAAAATAATGAGTTAATAAAACAGTACATATAATAATAAAAACAAAAAATGTAAAATCCCAAGATAACAAATTCCATAAAAAAAAGTGAGCAAGCACAAAAACAAAAAAGAAATATTAATAAAAATTATATAAGCACAAGAAACTTAAAAATAATAGAAGACAGGGACCAGCAGTTAGTGTAATGGCTATGTCGCTGGACTTCCACGTAGTCAACCGCGCTTCGAGTCCCAGACCTGGTGGCTTAAACTCACACCGGGTGTATGTGCGTGCGTGCCCAAGATCCTGAGAGGAGAATGGAGGAGAAGAGATTGCGGCGTGGCCATCCCTCCTGGGGGGTGATTTCTGACTTTCTGTCTCTCTGTCTCTCTGAGTCTGTCTGGTGAGCGCACGCACCCTATAGCAAAAACCTCTCCAAAAAAAAATAAATAATAGAAGACAACTTTGTAACAATAATATGGCATTTGGTTATGAATAGACAAGTAGCATAAGGAAAAGGAAGTCAAAACAGACACATATGTCTAAATATATGAGCCTTTAATACAGTGTGTAATAACACTTTTAAAAGTTTTGTGCTATCTCAGGTCCATACTTTTGTAAAATACAATAAAAAATGTTATTTGTATGTGAAATCTTTAAAAATGCAAAGATATACAGAACCCAAGGCATTTTTAAATTAGATTCAACAGAAATTATTCTGTCAAATTGTTATAAAAATTTCCAAATACTTTCTTCTAATCTCTGTTCCCACTGCAGACTATTAGTAGTTTGCAGATCAGTACCAGTACACATAGAATACACATAGTATACTTTGAGTTGGCACTGAGTAGATATGTAATAAAGACAACATTTCATATCAGTAGAGTTAAGGTGAACGTTTTAATAAATACTGTGTCAACAATAAGAGAAACAGATGGTAAAAGATAAAGCTGGATTTATATCTCACAGCATACAACAGGACAAACTAACAATGCAACAGATTTGATCAATTATTTTATGATGTTAGAATAGTAAGAGGTGTTAAATGTAGATATTAACAAATTGACTTCACTATTTTTTTGCATTTCATAACAAAGAAAAATAAAAATAATCAAGTAAGAAAAAACAGCTGCAACTTGTGTCACAGGCAAAAGCTAATATTCCTAATATATTAAAAGTTCCAAGAAATTGATAAAAGACCAACCCAACTGAAAATTTTGTAAAGAGCATGAAATCTACAGAAAATAAATTTATTTATACATGAAAAGATATTTGACTTCACTCCTAGTAACAGAAATACTTACACAGAGAGGCCATTTCTCAACTCTCCAATTACCAAAAATCTAAAAGTTTAAAACCACAAACTATTGTCAAGACTGTAAAAAAATAAACACTCTCATACATTTTTGGTGGAGCTGAAAAATTAATTGAATAACCTTTAAGAAGGGAAGTTTGTCACAATCAAAATTAACTATTATACTTACACTTTGAACAAGTAATCTTATTTCTAGGAATAAAATCTGCCAACATAGCTGTGAAATCATACATCACATATGAAGTGATGTTTATCAAAGATTATCCATTATTGTATTGTTCATAAAAGCAAAATATTATACACAATAAACTTCCATATAGTCAATGAACTAGCTAAATAAACTATTAAGCAAGTTAAAAATATGATGAATCTATACAAAAGGATATCCCACAGCTTGAGAATAAATGGTAAATCTATGCATTAATGTTCAAAGATCCCTAGGGCCAGGAGCTAACACCTTGGTAACATAAATTAATCCACATAGGAAAGGTCCTCAGTTTACCACTTAGGACCTCACTGAGCATGCTGGCCATTCATGTGTATGCCTGTAATCCAGGCTGGCTGAGTCTGGGGATGGGTCATAGCATGGAAAAGTCTGTTGAGGAGGCTTGTCTCTCTGGCTCCCTCTCTCTGTCTCTCTCTTTCATGGAAGAAATAAACTTTTAAAAATCTCTAGGATATATTGTTAAGTAAAAGAGCAACATACAAAAAAGTGCATAAAAAAATCTTGTCTTTTGTTTGAGGGAGAGCAATAAGGTATTTATACCTATTTGTTTCTATTTAAATAAATATATACTAAGATACATAAGGAATTAATACATGGAGAGAGGAAAAAAGGAAAAATAGAGTAAGAATAAGATTCTCTAATTTACTCATTTTTATATAATTTTGAGTTTTGGATAATGTCAATGGAAATCCTACTAAAATAAAATTAAACATAAGTGAAAGAGAATGATCAGAGAGGAATTAGAGATAACTGACCTCTTGAGGAGTTTTGCTTTCAAAAAATGAAAAGAGAAATGAGGAAATAGCTATAGAAATATGTGGAGACCAAGATACTTTTTATAAAGAGAACAGAAATAACATACTTGTACAATGGATGATTGAGGAGATTATAAAACACTTAAAGTATATGAAAAAGTTAGGAATTTGAGGAGTGGTTTCATTGAAGAGGCAAGGAGCAATGAGAACTTCTACACAAGTGGATGAGTTGATTTGGGTTGGGAGCATAGATCTATTCTAAACTTTCAAGATAATGGGACCAGCAGTTAGCGTAATGGCTATGTCACTGGACTCCCATGTAGTCGACCACGGTCCGAGTCCTGGACCCTGTGGTTTAAAACTCAGGCCAGGCATGTGTGCGTGTGTGCCCAAGATCCCAAGAGGAGAATGGAGGGGAAGGGATTGCAGCGTGGTCATCCCCCCTGGGGGGTGATTTCTCGCTTTCTGTCTCTCTGTCTCTGTCTATCTGTTTGGTGAGCGAACGTGCCCTATAGCAAAAACCTCTCCAAAAAAAAAATAATAATAAACTTTCAAGTAATGTGAAGTATGCAGAAGTAGGCAATAGTAAGTGGTGGAAGCCTGTTCAATTCTTTTCTGAGTTTTGCAATTTCCTCAGTGAAATAAGGATGGGAGAGTAACTGTTAGAGGTTTGTGGGAAGAGGCAAGGGTATGGAATAGTTTATTAGGAGACTAATAGAATGTATGACAAGAAAATGCATAATTTATGTACTATATTAGTATAATTTATGGCCATTGAATTAAATCAGGACCAGTAAATATAGCTATAGGCTTTTCTCTAGAAACATTTAGTAGTATGATCACAATCATGGAATAGGCAGATATTTTAATTCAAATAGAGTTCAAATAGAGTTGAAATCAAATAGAGTAAACTCTATTTGTACCTACTTTTTAAATTATTATGATTTCTTATATACATCAAATCTTTGCACAACTCTATAGCACAAAATACCGGTTTTCGAAGTATGCATGCAGTACATGACAGATTAAAAAAATACAACCATATACATAATTTTCAATGTGGGACTTTACATTCTTGTGTCTGTTAAGTATTTCTTCTCTGATCCTCTTGAACAAACCCTCTACTATCTGCTCCCCTCTTTTGCAGTCTCTATTATCTACATTTATCCTTTCTACTATCGTATCTTTGGATCTTTCCATTTCTGCCATACAGTAAGTCATTTGGTACATATTGAGCAGAGATATACAATGTTAGTCTTTTGAAGTCTAACTTACTTCACTTATCATTAAATCCTCTATATTTATTCACTTTGAATCAAGTGACAGGATCTCATTGTCCCTTATGGCTGAATAGTATCCCATGGAGCTAAAGTTTTAGGAAGAAAGTAAAATGAAAAGGGAATCAAAGATTCATATAAAAGAATGATTATGACTGAACATGGAATTTAAACTGTATAAGGAGAGATATGAGGACATTAGGGGTTATAAACAATAAAAACAATTTAGGCCCCAATGAGGATCGAAGGATTGTTGTAGTACTATATAATACACACACACACACACACACACACACACACACACACACACTGTATGATCCCTGGAAAAGTCACACATAAACAACCTTTATGTAGAAAAATGTTACTAGTGTGACAAGAAGCCACGGGCCTTCAGGATAAGGTTCCACATGGCTACTGTGAACTAGATTTTTAAGGGAATGAAGACTTTCTACTAGGCATTTGTTTTTCTTTTTAGTCTTAAATTGTATTTAGTCTTGTTGATTATCCTTTGTATATGAGAAATCATTTCTCTTTCTATTTGCAAGATTCTTTGTCTTTAACTTTCAACAATTGGGCTATCAGGTCCTCATTGTAAATATCCTTGAGTTTATTCTGTTTGGGCATCTCATTGTAAATATCCTTGAGTTATTCTGATTAGAGTTCATTAAGTTTCTTCATTGTATAAGTCCATGAATTTTAAAAAATGTGGGAAGTTTCTGGTGATTATTTCTCCCAACTCACCTTCTGACCTTTCTCTTTCTCTCTCTCTCTCTTTCCTATACTTCTGCAATTTCTATTATGTGTAGGTTAGTATATTTGATGTTATCTCATAATTCTCTTAGGCTCACTATTATTTTTTTGGTTCCTGCTCCTCAAAAATGGGTAATAGAAATTTCCCCATCTTCAAATTTTCCGATTCTCTCTTCTCCCTAGTCAGACTTACTGTTGAACCTCTCATTGATTGTTAAAACTTTTCCTCAGCTAATGCCTTATTTTATTTATAAATACAGACATTAAAGTGACTATAAAAACAATTCTTTTTCTTCTCCTTCCTCTCCCTATTTATCTTGATATTTAAATTTTCATTATTTTACTTATCTATTTCAAAATTTCTATTTCATTCCATTTTGTAATTTCTATCTTTTTATTGCTAGCCTGTATTTGTTTTCTTAGTTTTATTTAATTCTTTGCTCATGGTATCCTTTAGTTCTTTGAGTATATTTAAGACAGTTGATTTCAGATATTTGTTTTGTAAGTACAACACTGGGCTTCCTCATGAACAGATTCCATTGATTTTTTTTCTTCCCCTATGAATGGGCCATTTTTTTAAAAAAATATATTTTCTTTTCTTATTTCTTTTACATTTAATCATTGCATATCTTTAAAGCATACAAAATGAATTTTCCCAGCATTAAAATATGGTATATGGGTCTAGTCAAAGATATTACCATACACAGTATCATCAACAGATAGTTTTTAATTTTTGTGTCCCTTAAATGTTTTGCTTCTGTTTTTAGCTTTGATTCTCTTCCTATCTCCTCCTCATTATTCACCCTTTTCCCACACTGCTTCTAGGATTCACAGTGGTTCTCCATGGTTTTATGCTTTCCAATCTTTTAGATTCTTCCATGAAGCACAGACATTTGCTATACATTAAGTGAGGATATACAATAGCTGTCTTTCAGTCTGGCTTACTTCACTCAATCCAGGAGTGGAATTGCTGGATAATATGGTAGTTCTATTTGTAGGTCTTTGAGGAATCTCCGTATTGTTCACCACAGTGGCTGTACTAATTTATGTTCTCAACCCCTGACCCCAAAACATATAAAAAAGCTGTAATAATGAATACAGCATGGTACTGGCACAAAACCAGGCATGTATACCAGTGGAACAGAATAGAGCCCCCAGAAATAAACCATTAAACATACATACTCATTCTTGACAGAGGGAATGAAACAATCCAGTGGGGAAAAGAAAACCTCTTCAGCAAATAGTTCTGGAAAAAACTGGGTATCCACCTGCAGAAAAATTAATTAGGAGCCCTATCTCTTATCATTAACAAAATCAACTCAAAATGGATCAAGGATCCAAGCATAGAAACTCAAACCATAAAAACATGTGGAGACATCTACTGGAGTAGGCAAAGACTTCTTAAATAAAACCTCCAAAGCATAGGCAATAATAAAAAAAAATAGACAAGTGGGATTACATAAGATTAAAAAGCTTCTTCAAGTAAAAGAAACAATAATTATAGTGAAGAGACAACTCTTGAAATGGGAGAATGTAATTGCAAACACTTCAGATAAGGGACTAATAAAACCAAATATGCACAGAATTTAAGCAGTTTACTTGCAAAAAAAAAAATCAGTCCAATTAAAAGATAGATAAATGAGCTGAACAGACAACTCTCCAAGGAAGACATATGAACATCCAAAAAGTGTATGAAAAAATAGACTATATTTTTGCTTCTTTATCTGCATAACAATTTTTTATTGTGAATTGGAGATTTTTAATACTATAATGTGGCAACTTTGGAAACAAGATTCTTTACCATCTCTGGGGTTTGTTGTTACTGTTTGTTTTAAGCTGTTGTTGGCTTGTTTCATTGTTTTTCTAAAGTAGTTTTTGTAAATTCTGTATCCATGTTCATGTGTGACCACCAAATTCTGTATGCCATTAGCATAGTGGTCAACTAGCTTCTGACATAGTTTTCTTAAATTCCTAAAACAAGGAAATATTAAAAATACTGCCTCAGTCTTTACTAAGTGGATACTTCTTCAATCTTTAACCATTATACCATTTACCATTTATAATTTTTCCTTAGTCTTCAGTTTCTGCTTACATGCAGCTCAAATGTCAGTCATAAGTGAAAGCTTAGGATGTTCTTTCTAAAGCCTCTTTTTGAGCATATGCCTAGTCTGGACCTGCACATGGCTTTTAAATTCCCCAGTATAAATGAGAGTTTTATTTATTTTTTTAAAATACTTGTTTTTTATTTAATTTTACTTATTCATTCATTAATTTTTTTTTAATTTGACCAGAGAGAGAGAGAAAGAGAGAAAGTGGGAAACAAGCCACCAGGTCCGGGACTAGAACCATAGTTGGCCATGTGGTAGTGTCCAGTGCCTTAATCATCACACCACCTGTTGGTCCCAAGAGTCTTATTTATTTTAGTTTAGTTTGCAATAGGGCATGTGCACTTGCCAGAGATGAGAGAGAGTTAGGGTGAGAAATCACTCTACAGGGAGGATAGCCTTGCCACAGTCCCTTTTCCATTCTCCTCTCGGGATTTGGGGCTTTAACACCCACATTCCTGGTGTTTTTTTCAAGCTATCAAGTCTGGGACTTGAACCTCATAGTAGGCCATGTGGGATCCAGCTGTCACCTTAACCTCCCTACCATACATTGACTTTATATGAAAGTTTTGAAAGTTCTTACTCCAGATGTACTGGTAATACAACATTTTGCAAAGCTGAGGTCATGTGTTAAAGTCTCAGGTTCATATCCCTGTGCATGCTAAGCACAGGCATGTATGCCTATTATTCTGGCAGCCTGAGGCTGGGAGTAGGATTGCAGTATGAAGACTTCTGTGGGTGCTTCTCTCTGTTTCTCTCTCTGAATATGTAAATAAGTAAACAAAACAAAACAAAATCCTTATTTCACAGGCTGTTACATGGAATAATTTTGCCTCTAAATGATTTCACCAAAAATCATTTTGGAAAGTTGCTTCAGTCACGAGATTGTTCTAAGTTGGGT
>NW_006203457.1:222522-232164 GCF_000334495.1 Tupaia belangeri chinensis | reverse complement strand
AAAAAAAAAAAATAAAAAAAAAAAAAAAAAAAATAGAAGAAGAAAAAAAAAAATGTTACTAGTGTTTTTGTATAAGCAGTGAAGTTATAGATGATTTTCTTTTTTTTTTTTTCTTTACTGGCATTTGTTTTTCTTTTTAGTGGTAAATTGTATTTAGTCTTGTTGATTATCCTTTGTATATGAGAAATCATTTCTCTTTCTATTTGCAAGATTCTTTGTCTTTAACTTTCAACAATTGGGCTATCAGGTCCTCATTGTAAATATCCTTGAGTTTATTCTGTTTGGGGATCTCATTGTAAATATCCTTGAGTTATTCTGTTTAGAGTTCATTAAGTTTCTTCATTGTATAAGTCCATGAATTTTAAAAAATGTGGGAAGTTTTTGGTGATTATTTCTCCAAACTCACCTTCTGACCTTTCTCTTTCTCTCTCTCTCTCTTTCCTATACTTCTGCAATTTCTATTATGTGTAGGTTAGTATATTTGATGTTATCTCATAATTCTCTTAGGCTCACTATTATTTTTTTGGTTCCTGCTCCTCAAAAATGGGTAATAGAAATTTCCCCATCTTCAAATTTTCCGATTCTCTCTTCTCCCTAGTCAGACTTACTGTTGAACCTCTCATTGATTGTTAAAACTTTTCCTCAGCTAATGCCTTATTTTATTTATAAATACAGACATTAAAGTGACTATAAAAACAATTCTTTTTCTTCTCCTTCCTCTCCCTATTTATCTTGATTTTTAAATTTTCATTATTTTACTTATCTAGTCCAAAATTTCTATTTCATTCCATTTTGTAATTTCTATCTTTTTATTGCTAGCCTGTATTTGTTTTCTTAGTTTTATTTAATTCTTTGCTCATGGTATCCTTTAGTTCTTTGAGTATATTTAAGACAGTTGATTTCAGATATTTGTTTTGTAAGTACAACACTGGGCTTCCTCATGAACAGATTCCATTGATTTTTTTTTCTTCCCCTATGAATGGGCCATTTTTTTAAAAAAATATATTTTCTTTTCTTATTTCTTTTACATTTAATCATTGCATATCTTTAAAGCATACAAAATGAATTTTCCCAGCATTAAAATATGGTATATGGGTCTAGTCAAAGATATTACCATACACAGTATCATCAACAGATAGTTTTTAATTTTTGTGTCCCTTAAATGTTTTGCTTCTGTTTTTAGCTTTGATTCTCTTCCTATCTCCTCCTCATTATTCACCCTTTTCCCACACTGCTTCTAGGATTCACAGTGGTTCTCCATGGTTTTATGCTTTCCAATCTTTTAGATTCTTCCATGAAGCACAGACATTTGCTATACATTAAGTGAGGATATACAATAGCTGTCTTTCAGTCTGGCTTACTTCACTCAATCCAGGAGTGGAATTGCTGGATAATATGGTAGTTCTATTTGTAGGTCTTTGAGGAATCTCCGTATTGTTCACCACAGTGGCTGTACTAATTTATGTTCTCAACCCCTGACCCCAAAACATATAAAAAAGCTGTAATAATGAATACAGCATGGTACTGGCACAAAACCAGGCATGTATACCAGTGGAACAGAATAGAGCCCCCAGAAATAAACCCTTAAACATACATACTCATTCTTGACAGAGGGAATGAAACAATCCAGTGGGGAAAAGAAAACCTCTTCAGCAAATAGTTCTGGAAAAAACTGGGTATCCACCTGCAGAAAAATTAATTAGGAGCCCTATCTCTTATCATTAACAAAATCAACTCAAAATGGATCAAGGATCCAAGCATAGAAACTCAAACCATAAATCAACTGGTGGAAAACACAGGAGAAACATTTGGAGACATCTACTGGAGTAGGCAAAGACTTCTTAAATAAAACCTCCAAAGCATAGGCAATAATAAAAAAAAATAGACAAGTGGGATTACATAAGATTAAAAAGCTTCTTCAAGTAAAAGAAACAATAATTATAGTGAAGAGACAACTCTTGAAATGGGAGAAAGTAATTGCAAACACTTCAGATAAGGGACTAATAAAACCAAATATGCACAGAATTTAAGCAGTTTACTTGCAAAAAAAAAATCAGTCCAATTAAAAGATAGATAAATGAGCTGAACAGACAACTCTCCAAGGAAGACATATGAACATCCAAAAAGTGTATGAAAAAATAGACTATATTTTTGCTTCTTTATCTGCATAACAATTTTTTATTGTGAATTGGAGATTTTTAATACTATAATGTGGCAACTTTGGAAACAAGATTCTTTACCATCTCTGGGGTTTGTTGTTACTGTTTGTTTTAAGCTGTTGTTGGCTTGTTTCATTGTTTTTCTAAAGTAGTTTTTGTAAATTCTGTATCCATGTTCATGTGTGACCACCAAATTCTGTATGCCATTAGCATAGTGGTCAACTAGCTACTGACATAGTTTTCTTAAATTCCTAAAACAAGGAAATATTAAAAATACTGCCTCAGTCTTTACTAAGTGGATACTTCTTCAATCTTTAACCATTATACCATTTACCATTTATAATTTTTCCTTAGTCTTCAGTTTCTGCTTACATGCAGCTCAAATGTCAGTCATAAGTGAAAGCTTAGGATGTTCTTTCTAAAGCCTCTTTTTGAGCATATGCCTAGTCTGGACCTGCACATGGCTTTTAAATTCCCCAGTATAAATGAGAGTTTTATTTATTTTTTTAAAATACTTGTTTTTTATTTAATTTTACTTATTCATTCATTAATTTTTTTTTAATTTGACCAGAGAGAGAGAGAAAGAGAGAAAGTGGGAAACAAGCCACCAGGTCCGGGACTAGAACCATAGTTGGCCATGTGGTAGTGTCCAGTGCCTTAATCATCACACCACCTGTTGGTCCCAAGAGTCTTATTTATTTTAGTTTAGTTTGCAATAGGGCATGTGCACTTGCCAGAGATGAGAGAGAGTTAGGGTGAGAAATCACTCTACAGGGAGGATAGCCTTGCCACAGTCCCTTTTCCATTCTCCTCTCGGGATTTGGGGCTTTAACACCCACATTCCTGGTGTTTTTTTCAAGCTATCAAGTCTGGGACTTGAACCTCATAGTAGGCCATGTGGGATCCAGCTGTCACCTTAACCTCCCTACCATACATTGACTTTATATGAAAGTTTTGAAAGTTCTTACTCCAGATGTACTGGTAATACAACATTTTGCAAAGCTGAGGTCATGTGTTAAAGTCTCAGGTTCATATCCCTGTGCATGCTAAGCACAGGCATGTATGCCTATTATTCTGGCAGCCTGAGGCTGGGAGTAGGATTGCAGTATGAAGACTTCTGTGGGTGCTTCTGTTTCTCTCTCTGAATATGTAAATAAGTAAACAAAACAAAACAAAATCCTTATTTCACAGGCTGTTACAGTGAATAATTTTGCCTCTAAATGATTTCACCAAAAATCATTTTGGAAAGTTGCTTCAGTCACGAGATTATTCTAAGTTGGGTTAAAAAAAAAAAAACAGGCTCTTGCAGCAGTTCTTCAGAGCAGTTCTTCAGCCACACAGATTGAAATGTACAGCCACAATACCCTCTTCTTAACTTTAGCAATCTGCACCATGAATTCAAGCTGCCATTCTCATTTGCCACTGCTGATCTATGGTGTGGGAGATGAAAGGCATTTGAACAATTCAAAATACCATTGCTTTCTCTAATTTCGAGCTAATAGCTTACTTTTTTATTGAGCCTCCCAAGTTAAAGTTTTTGATTCCAGAGTTCTGCAAAAGTTGATTGTGACACATTTTACCATCTCATTACTGCTTTGTTGAGGGATGAAGTTACAGTTTCCTCCCTACTCCATTTTCAGTGACATCAGTCTTCTTACGTATTTTTATTTTTTTAGTTTGCTACCAGGCATGTGTACTCAGGAGAGAGAAATAGAGGAAGAGAGAGAGAGAGAAAGTAAAGTGAGAAATCACCCACCAGGGAGGATGGTCAGACTGCCATCCCTTCTTTATTCTCCTCTTGAGACTTTAGGCATACATGCACATGCACCTGGTATGTTTTTCAAGGCTCCAAATCCAGGACTCAAACCACACAGCCATGTAGGTTCCAGCCACCTTAACCTCCAAACCACCTGATGACTCACTCTTGTATATTTTTTGAAAGTAACTTATTTTAAATGTTCATATGTAACAAACTGAAAATCAATTATTAAAACACTGTGATTGATATAAAATAAAATTTATATGCTTATTAATGTCTTTTTAAATTTTTATTTTATGCATTCAATCATTATATATTACAATTACTAAAGTGAATTTACCCAACATGAATACACTTCACATTAGTCCAGTCAAAGATATTATACACATTATCAACAGATAATTATCCATTTCTATATCCCTTAAATGTCTTACCTCTTGATTTTCTCCTTTATTCCTTTCTTCTCACTCTCCCCTTTCTTCCACCCTCTTCCCATACTGTCTCCAGTATCCTTAACCATTTCACATGTTTCTTTATCCTCTTTTCTTTCAGTTTCCACCATAGACTGTGGATAGTCAGTTTATATTAAGTAGAGACATACAATGTCTCTCTTTCATAACCTGGCTTACTTCACTCAGCAGTAAATCTTCCATATTCATCAATTTTCTATCAAATGCAAGAGTCTTCTTGGGTTTTTTTGTGGCTGAGTAGTATCTCATAGTGTATCTATACTACCCATTTTCAATACATTCATCTATTTGTGGACATTTGGGTTGGTTCTATGTGTTAGTAATTATTAATAATGCCACAATAAACATAGATGTGCAAGCACTTTTCCAACTGAGCAGTCTATCTTTGGGTAGTTACCCAGGAGTGGAATTGCTGCAATATATGGTAGTTCTATTTGTAGATCTTTGAGGATCTCCATATAGTTCTCCGTAGTGACTGTACTAATTTATACTTCCCACCAGTGGTGTAGGAGAGTTCCCTTTTCACCACAGCCTTGCCAGCACTTAATGTTTTTAATTTTTAATCTTAGCCATTCTGACCGGGGTTAGGTAGTATCTCATTGTGGTTTTTATTTGCATCTTTCATATGATGAGGGATGCTGAACATTTTTCATAGCATTTTGGCTGTTTGTGTGTCTTCCTTAGAGAGCTGTTTGTTCAGCTCATGTTCCCACCTTTTAATGGGGTTGAACTCTTTTTTTTCAGGTACCTTGTTTGAATTCCCTGCATATTCTGGTTATTAGTCCTTATCTGAGGCATAGTTTACAGAACTGTTCTCCCATTCTGAGGGTTATCGATTCACACTAACTTCTGGGTCTTTTGCTGTGCAGAAATGTCTTAACCTGATGTAATCCTGCGTTTCTCTTTTTGGGATTGTTGCTTGTGCTTTGAGAATCTTATACAAGAAGTCTTTGCCTACTCCAGTGTCTCCCAGAGTTCTCACTTGCCCCCTCTCTGCCTCTCTCTGGCAAGCGCATATGCCCTAACGGCAAAAAGCAAAAATACAAAACGAAAGCGCTGAGTGTACCTTCCCAAGGTAAAGATGCCTCCCACTCGGCCCTGCAGTTTGCAGCTGCAGAGGAAAGTGTGTCTGCAGCTCCTGTAGAGGAAGGACACGCGAGCTTGTGCTTGACCTCTCTACACACACCACTATATATTCTCCAGTGTATATCTTTGCTCCACAGTTCCTGCACTGTGTTGTTTCAAGAGTAATAATAAATCTGAACTGTAAATATAGCTCTTTGACTTGCATGAGTTCTTTTAGAAAATTGCTGAATGAATTATAACCCTGGGATAGTTATGGGAACCCCTAAATATACACTCATTTGAAATTCTCCCCCCCCCAAAAAAAATCATGTATTTGCATACAAATTTATAAAATATTTCTGGAAGGAAATTCAAGAAATTCTTAGTATCTCCCCAAATCTATGTGAGAGAGCCACAGGCATGAAGTAGGTGACAGTTTTTCTTTTTAGCTGTATGTATATATTGCTTTTCAATGGATACTACATTAACTCAGAGGATGCTTTTCAAGAAAATATGAAATAGTGGTTTTACTCAAAGTTTTGCCATGGACATGGAGTTACTGTCTTGAATAAGAGGTGGGAAATTTGTCTGGCTCACCAGAGGGTAGGCAAGAGCCGGACACCATGGGTGGGACACTGTGGGTTCCTGCAGCTACAGGTAAAAGACGGGCCTTGTGAGCCTGTGGATGGGATCTGGCTGCCTGGCAGCAACAAGAAGAGAATCTCTGTCAAGGTAGCATGTGTGGGAATTAAGCTGTAAATTGTCGTCAGACAAAAGATAATAGGAATTCCCTCATGCAGTACATGATGTATATAACCTTGTAACACGTATTCATTGGTATAAATATGAAGAAATCATTAAATGTCTCGTTTTTAGTTTTTTGCATCTTTCTCTTCCCGGTAACTGATATGTAACACACAGTTTTTTACTGGCTTCGTAGTACCGTGCATGTCTGTGTCACCTAGTTGTGACCATTCAGCATCACAGAAACAGCAGGCCATAACCAGGAGGTGGGGTTTTGCTGCTCAAGAGGCCCTGATGGGAAGATCACCAAGAGTAAGTTGCTCAAAATGAGCAAGCTCCTTTTCTTAGGTTATAACATGGGGTTTGGGACTCCGCCAGATAGCTCAAGCAGTTAAAGGAGCCAGATCCCCCCTGGCCAACCACTGAGTCTTTGCCCTAAGTGGCTGGGAAAGCATGCTAGGCACATGTCCCAGAGCCCTTTAGGTGTGTGCCTAAAGTCCCGATGGAAAGGAGAAATGGAGGGGAAAAGGATTGCAATGTGACTGCACCCCACTGGAGAATTCTCTCTCTCTCTCTCATGTGCACACATACCCTCTGGGGGTGGGGGGAAGAAGTTCTTTCTTTTGAGGCAGATTTTAAGGCCTTCCCCCCAAAAAAAGACCCCCAAAAAAATGAAATTTGGGGTGGAATATGCTCACCTATTTGTTTATTTATTTTTAACTTTGCCAGAGAGCACATGTGCTCACTTTCCCCATGCTGCAGTCCCTTCATTTCTCCCTCTTTTCAGGATTTGAGGCATGCACACAACAAAAGACACTGGGCCTGGGACTCAAATCTCGTGGTTGGCCAAGTAGGCTCCAGTTCTCTTAGCCACCAGGTCATAAGCTGGCCCCCTATAACTGTTTTATTTTTAAGTTTTTGCTATAGGGCACGTGCACTTACCAGCCATAGAAACAGAGAAAGGGAAATAGAAATCACCCCCAGGCGGGGATGGCCACACTGCCATCCCCTCTCATCCATTTTCCTCTCAGGATTTTTTAGCACACATACCTGTTGTATTTTTCAAGCCACCAAGTGAGTTGAGACTCAAACTGTACAGTTGGCCATGTGGGATCCGGTGCCTTAACCACTGCGCCACCTACTGGCCCTCCTCTCGCATTTTAAGTTGCATGTTTCTGCTGTGCTTTGCCATTGAGGAAACTCTGATTCTAGCATTAAGTTCTCACCAGATGTACAGTTACTACTGCTACGTTCTTTAAAATTGCATCTTCAGGCTTGTTCTGACATGAATATCCACAGATATACTAGGCTGGCGGTAGATAACATTTCAATGTACTAAAAAGAATTCAATGAGGTTTTGAACTAATGTGATAAGGTCACCATATTATATAAATGAGCCAATAATGTTCTCCTTAGTTAAGTGATTTGGGACAGCTTATTATTCAAAAAAAAGTACATACTGAAGTCCAAATCTCAGATTTGGTGTTTGTGTGACTGCCAAACCTCAGAATTGGTGTTTGTGTGGCTGAGTTAGCTTTGCTCTGGGCTTCTGTCTCCCAGAGCACTCTGTAGAGATGCACTCCAGAGTCTCAGGAGAAGCATGTGTGAAAAGACATTTGTGCAGGACTGAACACGCATACCCTTACTACTGGGAAAGGCTTAATAACCAAGTTGTGCACAGTGCACCTGCCTGTGTGTTATTAAGAGGCTCATGTCTGACACCAGGTGGAATGGCTCTGCCTACTCCCTGATGCTGTCTCCTTCTGGAGTGACCTTCTTTTACTCTTCACTTCTTGACTTGGTTTCTGAATCTGGACTGTAGGACAGTCGTCAGGTTTTTCTATTCCTCCATATCCTAGAATCACAATCCTCTCAGAACATGCTCTCTGTGTGTCTCGAGTGCATCTGCAGACCTCGTCTCATTACTTCCAACACAAGCCCTTGTGGAACGCCCAGGCTGTCTATTTAACAGGTGCTTCGTCCTCTCTAATATGTAGTAAACTGTCTCTCATTTCTCACTAAAATTGTTCTAAAATGAGTGGTCATAGACAACGAATGACCTTTTTTAGCTTCTCCCTGTCTCTATTTAGAATTCAGTTATTTTCCATCCTATTTACTCTAATTATAGACTCCCTTTTCTTCTGTATTTGTAGTTTATCATGAATGTCAGATCTACTGTTTGTCTGGATAAAAGGTATAACATTTATATTATCTTTGCTAAAAATCTATTCCTTTTTTATTTCAGAATGTGAACTCCTGAGAGTCAGGGATTTGTCTTGAGTGTGTTGAATCTCCTTCCAGGGTCTTATTGTTTTTGATGGCTAAATAGTATTCCATAGAGTATATTTGCCATCCATTTTCAATACATTCATCTATTTGTGGACATTTGGGTTGGTTCCATGTGTTAGTAATTATTAATAATGCCACAATAAACATAGATGTGCAAGCACTTTTCCAACTGAGCAGTCTATCTTTGGGTAGTTACCCAGGAGTGGAATTGCTGCAATATATGGTAGTTCTATTTGTAGATCTTTGAGGATCTCCATATAGTTCTCCGTAGTGACTGTACTAATTTATACTTCCCACCAGTGGTGTAGGAGAGTTCCCTTTTCACCACAGCCTTGCCAGCACTTAATGTTTTTAATTTTTAATCTTAGCCATTCTGACCGGGGTTAGGTAGTATCTCATTGTGGTTTTTATTTGCATCTTTCATATGATGAGGGATGCTGAACATTTTTCATAGCATTTTGGCTGTTTGTGTGTCTTCCTTAGAGAGCTGTTTGTTCAGCTCATGTTCCCACCTTTTAATGGGGTTGAACTTTTTTTTTTCAGGTACCTTGAGTTCCCTGCATATTCTGGTTATTAGTCCTTATCTGAGGCATAGTTTACAGAACTGTTCTCCCATTCTGAGGGTTATCGATTCACACTAACTTCTGGGTCTTTTGCTGTGCAGAAATGTCTTAACCTGATGTAATCCTGTGTTTCTCTTTTTGGGATTGTTGCTTGTGCTTTGAGAATCTTATACAAGAAGTCTTTGCCTACTCCAGTGTCTCCCAGAGTTCCTCCAGAGTTTTCCACTAGTAGTTTTATAGTTTGAGGTCTTAGGTTTAGATCTTTGATCCATTTTGATTTGATTTTTGTTAATGGTCAGAGATAGGGGTCCAGATTCATATTTTTGTAAATGAATACCCATTTTTTCTAGCAGTATTTGCTGAAGAGATTTTCTCATTTACTCTGGATTGACTTGTGCCCTTTGTCAAAAATGAGTTGGCTGTCTGTTTTGGGGTTTATTTCTGGAGTCTCTATTTTGTTCCATTGATCCATATGTCTGTTTTTGTGCCAATACCATGCTGTTTTGATTATCACAGCTTTGTAATATATTTTGGGGTCAGGGAGTGAGATGCCTTCTACCCAACTCTTGCCCAGGATTGCTTTGGCAATAGTG
>NW_006203457.1:215453-222389 GCF_000334495.1 Tupaia belangeri chinensis | reverse complement strand
CCAAGAACATGGATACTTTCTTGTCTCTATATATTTAGGTCTTAAATTTTTAGAAGCATAAGAAGTTTGGCAATGGAAAAACTCAGTAAAGTTTTATTCTCTGTTTATAAGCCTGTTTCAAGGTTAATATGTCATTTTACACTCAAGTGACATTAAAGAAATTTAACCAACACTTAAGTGTTTCTCTTTTCTGCTTTGCCTATTTGTTCCCAAATAAAGTTTAATTGTCTCTTTTCATGTTAATATCAAAGCCTTTTTACAATGTTAATAACATTATTAGCAACTGTGTATCATTTAAGCTATCTATTAGCAATTATTATAATTAATCTTTGTCTTCCAAGAATCTGTATTAGTCATAATATTCCTGTGCCCACAGTTTATTTTGATAGCTATTTCCTTAAATAATATTTAAATAAATTTCACTTAGTAACCATATATTTTATTACAAACTACTTTTCACTTTCTAAGAGTGTGGGAAAGTTAGCAATTGAACTTCTTTTGTACTTGGCATTATCTTATTTCAGTTTAAAGAACTTCATTTAGTATTTCCTATATACTTTAGTTCTAGTGTGGATGAAGTCCCTAAGCATACACACACACACACACACACACACACACACACATATATATATACATATATCTATAGATATATAGATATATTTACATTTATATATTTATATTTAATTTTAGTACAACCACTGTGGAGAAGAAGAAGGAGATACATCAAAAACCTAAAAATAGAACTACCATTTGATTCAGTAATTCCCTCTTGGGTATATATCCAAAGGTTGGGAATGAACTTAGTCAGAATAACACTTGAACATCCATGTTTATTGTGTCATTATTTATAGTTACTAAGACATGGAACCAACCCAAAATGTCCATGAACAGATGAATGGATAGAAAAAGTCTGGCACATATACAATACAAAATACTATTAAGTCATAAAAAATGATGTCCCTAGAATTTTATAGAAAATGGATGAATATGGAAGAATTACTGCTAAGAAAAGCAAGCCAGACTATGAAAGAGAGGCATTGTATGTCCACACTCAATTTATACTGAATATCTGCATTCTATGTCAAGAAAAGTCTCTCTTACTTTTAAAAAATGTTTTATAGGGACCAGCAGATGGAGTAATAGTTATGTCAATGGACTCCCATATAGTCTACCATAGTTCAAGGCTCAGACCTGGTGTTTTAAAACTCATTCTGGACACATGTGCATGCATGCCCAAGATCCTGAGAGAAGGATGGAGAAGTGATTACAGCATACTCATTCCTCTTGAGGGGTGATTTCACACTTTCTGTCTCTCTGTGTCTCTCTGTCTCTCCAGCAAGAGTGCTATACAGCAAAAATCTCTTTTAAAAAAAGTTTTTATGAAAGACATTTTTCCTGGGTACATTATTCTTTGTTGATAGTCCTCTTTTTTCTTTCCACACTTCGAATATATCAATCTACTCCCTTCTGTCCTTCAGAATTTTTGCTAAGAAATCTGCTAGAAGTAGATTATTTGTTAATTTTTTTCAACTTACATTTTTCTTTCTTTAGAGAGAAGGTTGGGTTATAATTTGAGAGTGTCGGCACACCACAAACTCAAGTCCTCCAGCCTGGCAGCCAGCCAGGATAAGGAGTATGTTCATGAGCATGCCTGGTATGTTAGGGAATCTAAACTCAGGGCTTTCTCATATGGCTCCAGTATCACAAATAATACCCTACCAACTGTGCCACTATGGCTGGGCTTGTGAATAGTTTTATGTGCATTCCCTTGCACAACAAGTCACTTTTGTCTTGCTGCCTTCAAAAATCTTTTCTTCTTTGTCTTTGATATTTCTGTTTATTTATAATCTTGGTGTTCTAGATTTATATTATTTGGGTTTCATGGAATTTTCTTGGTCTGAATATCTACTATCTGCTCCAGATTTTGAAAATTTTTAGTTATTTTTAATAAATCTTATCCTTTATCTTTTTGTTCTCCTCTGGGACTTCAAAATGTGAATATTATTCCACTTGATGGTATCTTTTATAGTCCATTTCTGTTGTTATAGCAGAATACCTAAAATGGAGTCATTTACAAAGCAAAGAGATTAATTTAGTTTATAAATTGGGAGTCTGGGAAGTTCAAAATCAAGCAGTCTATCTGGTGAAGGCCACATGCTATACGGCAGATGGCATAGAAAGAAATTAAAGGGCAAGTTTCTTTTGGTGTAAGAAAGATTTGAAATACATGAGGATTTTTCATAGTTTGTTTTCTATAAACTTATTTTTAAATGTATTTTTAATTTCAAAAAAAACAGTTGTAGTTTTTCTGTTTGTTTTTGTTTTTTGTTTTTTGGAGAGGGTGTGTGCACTTGCCAAAAAGACAGAGAGCGACAGAGAGATAGAAAACAAGAAATCACTCCCTCTCCCCCCCCCGACCCCAGGGGGGATGGCCATGCCACAATCCCTTCTCCTTCATTCTCCTCTCAGGATCTTAGGTATGCACGCACACATGCCCGGAGTGAGTTTAAGCCATCGGGTCTGGGACTCGAACTGAGGTCGACTACATGGGAGTCCAGCGACATAGCCATTATGCTAACTGCTGGTCCCAGAACTAATTTATTCTCTTGAGTACTCAATCCAGTCTTGCGGGAAGGACATCGATCTGTTTTAACAACCTAATTGCTCTTAAAGACCCTATTTCACAACACTGTTATATTGGCAATTAAATTAAGTTTTACTGGGGACAAGTCACATTCAAGTCATAGTGTTCCACCATGATCCTGAAAATCTCAGGTCCTTCTCACATGCCAAATACAATTATTACATCCCAGCAGTTCCAAAAGTTTTAATTTATTCCAATACCAACTCAAAAGTCTAAAGTCTTATCTGAGATTCAAGACAAATTCCTTCCAGTTCTGAGCCAGTAAAATCAAAACAAGTTACCTACCTTGAAAGTATGTAGATTAGACATTTCCATCCAAAGAAAAGAGTAACCAGACTCAAGAAAGCTCAAAATTTAAGATATAGACATGAAATCTTAAAGCCTCAGAATATTTTACTCCATGTGACACCTTCTTCACACACTGAAGAATTTCACCTCCCAAACCTCAGTCCTGCCCCTATGGCTCTGCTAGGGTCAACCCATACAACAGTTCTCTCTGGCTAGAGTGGCATACTACAGGTGATTCTACCGTTCTGAAATCTGAAGTTCATCCTGGCTCCAAAGACTCCACTAGGCATTTTAGTGGAGACTCTCTGGGCCAGATCTACCCCTGTAGCAGGTTTTCTCCTAGGTTCCCCAGGGTTTCTAACCATCCCTTGAAATCTAGGTGTAGAAATCCATACCCCGAAAACACCTAAATTCTGACATCTACAATAATTACCACCCAAGAATATTGTTTGCATGCTCTGGAACAGCAGCAAGAGTTGTTACCCAAGAATATTGTTTGCATGCTCTGGAACAACATCAAGAGTTGAATCTGGGCCTATTTCAATTGCGGCATGGTGCTGCCAAGATTCACAGCTTGTTGTACCTTCCTGAACAGTGATTTGTCACATTTGGGGCGACTGGAGCCAGAGCTAGAGCTTTTGACAAACAATATGCTGAACTGCAGAAAATAGCATTCCACGGTGGCCCTAGGTAGCAGAACAACAGATCCATTCTTAAAAAACACTTTACCATCCTAGACCACTGGACCATGATAGGAAGGGCAACTTCAAAGATCTCTGAAACATGTTCATGGCATTTCTCCCCTTGTTTATTAGTATCTGACCCTTTCAACCATATTAATATTCTTAGCAAACAGTCTCAGCATCACACCCCTGGTTTTCTCTCCTGAAAAATGCTGCTTACATAGCCAGTCTGCAATTTTCCTTTTTATGCTCTGTCTTCCATTTAATTATAAGTTCTATCTTTAAATTACTCATTTGTTTACAAATCTCACTATATAAAGCCAAAATAAACCACACAGCTCCTTCTATATTTTGCTTTTAAGTTTCTCTGAAATTTTTAGGTTCTGCCTAAGGTCTTGATCATGTTTTCTTGTTGTTGTTGTTGTTTGTTTTCTGTTTTGTTTTGTTTTGTTTTGTTGCCATAAGGTATGTGTACTCACCAAAGAGAGAGAGAGAGAGAGACAGAGAAGGAAAGTAATAAATCACCCCCTCCCCCAGGATGGAAGGCCATGCTGCAGTCCCCTCTCTGCCATTATCCTCCTCAGATTTGGGGCACACAGCACACATGCCCAGCATGATTTTCAAACTGCCAGGTCCAGGACTTGAACCACATTTAGTCATGTGGGAGTCCAGAACCTTAACCACTATGCCACTTAGTGGCCCCAAGAATGATCTTTACTCCAATTTCCAGTACCTTGTTTCTCATTTCCATCTAGGACCTCATCAAAATGGCCTTTACTATATTTACCATATTTCTGTCAACAGTCTTGTCATGACAATTTATATAATCTCTGAGAAGTTCCAGATTGTCCCTAGTCTTCCTGTCTTCTGAGCCCTCACCAAAATCACCTTTAAGGCTCTATTTAAGACATTCTAGGCTTTTTTAGCCTGTTCATCCAAATTATTCTAACCTCTGCCCATTAATAAGTTCCAAAATTTCTTCAACAGCTTCAGATATGTTTGTACCAAAAAATCCACTCCTTAGTAACAATTTTTTTCTTAGTTCATATTCAGTTGTTGTAACAGGACACCTAAGCCTAGTTAGTTTACAAAGAAAATATTTATTTAATCTTACTTTTGAAGGCTGGGAAGTTCAGTATCTGGTAGACACATCTGGTGAGGGCTTGATGTTGCAACATTATATGATGAACGGCATCACATGGTAGGAGCATGTGTAATAATGGTTACTAGATGCATGCCAAAGAAGCAAAACATGAAGAGTGACCTCATTTTTTAACAACTCAATCTTGAGAGAACTAATCCACTCTTACAAAACCTAGTCTTGCAAGAACTAATCCTAATCTCTTGTAAGATATTAACTCATTTTAATGACCTAATTACCTTTTAAAATTACCATCTCTTAAAACTGTTACATTGGTAATTTAATTTCAACATAAATTTCAATGGGGACAAACTACATCCAAACCATAGCAATGTTCTTAGTTTTCCTTAAGCTTTCATCATTCTTTTTTTATCCAGTATTTTTTTGAAACTATTTATTTTCCTTGAGAAAGAGAGCTGACAACCTTAACAAGATCTTTATACCATGATACTTTTTCCAGCCCTGTAGCCAGCCAGGATTATGGCTGGCTTTCACCCAGCACATTCAAGTAAATTTGAAATACAAAGCCAGAACCTTCCCATATAACCACCGTCATTGCATAGTAGAGCCTTTACTGCCTGCACCACTATAACTTGGCCCATTCATTTTTATTTTTGTTCCTCTTACTGGGTAATTTCCAAATGACCTATCTTTGACCCCACTGATTCTTTCTTCTGCTTGATCTAGTTTGCTATTGAACTACTTCAGTAGAATTTTATTTTTATTAATATTTATTATCTTCTTTAGTGCTTTACTTTTTGTTTTGACATACTTTATTATATTTTCTGTCTCTTTGTGAAAATTCTTTCCGTTGAATTATTTTGCTCACCTCATTGAGCAGCATTACATTTATTTTTATTACCCTGTCAGATATATCATATATTTTCATTTCACGAGGGTTGGTTTCTGGATACGTATCTTGTTTCTTTGTTTGGGACAAATTTCTCTGTTACTTCATTCTCTTTGACTCTTTGTATTCATGTCTGCATATTAGACAAAACAACTTGTTTCCTAGTTTTAACGAAAAGATCCATACATGAGAGGACTCTCACCAATCAGCCTAGCCAGAGATTCTATGGGCATCTCAAACCTTCATGCTAGATCAAATTGCAGTCTACATTCTTGGTGACCTGTGGGAACATAGGATATTCTGGGTCCCACTGAAAGATCCCTGCTCATCTTTTAATATGAAACTCTCTCTCAAATTCCTTAGGCAGTGATAGGTTTCTCTGTGATACCATAGCATTGTTCATACCCATAATATAGCCATAAGATTCTTAAGGATAACAGAGCTCAGTGATTTTTCACCTCAGTGTCTTGCTGGCAAATGTTTATTAAAATGACAGTGAAATAAATGAATAAATAGATGTAATTGGCAAATAACAAACCACGATTTGCGAATGCATAGAAAATAGTAAGACAAATAGTAATGTATGGTGGCAGTCATAGGTCAATTATCACTGAGAATACAGGGACTATCTGGAGTAGTGAATCACAAGAAAATATCAATTAAGGACCATTAGGACAGAATTTAGGTAAGAACATTAATTATGTACAGATCATCATGCTTCTCTTTTTTACTTCTAATGGAATATTTATTTAATTAAATTTATTATTATTTAATTTGCTATAGGGCACATATGTGCTCATCAGAGAGAGACAGAGACCAAGCCACCAGATATGGAACTCAAACCGCAGTCAGCCATGTAGGAATCCACCTGCCAACCCTCATCATGCTTCTTTGTGTAAAACAGAAACATCATTCATGAGAAGCAATATTCAGAAATACATTGGTTATTATAGATATTAAACATTATCTTTTCCATGTGTGCATTTTTATTTATATTTGGACATCAGCTCTCCATCTTTAGGTTTACTAAGTTAGGGATAATTTCTTGGTTAAAATTTATGTATTCTGTCTCAATAAAGCAGCCTGATTACTAGTACCTCATTTTTAGTTTTTATCTTAATAGTAGTGTTGTGTCTCACTCCTGATCACAAAATATTGATTAGTTTACTTATACAAATTTACATATTTGATATGTTCTTCTCCAACAGCCTTTCTTTCATTGTGTTTAAGAATCCTATGGACATTCAATACTCATATACTTTCAATGAACTTTTGAACCAGATTATTTATAACACTTTCAATATGTTTTACTGTTACCTTGAAAGTGAAA
>NW_006203457.1:215061-215437 GCF_000334495.1 Tupaia belangeri chinensis | reverse complement strand
CAGAATCACATCACTTTCTGTTTTTACAGGCTATAAGCCTTTATCATTCATTCATAATGGTCGCACTATGTCAGTAAAGTATATAATGTATGCTATTGAGGACCAGAGCCACTAAAGTTAGTAATTTCCACCCTCGATATTTTTTGCATTTGGTTTGGAATATAAAGTTTATAGTTTTACTTATAATATTTCTTATAAAGCATTAAAATATTTTGGACAAGATCTCATATCTGTTCCATTAGGTGAACAGGATCTCATGCTATTATATTGTCAGAGCCAACATGACAATATAAACACATATTTATAAGAAAATGTGTCCCATTTCTTAGGAATAAATAGATTAATAACCATACAGTAAAAAGTTTCATTGTAGGGA
>NW_006203457.1:206241-215051 GCF_000334495.1 Tupaia belangeri chinensis | reverse complement strand
AAGCCATACATATCCTACCATGTTGAATACCCTTCAGAATAGACCTACTTAAAGTTGTAGTTTTTATCAATGTTTAAAAGAGTATAAGTGGGCAGTTAAAATTTTCTCTTAAAAATTGTTGTTGATCTTAAAAGAAATTTGGTTAAAAAAAAAAAAAAAGCAACTTTCCTTCCCTATTAAAAAAAAGTCACAATCAGTACCAGCAGGTGATATGGTGGTTAAGGTGCTGAACTCCCAAATGGCTGGCCACAGTTCAAGTCTTGGACCTGGCAGCTTGAAAATTACACCAGGTATGTGTGTATGCATGCCTAGAATCCAAGGAGGAGAAAGAAAGAGAAGGAATTACAGCATGCTCATCCCCCCAGAGGGGGGTGATTTCTCACTTTCCCTATTACTGTCTTTCTGTCTCTCTCTGGCAAGCACAAGCACCCTATGGTAGAAAACTAAAAGATATATATTTTTTAATGAAAAAATTAAAAAGTCACAATCAATTTCTAGTTAGAAACTACCAACATTCTTAGATTTATTCCAGATTGTGATTTTGTATTTGCTGCAAAAATTGAAAAAAAAAATGCTCTTAGAACCTTGAAAGAATAGTGGAAGAAATTTTTGTTTTTAAAGTTAAGTCATTTTTTTTTTAATGTTTGTCTACATACTGGAAAACTAGGTTGTCCCATACTGACATTTATTGGTAAATATCTAAATAATGTATCAGTAAACTTTGATACTACAAAATTGATCCTTAATATTAGTAATTTGTAATTTTGATACATGAAAACCAAGGAAATCGTGTCTCCAAATGTAAAGATTTTATAAATCATATGACTTATATTTTTGGAAAGAATAAATTGCTAGTATTTCTAGAAACAAAATGAAAAGTAATATAGATCTATAGTAACTGAGCCATGTAAATCTAGAGTTTTATTTTGACCACATGCGTTCAATTAATTCCTATGAAGTTTCCTCAACTAAAGAGCATCTCTGAATATTAGAAGTATAAATATCTGAGATAAATTGCCATATTTTATTTTTTGTGTCTTAATAAGCTCAAGGTAATATTCACTTGGAAAGAAAATTCAGGGTCCTGATCTCCTCTCGAAATATTAAATAACAGGGCCAGCAGATGACATAGAGGTTACATTGCTGGACTCCCATATTGCCGACTGTGATTTGAGTCCTGGACTCAGTTGATTGAAACTTATGCCGGTTGCATGTGCATGCATGTCCAAGATCCAGGGTGGAGAAAGGAGGAGAAGGGATTGCAGCATAACCATCCCCCTTGAGGAGTGATTTCTTACGTTCCTTCTCACTGTCTCCATCTCTCTCTTTGTCAAGTGTATGTGCCCTAAGGCAAAAACCACTACCAAAAAAAAAAAAAAACAAAAAAAAAGAAAGAAAAGAAAAATTAAATAACACTAACAAAGGACATGATTATTTTCCTTTATACAGATTTATTTTATAACGTGGGCATCAAAATTAGATTGCATTATCTTTTTTTATTATCTTCCTCATATTTTACTTTTCTCTCTCTAGCTATCTCCAAAATTCAACTTGTGAGGTATCTAAGTGATGACAAGACTGTAAGAGTCAAAGAGGTATCTCCAACTCTCAGTGACAAACAAGACTCACAGCCAAAGTTAAAGGAAAAGCACAACCACAATATTTCTCTGGACCCAGATAGGTTAATGATTAACAAGCATCACAGAAAACCCAGCCACAAAGTTACTGTCTTTAAGAGCCATTGCAAGGACTACACATACCTACAGAGTTTTCAGAGTTCTGAATCTCAGATGAATCCTATTCATCTCCTAAGTGGTGAGGATTACACCTCTGACATTTCAGCATCTGTCTGCCACCCAAATTCATTACTACCTAGGTTTGTTGCATACCCCAAAACTCACAGAAATAACACACATTCTTTGGACACAGGAGCTCAAATATGTCCCAAATGTTTGATGGAAATCAGTGACTCTCTTTTTCATAAGTGCCTCACAAATTCTGATCATGATTCAGACCCTGACTGTCCTTTACATGTCCAAATTCCCTTGGATTCTAAATATTCTCTGAGTTCCAAATATGTTAGATATCACAAGACTTCTAGAAACAGCCCTTTATCTCAATCCCTTGATCCTAAGCATCCTGTGGGTGTCCACTGTCCTCTACACTGGGAAGATTCTAAATATTCCTTGTGTTCAATTTATTTATATTGTGAAAGTTGCTCAGCTTTACAAAATCTCATAGGCTTATCTAGTACCTGTACCTTTCCCATGAATGCCCCCAATACCATGGACCACCATAGTATCTCTGGCCCAG
The DNA here is from genome assembly GCF_000334495.1 of Tupaia belangeri chinensis. Classification (NCBI taxonomy): domain Eukaryota; kingdom Metazoa; phylum Chordata; class Mammalia; order Scandentia; family Tupaiidae; genus Tupaia; species Tupaia belangeri. Next base: position 212,738 of record NW_006203457.1, on the reverse strand, counting down.
ACAGTGTCATCAATATCAGCAATGCTGTTGACCTTGAAAGTGAGAACAAATTCAATATTACTGCTAAACCCAAAAATGAAGCCAATCATGACAGTAAGATTAAACTAATCAGTGCTGACAATCTCAAAGATAAGGCCAATGCTGAAGATAAGCCTTTTCCCAGAGATGAACCTGACCAAGAAGATGAGCCAGATGCTAAAGAAGAGACAGATGCTGAAGATGAAACAAATTCTGAAGATGAAGACAACACCAAAGGGAAGAAAGATCCCAAAGATAAATCTGATCCTGATGACACTGATCCCAAAGATAGCAATGCTGAAAATAATGCAGATACCAACAATGGGTCTGATCCCAATGGCAATGCTGGTCCTACAAGTGGAACTGATTCTAATAGTGATGGTGACACTAACAATGGAACTGATCCCAGCAGTGAACCTGACCCAAATGTTGATAATTCCACTAACAATTATTCTAATTCCAAATATAGCACTGATCCTGAGGACACCACACACACCAACAATTCAGACAATGCTTTTGTCCTAGGCAATAATGTTGATCAGGATAATATTACTTACTCCAGTGATGACACTAATCCAAACTATATCTCTGGGCTCCAAAATGGAACTGACCTGGACTGTACTTCTGGTTCCAATGGTACTGGCCCTAACAATACCATTGAGCCAAACAATGAAATTTGTTACAACATTGTCCCTGGATCTCAGAATATCAAATTGGCCCCCAACCGCTTTGACCCCAACATCATTCCCAGCTCCAGTGACAAGGATTCTTTCCCCAAAAGAGAACATGACTTTAATGTTAGGCAGATTAATGCAACTAAACACAACAATGCTATTAGTCCTAACAATGATGCTGGTCCCAATTATGTTACAAGGTCCATCAGTACTGCTGACCACGACTATGCAGTGGTCCTGAATTATGACTCAGACCTTGTCTATATCCCAGGATTTACCCACACATTAGGTTCTAGCTTTGTAGTCAACCTGAACTATGATGGCAGACTCAACACTACAGCTAGCACTGTCAATACTACTGACACCAGCGATACCAGTAGTTCTCGTGGTGCTTTTAACCTTAACTATACTGCTGGTATGGACTATGGCTCAAACACAAACCATATTCCTAGATTTACTCATTTCATTGGCTTCAATTTTGTTCTAAACCTAAATTAAAAAGCCATAAATACTCAAAATGTCAATAATTCTACCAATACCAGCAATATTAATAGCATTCTCCCTGAGCCTGAATTGGAAATCAGTTCCAGTTCCTCTATGCCTAATATTATTTTTGGAAACACTCCCACTTTTTCTGCTGGCACCAATAATACTTCCACTCCTGACAATGTGACCACCTCTAAAGCTTTTAATGACTACCGATTTGGTGCTCACTTCAAAGACTTTGCTGGCTCCATGAACTCTGTTAGTTTTAAGTATGCCACTAAGTCCAAGGATGCCCTTGATGCCAAGGAATCTGGTTTTTTAAAAGCTTTCTCAAGGGTCCAGAGTCCCACTGGTATCAAGAATCCTGACATTTTAAACTTTCATTTCAATCCAAATATTTCACTCCCTAAACTTGGCATTATAGGAGAAGCTGAATCACCAGATGTTGTGAAGTTTGATATATCATCAGGTGCTATCAACCAGCTCATAAATACTCAAAATGTCAATAATTCTACCAATACCAGCAATATTAATAGCATTCTCCCTGAGCCTGAATTGGAAATCAGTTCCAGTTCCTCTATGCCTAATATTATTTTTGGAAACACTCCCACTTTTTCTGCTGGCACCAATAATACTTCCACTCCTGACAATGTGACCACCTCTAAAGCTTTTAATGACTACCGATTTGGTGCTCACTTCAAAGACTTTGCTGGCTCCATGAACTCTGTTAGTTTTAAGTATGCCACTAAGTCCAAGGATGCCCTTGATGCCAAGGAATCTGGTTTTTTAAAAGCTTTCTCAAGGGTCCAGAGTCCCACTGGTATCAAGAATCCTGACATTTTAAACTTTCATTTCAATCCAAATATTTCACTCCCTAAACTTGGCATTATAGGAGAAGCTGAATCACCAGATGTTGTGAAGTTTGATATATCATCAGGTGCTATCAACCAGCTTTTAAAGGTAAGTTTATATAAATGTAGATTTAAATTTTCCACTTCTATAATTGTGTTAGGTCATTGTACAGTGCTATGGAAGAGAGGAGATAAGATGTTCAGTATTACTTCTCTTTTGACCCCTAAAGCCTGCAGTAAGTTTTCCATTTGAAATATCCATCAAGTTTACAGTTGGCAATTAGTAAAATGTCCTTGACTCTACTGTGATTGACTAGTCTACTATTCTATCAAGGGTCGCATAGCTCATAAATGTAAACCTAGTCACAAACAACCTAGTCAATTTTTCCCTACCTTCTTTTGCCTCTACATGCCGTGGCGTTAGTTCCTTTCCTCTATGTGTAGAGAGTAAAGCCAAGCAATTATTTTTCCTGTCAAGATTGCTTTTATCTTAGTTGTAGTGGCTTTTTAAGAAAATCAAGCAAACCATTTAAAGACAACCATCCCTCAAAATTCTCATTTTAGTAAGAAGGTTGTCTGAAATAAATACATACAATTTTAGTTACTTTGTAAAATGATATTCAGGAGCAAAGAACTCCAAACATTTGCTACTCTTGACTTAAAACATGCTTTTTATTTTATCTCTCTGGAAAATAAGTAAAAGTATATTTATTATGAGTGTTACATCTTGATCAAATGTTTCCTCCAGCTCTATGAACTGCACGCACAAACAAGATAACTAAGACTGTTAATGTTCAATAAATTATTTCTGATAGCAGCAAGTAATATTCTTTTTGATAAAAATTTGCCAATGTGTTGTCATTGAGGCATAATTAAGTTAGTATGCATTGAATTTTAGCCTTGTTATACTGCATTAGTCATGGTAAATAAATAAATTTAATTTGAATTCTAGTGTATGTGTGCATAATTTTAACTTGAAATAATTACTTTTGTTTTCCACTAGAAAATATAATTAAATGTAACTATATATTTAGAATGAGTCATGCATGATCTTACAACCAAAGTTAAAGAACAAAACTGGTATCTCTTTAAACTATTACATTAATAGAGAACAATTTTGTGATTTTTCCAAGAGAGAATTCCTCCCTACAAGTAGTTATAACTACCTAGTATGGTTTTACATCTTTTCTTTATGTAAATTTAAGGGTAATGTAAGTTCATTATAAGTAATAAAAATTATATTGCTCAGATAAAAGCCTTAATATTAGAAAAAAGTATATTTCCCACAGTTGTTTCCTACAACTGAACATTTGCAATAGGGCAAAATCATTTAAAATATGTTTTATAACTTTGTGTTTCTCCCGAATATAGTTAAAAGTTTTAAGGAATTTAGCTATCGTTTTGTAGTTCAAATCATAGTACCTAAGAGCTTTGTTTCCTAACTGGTGGTGCGTAAAAAATTATGCTGATTTTAGAGGAAAACTACCTGAAAAGAAGCTTACTTTCACCTGAAAAATATTCAATTTTTTCAAGTAGAAAGTATTGATTCCCCAAAAATACAAACATAAAAATGAGCTCTTAATACAGTATCTAGTTGCATAAATACTATGTTCTGGGTACTTCCATTTCAACCTTTTGACCATGACTAGATAATGGAAAGATATACAACCTCTTTCATTATTTTCAAAGGCTAAGTCCAAAACTTCACAGTAAATTTATGATTAGCTTTGGGAAACAATGCATTCTGCATGCCTTCACCAACAAAGCATTTTCTGAAAGAATGGATGATTGCTTTCCATTAGAGTTTTGGAATTTCCATGTTCTCCTGATTTATTACATCCATGTTCATATGTCCATTACAAGCAACCGTAATGGAGAGGACAGGGGTGCTTTCTCATTTAGACAACTTTGGAAAGCAAAATGAGTTTACTTTAAAAGAAATAAAACTTTTAGGGTGTGGTTACACTCACCCTATGGTAAAAGAAATAAAACTTTTCTGTCAACCATTAATGAACTATAAACAATCAATTTAATATCAGAGTATTTTTAAGCCACTTACATATTTTCATTCCTTCCTTTTATAGGCATTTAGTAATTAAACATGTAGTAGACTCAAAAAATATAGACTAAATGAAAAGCATAGTTGCTTTCCTTTGAACTGCTCACAGTCTACTTAATAGAAAACGAATGGTCTAGCTTACTAATAAAGCTATTTTGAATCAAATGAAATGGCATCTCACTGAGTTTCCAGAATGTTTAAAAACATTTTAGATGTCCAGAACACAGGATGTCAACAATATACTTAAAGAAGGTGGAAATATGTGTGTGTAGATTATCATTCTGTTTCACTTTTAATAAATAACTAAATAAGGTCCTAATTTCTGAAATAAACTCATTGTAAAGGTTAATATTGACTTCCATGGATAGTGGTATTAGAGCTAAACTGCCAAATGCTTAGCGTCATTTAATAAGCTATCCAAAAGTTACCTAAATTCTTCAGAAACATCAAAATTTCATATTCAAGAGACAAGCTTAATTATCCTCTTAAAGTTAATTTCTTCAAATGACTTATTTATGAATAAAATTTAGTCAATGTTTTACTTAAGTTCTTGACAGTTTTCAACATACTTCAGAAGAATTTCATTTGTGTAATGCAAAGAGGTGGCCATTTCTTGCTCATGGTATATTTTTTGAAGACTGGGGATAATTCAGTTATGATACTGAAGAAAAAAGATATTTTCATGTAGAACAGTCTAGTACAAGCAGAGATTTATAAATGTGGAATTATATAGGCATTTCCATAAATAAAAACCTAAACATACTAATCAAATGTGTCCTCTTCTTTGCACCAATTTTTTTAAAAATTAGAAAATCTAATAATTGCTTCAAAAATAATCTGAAAATGTTTTTCTTTATATGTATCTGATATTTGAGGAAGCCTAGAGATAAGTCTTAACTTAGGAGATGCTAAAGCCACAAAATAATATCGACAAAAGGAAGATTGACTCAAGTGGCCAAAAGTTGTTTTGATTTCGTTTTAAAAGTGTTCTACCCAGGATGTCAGTTCCTTCCTGTTAATAACAGATACATATAGTCATAAAGCTATGTCACCTAAGTTTAATTCATCTGCTTAATATTCCTTGAAAATAAATCTTAGCAAAATTTAACATTAAGGTAGGTAAATATAGTATTCAGATACTCCAGATAATCAAAACAATGTCCTACAAAATAGTTTCTTGATTAAATATATTTACATACAGATAAAAATGTTCCATTTCTGGGATTTTAGGATGTGATGTGTTTTCTTACAGTAAAAGATATGTTTTCTACAGATGTTTAATCTAAGATACTACAAAATCATCTCCTATCCAAAGATACAGGCAACTTGTTCTAAGTCTATTGCTAAACTATGTTACTGGGATCATCTGTACACCATACCTTTCCATAAAGTCATTCTTACATATTTTTTCATAATACTAGAGTAGTGTTCAATTGAGATAGAATAAAATGAGTTTGGAATTCTTTTTGGAATAAATTAATCAAAAAATTTCAAACCAAATGTAACTAAATAAATACAATTGAGCAACTCCAAAAGTTCTCCCTGCTCACAATATTACCTGTACATTGTTCTCTGAATACTTTTGAAAAAAAAATTATTCATCTGATAAAAGATCATCATCTCAAATGTAATACAAGCTTTTCCCTCTGTCTACACTTCGTGTAGTTTTCTGAGCCAACTGCAAACCTACACATATTCAGGTGAAAATCCAACCAAGTTCGCGTACAGTTGCCCTAAGCTCAAAGGGAAGATGATCTTTGCTACTACTGTTCCTGTTGTGTAACATATGTGCCAGTGACCTCTGTTCCTGTTGTGTAACATATTTGCCAGTGACCTTCTTTCTGGAGGACTTTCAGAATCACATATTTTCTGTGATGACTCTAAGTTCTTCAGTCCAAGCCCCTCATATATATCAAAAAGATCAAAAATGCATCACATCTGGTCAGGTTAAAAAAATAAAAAGAGGCCAAGTCAACTTGAGACTAAAAATTGGTAGAGGGCAAATTAGAAGAATTTTAATACTGTTAACATTTTTTTTTTAAGTTTTGCTATAGAGCACATGCACTTGCCAGAGAAAGAAAGTGAAAAATGACTTTGACTATGCTACAGTCCCTTCTCCCTCATTATCCTGGGATTTGGGCACACATGCAGACCTACCTGGCATAATTTTTAACCTTCCAGACCCAGGATTCAAACCATGATCACCCATGTGGGAATCCAGTCTCTTAACCATCACACCACTTACTGACCCATAGCATCATAAATCTTAAATAATTTTATATCCCAAAAGAGGATTTCTCTAAAACTTTAAATCCCAGAAGTATTTGCTTCTATACAATGGTGCATTAATAGCTACAGAATCTGTGTTATCTGTCATGTTTTTCCAGCTTGAAATAAAGCTTTATCTGA
>NW_006203457.1:202216-206140 GCF_000334495.1 Tupaia belangeri chinensis | reverse complement strand
ATGTGAAATTAAAAAGGAAGTAAATTATGAAACCCCAGGTTTTACTTTTCATGAGTCGTGTTAACCAATCCCCTTCTTAAAATAACTGGACTCATGAAGTGACATGTTTATTGGATAGACACTGTTGGTCTAATACAGTAGAATTTTTTAGCTAAATGAAGAATGGGGTAAAAATATAGTAGTAACAAGAGGATATATTGGAAGTAAAGGGAAACGAAATAATGTTATATGGAGCAAGAGGGAAATTATGGAATAATAAATATAATTGTAATTTTTATCACATCATTGAATCTCAACATATTTTGTCTAATCTAATTTCAAATATAATGGAAATGACATTATCCTTTGTTTTTCCTGACCTACCCCTATCTTCTATATCTCTCTCTAATACACACACACATGCACACACACACACACACACACACATGCACACTTGCTGATTCAGACTGTTCAAAGTTGCATATATCAAAAATATAAACAGTCTGTATTTTAACAAATCACTTATTTACTACCTTTTCCTCTTTCCTGTTCTGAGGTCACTCTATGTTCCTAGACTTCATGCTTTAGAAAGTAACCAAAGCTATTCTGAGCCAACTGTACTTCTACTTCATTGCTGACTAGAAACTTAGTCTCATGATATATCTCTACTAATTCTTTTATTCCCTCTCCCAGGAAACTTCTACACACACAGGCATGCATGTGCACACACACCCCACAGATAATTTCCTCTCCTTTTGTGTTACACTTGGGACCACAGTCAAATTATAACTGAATTTCTGGAGCACAGCTCTTTTATGAGTGGAAAACAATCTGTGTTTGCTCACAATTGCTATCTTGCTACTTCCTGAGTTAAAAAGGTGGATGGTGAAGTAGAAAGTGAAATGGGAACAACAGGAGAAACAAGCACAAGAGCTATTTTATTTCATCCTAGAAATGCTATTACACCAATGGATACTGAATATAGCCAAATGGCACAGTTAATCGAATTTGACTATGTAATGATAGATAATAAGCCAAGCAAACTTTTGTTCCAGGTCCTGAAAAGACCATTTCTAGGTAGTTGTATTAGGCTTTGAACCTGAAAAGAATGACTAAGATTGCTATTTATAAGAACAAAAAGTAAGAAAAATTTAATTACCAATATAATTATTTTCACTTATTCATACTACTCTTGACTATAGTTTGTAAAGAGGATACAAAGTGACTTAACTAAAGATTGTGGTGACATCAGAGTTATACATTAAAATACATAAAATTCATGGCAAATATTCTGTTAGAAATATAATAACGTTTAGTGGGAACATACTATCTGACATGGCATTTATTTATATTTAATATCTATTATATAGTTTAATACAATTCTATAAAATTACCTTATTACCCCTATCTTTCAGATGAGGCAACTGAGACATGATGTAGTTAAGTGACGTTTTATGGTAACATAACTACAAAGTGGTAAAAAATCAGAGACTATGAAATTATTTAGAGTTAATTTTATATATTGGAAATAACTTGCAATTATAGGTATAATGTATGGTAAACATTGTATTAACTTACCATTAGTAGTTACAAAATAAATGTTACTGTGGTTCCATCTTGTATTTTAAGAGATCGTAGTCTCATGATTATGAGGTAATCAGTAGTTTCTTGGGCAAGAATTTGAAGCCTTGAAAGATCATGATACCCAATATTTTCTACTAAATACTCTATTTAATGTACTCTCAGGGAAAAACTATATTTTCCTTCCATTATCACTTTTAACTCTCCAGTTTCTTTTTACATTATTGTTGCAGCTCAACCACCAGACAGGTAGCAGACAAAACCTTGGTCCCTGATTAATGAAAAGAATACCTTGAGATGAAAAAGTCAAAGGCACAACCAAGAAGGTTTTGAAGATATGAACAAATAATTTCAAAAATTTCGGAGATCTCTTTACAATATTTGTTATATGTTCACTCTCATATCCCTTTCCCATTACATGACCACGTATTCATTGTCTATTGGGGCCATCAATGTTGCTTCAAACTACAATGTACCAATTGCTCCATCCATTTTATTTGTTTCTGGTAGACTCTAGAATTATGAAAATGACACACCATGATCCTTTCTAACAATAATACAAAAATAATTTTGTATTGTTAATGGCACAAAGTACAGTTATAATATTCAGCCAGAAATTTATTTCCTTTTTTTTTAGTAATCTGTCTTTAGAAGATGGTCTTAATTTTCAACAAATATTACAACAAATTCTTTTAATATTGTGATGGCCAATCTAGGTTTAATATTGCCCATAGCAAATCACCATCTTATTGTTAATGACGCTTATTACTATTATTGTTTTATGAGTGTGTTACTCAAAATTAAAACAGTTGAGACATGAATATTGTGCAGTGTTTGCTTAACTCGCTATTTATCCCATTTAACTTGCTAACTTAGTAAAACTGCTAACATAGGTTCTTTACCAAGGAGTTTTAATGATGACTAAACTGGAGGTAATGAGTCTATCTCTGGAGTTACCAGAAAGAAACTCAACAAATGGTAAAGAATTTAATAGCACACAAGAGAACTGAAAAATATGAAGAGAAATCACTAGAAGAAAACTACATTTTTCTTTTGCTGTTAGAAATGGACTAGGTTTCCATGTGTACTTATAAAATAAACACCTCTCTGAGACTAATAATTAACAAATAAAATTCGAGGAGTATAGTTTATATAGGCAATGCTGATCTGCCAAACCTTTTTATAAGACCTCCATGGTTTATCTCTGTTCTCTATGAATGCCTTATTTTTCATTACTTAAATTTAGGTCTCTAGTCCATCTAGGTGGGTCTTTCCATTTTTTTCCTGCCTTGCTTTGCTTGTGTGAGCAAACACCATATAATTTTTGGTACCTTCCCTTAATTTAAGACTTATCTTACCCAAGAATCCTCAGACATCTATGAACAATATTGATACCTCCATTTACAATATCCATTCATAGGTTTCTATTCTTTTTTTTTTTTTTGAAGAGATTTTCGCTATAGGGTGCGTGCGCTCGCCAGACAGACAGAGACATAGAGACAGAAAGCGAGAAATCACCCCCCAGGGGGGATGGTCACGCCACAATCCCTTCTCCTCCATTCTCCTCTCAGGATCTTGGGCACGCATGCACACGCGCCCGGCGTGAGTTTTAAGCCACCGGGTCCGGGATGCGAACCGCGGTCAACTACGTGGGAGTCCAGCGACATAGCCATTACGCTAACTGCTGGTTCCCATAGGTTTCTATTCTTAAGGTCAGCTGAAAATGATCTTAGAATATTTGGGGAACCACCCATAGTTTAGTGTGTATAGAGTATATAGTGTTGGGGGAGGTAATGACAGAAAGTAAGATTAGAATGATAATCAGGAACCTTTTCTGCCATTTTAAGAAATTTTGGCTTCATACCAGAGATGTTGGGTAACGTTTATAGGATTATCAGTTTCTTTATTTTTATTTTTTTATTTCATTTTCCTTTATACATTCAATTACATTATTATTTGTCTTACAAAATGGATATTTCAACAGGTGAATATTTCTCTCTAGTACAGTTGATAAATATATATATATATATGTACATATATATATATATATGTATATCTTCAACAGTTAATGCCACATTTCTTTGTGCCATTAATGCTTTGCCTCCTTATTTGTCTTCTAAATATCCTTCCCCAGACCCTGCTCTTTCACACACACTCTATCTGGTATTTACATCTATATACTGTGTTTCTATATCCTTTAGTCAATCGGTTTCAGTCATAGAGTACAGACACTCAGTATATATTAAGTGGGGACATACAATGCCTCTCCTTAATAGCCTGGCTTATTTCACTCAGTAGTAAATCTTCCATATTCTTCCCCTTCCTATCAAAATCCAGGGTTTTGTTGGTTTTTTTATGGCTGGA
>NW_006203457.1:196105-197938 GCF_000334495.1 Tupaia belangeri chinensis | reverse complement strand
TTGTTGGAGAGTTTTTTTTGTTTTGTTTTGGTTTTTTTTCTATAAGGCGTGGGCGCTCCCAGAAAGACAGAGAGAGACAGAGAGACAGAAAGCGAGAAATCACCCCCCAGGGGGGATGGCCATGCTGCAATCTCTTCTCCTCCATTCTCCTCTCAGGATCTTGGGCAGAGACACACACGTGCCTGGCGTGAGTTTAAGCCAATGGGTCTGGGACTCTAACTGCTGTCAACTACATGGGAGTTCAGTGACATAACTATTACGCTGACTGCTGGTCTCTGCATGTTGGTTTTGTGTCCTGCATCTTTTTTGTACTCATTTTTATCTCCAGGAATTTTTTTATGAATACCATTGGGTCTTCTATGAATACAATCATGCCATCTGCAAATAGAGATAATTCTGCCTCTTCTTTTCCTATTTGAATGCCTTTTGTTTTATTTTCTTTTCTGTTTGCATTGGCAAGGACTTCCAGTACTGTATTGAAAAGGAGTGGATAAAGTGAGCATGCTTGACTTGTAGCAGTTTTTAGTGGAAAAGCTTTCAACTTTTCTCCATTCAAGATGATGTGAACTATGGGATTTTCATAGATAGCTTTTATTATGTTGAGGAATGACACTTCTATGCTGACTTTTTTCTGAATCATGATCATGAAGGGATGTTGTATCTTATCAAGTGCTTTTTCTACATCAATTGATATGATCATATGGTTTTTATCTTTCCTTCTGTTAGTATGATGTACTACATTTATGGTTTTGCGTATGTTGAACCATCCTTGTTGCATTTCTAGAATAAAACCTACCTGGTCGTGATGTATAATATTTTTCATATGTTGTTGGATATAATGTTTGCATCTGTATTCATCACAGATTTGGTCTATAGTTTTCCTTTCTTGTCCTGTCCTTGTCTGTTTTAAGGGTAAGGGTGATGGTGGATTCCTAGAATGAATTTGGGAGAGTTCCACCTTTCTGGATCTTTAGAAATAACTTGAGTAGAATTGGGGTTAACTACTCTTTCAAAGTTTTATAGAATTCAGAGATGAAGCCATCAGGACCTGAACTGTTCTTTGTTTGGAGGTTATTTATTACTGATTCAATCTCACGGCTTGTTAGGGGCTTATTCAAACTTTCTATGTCCTCCTGACTCAATCTTGGTAGTTATATGTGTCCAGGAATTTGTCCATCTCATCCATATTTTCTTGTTTTTTTTTGGGGGGGAGGGGTATAATTGTTCATAGTATCTTCTAATGATGTTTTGCATTTCTATTGTGTCTGTTGCTATATTGCCTGCTTCATAGTGAATTTGATTTACCTGGTTCCTTTTTCTCTTCCTCATAATTAGTCTAGCTAGTGGTATATTGATTTTTTTTAACTTTTCTCTTTTTTCACATCTGTAAGGTTCTTAATGAATGAAAGTTAAATACAAACTTTCATATACACAATAGATTATTGTATAACTGGCAACTTCAGAGCCATATACTAAATTTTCTTCCACAAATTTCAGTGGGGGTGGAGTGGAAAGAGGGATGTTAATCTTAATAAATATGAAACTTAATTTCAGCTTAATATATATAAAAAAATGATGAAAATAGCTTTCAATCAAATAATTTCTTTTTAAATAAATAACTCATGCCAGCCCTTAAGATTCTGAGGTTTATACTCAACCAGATCTGAGGTAAAAATAAAGATTTAGGGTTTAACAGTTTCTTTGAATCCAGTTTCAAGAGCAAGCCAAGTCACCTTGATTCCAGAAAGGGAAGTCTCTTTAGGGTGACCAGGACACTCTTCTGAAGACACTCGGAGAGCCAATTCCTTGGCCACAGTTTCACTCTCTCCCGCA
>NW_006203457.1:185702-190239 GCF_000334495.1 Tupaia belangeri chinensis | reverse complement strand
TTGTTGGAGAGTTTTTTTTGTTTTGTTTTGGTTTTTTTTCTATAAGGCGTGGGCGCTCCCAGAAAGACAGAGAGAGACAGAGAGACAGAAAGCGAGAAATCACCCCCCAGGGGGGATGGCCATGCTGCAATCTCTTCTCCTCCATTCTCCTCTCAGGATCTTGGGCAGAGACACACACGTGCCTGGCGTGAGTTTAAGCCAATGGGTCTGGGACTCTAACTGCTGTCAACTACATGGGAGTTCAGTGACATAACTATTACGCTGACTGCTGGTCTCTGCATGTTGGTTTTGTGTCCTGCATCTTTTTTGTACTCATTTTTATCTCCAGGAATTTTTTTATGAATACCATTGGGTCTTCTATGAATACAATCATGCCATCTGCAAATAGAGATAATTCTGCCTCTTCTTTTCCTATTTGAATGCCTTTTGTTTTATTTTCTTTTCTGTTTGCATTGGCAAGGACTTCCAGTACTGTATTGAAAAGGAGTGGATAAAGTGAGCATGCTTGACTTGTAGCAGTTTTTAGTGGAAAAGCTTTCAACTTTTCTCCATTCAAGATGATGTGAACTATGGGATTTTCATAGATAGCTTTTATTATGTTGAGGAATGACACTTCTATGCTGACTTTTTTCTGAATCATGATCATGAAGGGATGTTGTATCTTATCAAGTGCTTTTTCTACATCAATTGATATGATCATATGGTTTTTATCTTTCCTTCTGTTAGTATGATGTACTACATTTATGGTTTTGCGTATGTTGAACCATCCTTGTTGCATTTCTAGAATAAAACCTACCTGGTCGTGATGTATAATATTTTTCATATGTTGTTGGATATAATGTTTGCATCTATATTCATCACAGATTTGGTCTATAGTTTTCCTTTCTTGTCCTGTCCTTGTCTGTTTTAAGGGTAAGGGTGATGGTGGATTCCTAGAATGAATTTGGGAGAGTTCCACCTTTCTGGATCTTTAGAAATAACTTGAGTAGAATTGGGGTTAACTACTCTTTCAAAGTTTTATAGAATTCAGAGATGAAGCCATCAGGACCCGAACTGTTCTTTGTTTGGAGGTTATTTATTACTGATTCAATCTCACGGCTTGTTAGGGGCTTATTCAAACTTTCTATGTCCTCCTGACTCAATCTTGGTAGTTATATGTGTCCAGGAATTTGTCCATCTCATCCATATTTTCTTGTTTTTTTTTGGGGGGGAGGGGTATAATTGTTCATAGTATCTTCTAATGATGTTTTGCATTTCTATTGTGTCTGTTGCTATATTGCCTGCTTCATAGTGAATTTGATTTACCTGGTTCCTTTTTCTCTTCCTCATAATTAGTCTAGCTAGTGGTATATTGATTTTTTTTAACTTTTCTCTTTTTTCACATCTGTAAGGTTCTTAATGAATGAAAGTTAAATACAAACTTTCATATACACAATAGATTATTGTATAACTGGCAACTTCAGAGCCATATACTAAATTTTCTTCCACAAATTTCAGTGGGGGTGGAGTGGAAAGAGGGATGTTAATCTTAATAAATATGAAACTTAATTTCAGCTTAATATATATAAAAAAATGATGAAAATAGCTTTCAATCAAATAATTTCTTTTTAAATAAATAACTCATGCCAGCCCTTAAGATTCTGAGGTTTATACTCAACCAGATCTGAGGTAAAAATAAAGATTTAGGGTTTAACAGTTTCTTTGAATCCAGTTTCAAGAGCAAGCCAAGTCACCTTGATTCCAGAAAGGGAAGTCTCTTTAGGGTGACCAGGACACTCTTCTGAAGACACTCGGAGAGCCAATTCCTTGGCCACAGTTCCACTCTATCCGACACTGAGCCCATGCCTTGGGCCGCCAGAGGCCCCAACCACAGCACCTCCACTTCTGGCTTCTTCAAGCCTCACAGAGAAAAGACCTCCAGCTTCAGGTGAACAGCTCCTGCTGCAGCGTTAGTGAGGTTAACACTTCTCTGCAGCCCCACTGACTTCCCTCCTGATCTGCAGCAGGGAGTGGCAGCTTGATTAACATTCCTTTCAGAAATAAATAGTTCAAACAAATCATTTAAAGTCAACTGTATGGGAACCAACAGTTAGCGTAATGGCTATGTCACTGGACTCCCACATAGTTGACTGCGGTTTGCATCCCAGACCCAGTGGCTTAAAACTCACCCGGGTCGCGTGTGCATGCGTGCCCAAGATCCCAAGAGGAGAATGGAGGAGGAGGGATTGCGGCATAACCATCCTCCCTGGGGGGTGATTTTTCGCTTTCTGTCTCTAATGTCTCTCTCTGTCTGGCGAGCGCACTCGCCCTGTAGCAAAAAAAATCTCTCAAAATAAATAAATAAATAAAATTTTAAAAATAAAGTCAACTGTAAAAGCAGTGGAAAATGGCCACTGGTCATTCTATTTGCAAATGAGTGAGCAAATGAATTCACGTGAACAAACACACACACAAAAATATCATAGAATAAATCTTGCATTTTCCACATATATAAGGAAAAAAATCTTTGAAAAATATATAAATTAGCGTTTGTTCTAGTGGGTTGAATAGTCCAGTGCTCTGAGCAGGCACAGCCTTAGGAATGGTTGCAAGCAGCCATCCTGAAATGGAGCTGTGACTGTCTAAAAAGAGTGAACCTTCAGTTTCTTTTTTATTATTATTTTTTAGAAGAAAGTGTAAGTTCCCAAAATGAAAAATGATTAGAACTAAAAGTATCTATCCCAATTGACTGACAGGAGAGGTCCATTTAAATGTAGATGTTACATTCAAGTCTCTTGACCCTGACTACACCCACTCCCTCCCTGAGATAATTATTTGAATGTATACCCTAGCTTACAGTAAACCACACCTTCCTGTAGTAATAGATTAAATAGTTTTTTATCTAAAAACTATCTGTCACTTTAATGTACTAAAAAGAAGCTTATAACTTTCCTCTGTCAAGGAAACCAGTTTCTTAACTGTAGGAATTAAGATGTAGAAGTTTTGTGTAACACATATCTTAAGATGTTTTGTAGGACAATGATCACTGACCACATCACTTCCAGGGTGAAATGCGCCAAAGACCTGAGTTTGCCCCCTCCCAGAACAGAACATTATCATCTAAGGCCTCACCAATCCAAAATGCAGAAGAGATGATCACACCCTCTTAAACCAATCACTGAACTAATCGCGCACCTGGAACCTCTACCCCTAATTTTGCCCTTAAAAACGCTTGTGTGGAACATCTCAGGGAGACCGTGTCTTTTCAGCATGAGCTGCCCGCTCTCCTTGCTTTGTGCTTTGCAGTAAAGTTGTACTTTCTTTCATCACACCATGTACCTGTGGCTTGGTTTTATAGCATTTGGGCGAACGGTCCTGACTTCAGTTCGGTAACACTCCCATACCAGGTCAGGACGTGGGTGCAGTGAGAGACTTTCATGCATCTGACAGCTCAGTACCTCTGAGAGAACAGGGGGGAGAGGGGACTCTAACCCATGATGTATGAGGTATATGGAAACAACCATGAAAGAACCACCAGCAGCTCCAGCAGCTCCAGGGACAGGGGTGCATTCTCACAGCAACTGCTGATGGAGGATTTCCCACACCATCTTCTTCCAGAAAAGAGGCATCTGGTGCTGAGTAAATGTGATAGTTTTGTCCCTAGAGAAATAATCTGCATATTTACAAGTAAACATTCCACAGTCACTACCATTCAACTGTTGAGGAATCTCATGTGGCTTCATGCTATGGTGGGTCCACTCTAAAAGGTTCAGATCAATATTTCTTTTGTTCATGCTTTCATTCTGTAAGTACCGAAGAAGATCCCATGCCCTTTTGTCCCATAGAGTCCAGATATTTAAGACACTTTCTTCTTAGGTCTATCACCACCAGATTCCAAAGCACCTTCTGGCAAATAGGTACCAGAATGAGCTGTTGTTCAAAGAGATTCACTCCTTTGGTCCATCTTCTCACTGCTTGGTAACCCCCGGACTTTAACTTGGGATAGAAAAATGTACTGAAAACGTGAAGTGCTAGATAGCTTGCTTCTTGTTTCTTTCCACAAGAAGATTCATGTAAAAATTAATGACCTCATCATTGAGCCAGTGATGGTTCTGTAAAGTCTGGATATCACCTGAAGTAATTCGCAGTTTGAAAGCACTACTTAGGATCTCGTCCTGTGGTCCATGTCCTAGGGCATTACTGATTTCCTTTTCCATGTCCTCAGTAAGTTCAACGAGATCATCTGTTCTTCGGTCCCTCTCTTGGCAAGAGCAATTCTTTTCTTTTGTTTCAAGGACTGACATTTTCCTCCTAATTAAGCCATTGCTTCCACTGCCCAGGTGGAGTTGGGCAGACACTTCTTCTGAGAGGTCAGGCTCCAACTGGTGTCCCTTTCTACCTTCATTTTCAATTCTTTTTTTTTTTTTAGAGGTTTTCGCTATAGGGTGTGTGCACTCGCCAGACAGACAGAGAGAGACATAGAGACAGAAAGCGAGAAATCACCCCCCAGGGGGGATGGTTACGCTGCAATCCCTTCTCCTCCATTCTACTCTCGGGA
>NW_006203457.1:177739-185615 GCF_000334495.1 Tupaia belangeri chinensis | reverse complement strand
ACTACGTGGGAGTCCAGCGACATAGCCATTACACTAACCATTGGCTCCCCTTCATTTTCAATTCTGAGTCCAACTGTCTTCTCTGTATCAGAAATTTTCCCCTTTGAACATCTCTTTTGACTTCGTATTGGACATAGAGGTCCCCTTGTTTCAACGACTCTATACTGTTTTGGAACAAACTGAGTTGTTTTGACTCCACGATTCTGCTCTTTCCCCCAGCCTTTGGTCTTTAATGGGTCCATATGACTTCCTTGAGAACTGTGGTGATGTGAAGTTATAGGTGGGACAGAGTTGCCATGACTACCTTCTTTAAGTCGCTCCAGCAATCTTCAGTACTTCTCACTTTCCTCTTTTTTTTTTTTTTTTTTTGAGAGGTTTTCACTATAGGGCACATGCGCTCGCCAGACAGACAGAGAGAGCCATAGAGACAGAAAGCAAGAAATCACCCCCAGGGGGTATGGCCACGCCGCAATCCCTTCTCCTCCATTCTCCTCTCAGGATCTTGGGCACGCACGCACACGCACCTGGCGTGAGTTTTAAGCCACCAGGTTCAGGACACGAACCGCGGTTGATTATGTGGGAGTCCAGCGACATAGCCATTATGCCAACTGCTGGTCCCTCCCTTTCCTCTTTTTGAACAACCTCCTCCATGGTGCAGTGGGGATGCCTTAGATCCTTGCCACCCTCTTCAGAAATAATTTCTCGTACAGCCTGTTCCTGAGGTTTCCACATTAAGGAACTCTCTGGATTGCCTCTGCTATAGCAATGGCCACCTGACCTTCTATTATAGCCTTCTGAGTTCAAAGAAAAACCAAAGGAAGGCAAGACTCTGCGTGGTTGATCTTGGGTTACTGTCACTCTGATCTTTGGATAGTCACTGCTTCCATTAGGAAATTTATTACCCAGTGTCAGCATGTTGTTCCAGGATCCAGAACCTGTCAGTTTACAAGATGAAGAGTTCGAAAATACCTCTCCTGATGGGGTCCCATTCTGTGTTCCATTACAAACAGAAGTCACCATGGGCTTCGTGGTCAGCTGGAATGGGAATCCAAATAAGCTAGTAGCGTTGTAGAGATTGGCTTTCACATGGTGAATAAAGCAATATAATCATGGTCTTTTGGCTGGAATTTCATCAGTATCCACTGTAGAAAACAGAGTACCTCTGGGAAGATAAGAAGACTCATCCTTACAGTCTATCCTACCTAGAGCTTGTCTGCTGGTTGGTGCCTTCGTTGTCCTGTGGTCCAAAGTAGAGGCACAGGCCACTGTCCATCCACTGGCCAAGGATCCATCCACTGGCCTTGGAGAGGGATGATCTTTAATCTTAATCCCACACTGCCCTCAGCCATTCCCAGACCTAAGACCTCTTCTTGGGAGGGCTACGGAAGAATAGCATGACCACATGGAGTAATGAAGTCTTTGAGAGTTCTGCCCTTCACTTGGACAATTTGCGACCATTTTCTACAGGAGGGGCACCTCATTGCTTGAGTGTCAGCAGAGTATCCCCAAAAGATGCTTTCTGAAGAGATTCCCACTCCCTTCCGGCTGAGATCCCCTACTTCAAGTCTCTCCAGGACACTTCCCCCCTGGTTTTGTTTAACTTTTCAAAGAACCAGCTTTTATTTTCATTTATTTTCTGTACAATTCATTTATTTTCTATTTCATTTACTTCTGCTCCTATCTATATTATTTCTTCTCTCTTGGAGTTTTTTGGATTATTTTGCTGTTGCCTTTCCAGTTCTCTGAGGCATGATGTTAGGTGGTCCATTTGCCTTCTTTCCATCTTCTTATGTGCACTAATTGCTATGAACTTCCCTCTTCTGACTGCTTTTGCGGTGTCCTAAAGATTATGGAAACTGGTGGACTTGTCATTGGCTTCCATGAATCTTTTGATTTCAGACTTTATTTCTTCAGTAGTGAAGTCGTTCAGGAGTAGGATATTTAGTTTCCATATATTTGTGTATTTTTGAGGATTTTTTTGAAACTAATATCAAATTTAATTCCATCATGGTTGGAGAAGATGCTGGATATCGTTTCTATGCTTTTAATCGGTAGAGGTTTTCTTTGTGCCCTATCATGGGGGTCAATCTTCCATGTGGGAGTGAGAAAAAAAAATGTATCTCATGGTTTTGGGGTTAAGGTTCTATAGATGTCTATTAAGTCCATTTGATTTATGGTATCATTTAGATCCTTTATCTATTTGCTTATTTTTTGTCTAGGTGATCTGTCCAAAGGAGATAGTGGAATGTTGAGGTCCCCAACAATTAGTGTGTTACAGTCTATCTCTCCTTTTATATCTAACAGTCTTTCCTTCATGTATTTGGTTGCTCCTCAGTTAGGTACATAGATATTTATAAGAGTTATATCTTATTGATAGATTAACCCTTTTACTACTATATAATGTCCTTCTTAGATCATTCATATAGTTTTTGTTTTAAAGCCTATTTTGCCAGAGATTAGTGTCACAACTTCAGCTCTTTTTTGGTTCCTATTTGCATGGAATACCTTTTTCCAGCCCTTCACTTTTAATCTACATATGTCTTTATCTATGAGATGCATTTCTTGTAGGTAACAGATAGAGAGTTTCTGTTTTTTCTTTTTATCCATTCAGCAAAGTCTGTGTCTCTTGATTGGAGAATTTAATCCATTAACATTCAATGATATTATCGGTATTTCTGGACTTCTCTCTACCTTTAAGTTGGCCATTTTCTTGATTGACTTTTATTCCTTTATTTCTGTCTGTTCATTCTCTTGTTTTCCTGGAACAGGACTCTCTTGAGAGTTTCTTGAAGAGCTGGTCTAGTGTTGGCAAATTCTTTTATATTTTGTTTATCTGAGATTTTAATCTTTTTTTTTCCCATATGAAGGATACTCTTGCTAGATATAATAATCTTGGTTGAAATTGTTTCTCTCTTACTACTTTCAGTACATCTTCCCATTCTTATCTTGCTTATGTTGTTTCTGTTGAAATGTCCACTGTTAGCCTGATGGGATGACCTTTGTAAGTTACTTGATGTTTCTCTCTTGCCAATTTTAGTATCTTTATCTGTGGTTTTGGCCAGTCTGGCTAAGATGTGCTGTGGCGAGGAACTTATTGAGTTGATTTTATTTGGGATCCTTTGTATTTCTTGGATCTGGATGTGTGAGTGCTTCTCTAGACTTGGAAAGGGACATTTTCTTCCAGGATTTCATGGAATAGATTTTCCATTCCACTATTAGTTTCTTCACCTTCTGGGATGCCAATTATTCTGATGTTTTGGCGTCTAATGGAGTCTAGTATTTCTCGAATATTATCCTCATGTTTTTTGTTATTTTCTCTAACTTTTTGGTGTTTTATTTTAAGTCAGAGGTTTTATCTTCTACATCAGAGATTTGATCTTCAGCATGGTCTAATCGGCTCTTAATACTTTCAAGAGAGTTTTTGATTTACTGTATTACATAATTTATCTCTAATAGTCCCATCTTGTTCTTTCTTATGGTGCCCATTTCTTCCTTCAAATCATGGAAGGATTTCCTCATCTCCTGTAGTTCGTTGTCTCTTTTCTGTTCCAGCTAATAGTGTTTTGTCACTATGAATGTTCTAAATCATTTTTGTGACATTTCGGTAACTTCTGTTTTTTCAAGAGATGGATTGGAGTTATTGTGTTCTTTTGATGGAGACATATTTCCTGTTTTTGTTTTTTTTTTTTTCAAATTTGAGGTTCTTCTGCAACTTCTAGCCACTTGATGATGTATTCACTTTTGGATATCTTTTTGAAGAATCTTTCTGCCACTCGGAATGAGTTTATTTCCCTTTTGCTACAGACTGATGTGTGCTAAAGTCTCTCTTCTGCTGCCGTTAGCAATGTGGTCCCCATGGGAGGAGTTTTCTTCTTCTTCTTCTTCTTTTTTTATCCATTCATCTGTTGGTGGACTTTTTTATACTCTTTTTTAAAAATTATTATTATTATCCTAATCTTGTTTACATTACATTGAATCACATATAACTTTACATTGTGTTACATTTCTTTTTCCAAAAGGAGTACCATGCAAATCACGTGGTTCAATATAGAGCAAGGATCCCAGGGAGTCTCACTATACTAGGGTGTTTGAAAAAAATTATTCTAGACCTGTCTAGTTCCTCTGGGTAGGTGGAGTATGAGGAGAAGATGACAATATAAGAAGGAAGAAAAAAGAGTATGAGAGAGAAAAAAGTTGCATGCCCCACAAGTGCAGTGTGCTATTTTGGCAGAGGACTGCAGATGGAAGTAGGCTCTGTGGGAGAACTGGGAGTTGCTCTGTGGGGTAAGGAGCAGTACAGAATTTGCAAAGAAAGAAGGGGGAAAAAAACAGTCTACCTTTCTGGCAGGGAGGACTGGGGGCTCTGAGATTGGAAGAGCTGAGCTGGGACTAGAGCTGGGGACAGGGCCAGTGAATGGCCCCATCTCAGTTTCTCTGACTGAGCAGGGGGCTGTAGATGGAAGTGGGCTTTGCTCTCCAAATTCTTTCTTATTATTGACAGGACAGCATAAATAATTAAGAATATAATTTACAAGAAAATTTGGTTATTTCTGTGGCATAAAACATTTTAATATACTCATTGAAATTATGAGTGATAATATATCACATTTCTGGGAATTTCACACAGTTTTTATAAAAGTCATATTAATAATGTGCTCACAAATATAACTTAAACAAAATTAACATAATTTATTTGACGATACTTGGGCCAGCCCATGGCATGGTGGTTAAGGTGATTGAATCCCAAATAGCTGACTGTGCATTTCTCAGCTTGAGAAACACACCAGTTGTGTGCGTGCATGTGTGCCCTAAATCTTGAGAGGAGAATGGCAGAGAAAAGACTGCAGTATGGCCATCGCCCCAGAGGGTGCTTTCTCACTTTTTCTCTTTCTCAGTCTCTGACTCTCTTCAGCAGCCCACATGCCCTATAGCAAAACTAATAGTAAAAGACAATGCTTTCCATATAATTGAGCATATCATGTAAGCCTAATTAGTTTAACACTTCTCTTTTACAAGATCCCTTGAGGCTTTCCAGGAGCCTTACTGGAAAATCTCAAAGTTAATTTGAAGTAAAAAAAGACTTGATTTAGAATTTGATTTTGGTAAGTTTGCCAAGAATGTCAAAAAATTTCAGGATTGACTATGACCTATTAATCGAAGTGACAATAAAAGATTTCTCAAACATTTACAGAAGTTTACTTAGTTGTGAATAAAAACTTCATTATTTTATTATTGAGAAGACTCAGTTTTCTTGAGTAATCAAAAATCTAATTACAAAACAGCACAAGAAATTACCTTTATAAAACACAAAATCTTTGTTGCTTGGGCCAATATACTGAAAAGGTAAGAAAACTTCACATTCACAGATAAACACTCCAAAAAAACTTTTGTCATTTTAACAGAGAAGACCAACTTCTACTTATGTTTTAGTGTACAACTAAACCTAATTTTTAATAAATGAATCTATCCGATCTCAGTCAGCTTTGGCTATATAAATACGATTTTCACAACCCTTTTACAATTTATCTTCTTTTCTCCCTCTCTCTCCCTCTCTCTCTCTCTCTTTTGGAGAGGTTTTTTGCTATAGGGCACATGCACTCACTAGAAAGACAGAGAGAGACAGAGAAACAGAAACAAAGAAATCACCTGCCGGGGTGATGGTCATGCCACAATCCCTTCTCTTCCATTCTCCTCTTGGGATCTTGGGCACACACGCACACGTGCCCAGTGTGAATTTAAGTCACTGTGTCCGGGACTCGAACTGTGGTCGACTACATGGGAGTCCAGCAACATAGCCATGACATCAACTAATGGTCCCTACAATTTATCTTTTTCTTTGGCTTTCATGACTGACATGCATCAGCCAATTCATTTTTACTGTACATTCTTCTCTTAGGTTGAATTTGTACTTAGACATCAAGGATAGAAAATACAAGCTTGTATGACCAGCAAACCCAGACGAAATGTATGTATTTCCTATACTTAATGCTGACAATTCTGAAGACATTCCTTTTTTTTTAACCAACAATTTAAATACTAGTTTTCACTTATTAACAATTATCCCAAATCATGTTAAAAATTTTACCTTTGCGTCATTTTCTGTTTTTCTGAGAGTTCTATGAATAGTTTATTTGAGTGATCATTAATCTCTAAGTTCATTTGGGTATTTTGGTTTGTAGTACCATCAGAAATAGAAAAATATCACACATATATGACATACAAACATACACAGAAGCATGTATATAAACATACAGATATAATCAGATTTTATGGCATATCATTTTTAAAATATTAATCATCAGGCACACTAGAACAGAATAATACTGATTCAGTAGTGTATATCTATATTTATATCCAAATTGTGTTTCTGATTAAAATAGAACAAGTGGAAGTTACCTACTGAAAATAAGGGCTAAAGCAAAGCTCTTTACCAATTTTTGTACAGAAGTCTTTTTAAGATTTGTATTCACCTAGTTTCCAAACAGATCTACTTATTTTTCTCTTTCCAGCTTCAGATAGTTGTGTTTAGGGACCCCTGAATCCTTGGAGATCCCCTAATGGAGGGTAGCAGGGCTAAAGCTAGTTAAAGTGACTTAACAGCTTGCAATGGAAAGGAAAAAAGTTTAGAATCAGAGGACTGAGGTATGGAGGAAGTTGGGGTTTGAAGAAGCACATCAAAGAATTCAGAAGAACTAGAGGACAAAATCATGTCAGCAATGAGAAATGAACAGTATGTAGTCAGCAGGAGTTCTTGAAGAGGAGTTTTAGGTAACAAAGAAGTTCCCAAGGGAAAAACAGAATCCAGTAGAGGGAACAGAGTGGCCTTACAGAGAGCCAGGAGGCAGAAACTCCCAACCCAAGTCAGGGAATCATCCCCACTCAGAACAATGATCCAGGAAGAAAACTGTCCAGGTTAGGAATCCTGAGACTCTAACCAGCTTTAGAGATTATACTCATACCTTAAGGATCAAAATCTGTCCTTACCAGCTTCAATGGGATTTGTCCAAAGTTCAGGAACCTGACTTGCCAATAGATTTCCAACCAGTCAGGAATAAAGACAAGGCTTTGAAAGCATTCGTTTAGGGTCTTGGTTGAGAGGTCCAGGGGTCTAATGATGAATTTAATCCTCAGTGGAGGTAGCATAATTGTTAAAGAAGAAATTATTCAATGATACTTGTTAAAGCATCATAAGGAAGAATGTATTCAAGGACCATTGCAATAGGTATAGGGACCTCTACAATGAACTTATGCACTGAGATAGAGAGATTGAGGCTGTCTGTCTCTTGAAGAAGGGCTGTTCACGCGAGTTTTGTATGCTGGAGGCCCAGTTATCAGTGGGACATCTTCCTTTTTCCCAGAATGTCTAGATCACAGGAGCCATGGAGCTGTCTCTGAGCCCCCCGACCTTTGAGCTCCGCTTTTGGTCGGATTAACACGTTGGCAAGGCCACTGTTGTGTGCCCTGGACCTTGGAACAAAGCTTGGGTCAATTAGCATGTCAGCAAGGCTGTTTGCTATTTGCTCTAGAAACTGTGGCAGCCTTACTGGGAAGCGACCCCCCTCTCGCTCCCCAATATAGTACTATAAAATAATCACATAGCTCTCTTATACATCCTGAGTATAAGATAAAATCTATCAGGAAGTCCCCCTACCGCTCCCCTTTGCTCTGATCACTTACTATTAATTATAATGCTTTATCTCCATGGTCACAATAGAGGGTGGGCTGAAGTTCTTTCTAGGCAGAAGTAATCTTGACCTTTGGAAGGCCCTTCAAAATACATTTAAGGTAAACTTAATCCTTTCTTTACCTAAAATAGGATTAGGCCAAAACTGGCCCAGGACACCTCCGCCCTCTCCAAGTGAAATAGATAAATATA
>NW_006203457.1:173842-176669 GCF_000334495.1 Tupaia belangeri chinensis | reverse complement strand
TATTAATTACAATGCTTTATCTCCATGGTCACAATAGAGGGTGGGCTGAAGTTCTTTCTAGGCAGAAGTAATCTTGACCTTTGGAAGGCCCTTCAAAATACATTTAAGGTAAACTTAATCCTTTCTTTACCTAAAATAAGATGAGGCCAAAACTGGCCCAGGACACCTCCACCCTCTCCAAGTGAAATAGATAAATATATTAGGATTCCTCAAATTGAGTTTTAGATCCCTACAAAACTGTATAAGTATCATTCTTTATTAAGATCCATAAAAACTAATATCTATTCTTGAGATTTTCTTTTCTCAGCACCATTCCCAGTAATCAGAAGATGGCTGCTGCACCGCATCAGCTGATAATCATCTCTGCTTACCGGAACCGCTTTCCCGAAACTGCATTCCATGGAGACCCACCTACAATTGAGGAACTGCACTAGACCCACCTTTAATCCACCCCTGAATAGAATCTATGTTCTTTATTGTTAAAAGACTTTATGAGCTGATAATTGAAACACGTAGCCCCTCTCCCATTTACTTGTATGTAACACATTTTCAATAAAAATGCACGATAATTCCTAGCAGTTGTCACTCCTCAGAGAGTGATCTCTGAGGGGTGTCCGGCATAGGACGTGCATGAAAAAGCATCGAGGCCTTTGTCTTCTGTTCACCTTCGCCGCCTTCGTCAAGATAACCCACCCACACTGAGGCTGGACCCTGGCAAGGGTTAAGGGATATTCTGTATACGGCTTAACAAGTTTCTTGCTGAAGATAGACCATAGTGATCAGACATCACCTGGGGAATGATGGAGGATGAGGGACCTAATAAGATACCAAGGGTGATCAGATAGGGAGAGTGAGATGTCCTTGTCAAACTAACTTAACAGAGTTCTTTTGCTAAAATTGGACTTTACAAATAAGTACACAGATGGGCCTAGAAGAAGATTCAGAAGCCTGACTATAGTTTGGTCAAGCAAATGATCTTTTTTTTTTTTAAAGAGATTTTCACTGTAGGGCGCGTGCGCTCGCCAGACAGACAGAGAGAGACATAGAGACAGAAAGCGAGAAATCACCCCCCAGGGGGGATGGTCACGCCGCAATCCCTTCTCCTCCATTCTCCTCTCGGGATCTTGGGCACGCACGCACACGCGCCCGGCGTAAGTTTTAAGCCACCGGGTCCGGGACATGAACCGCGGTCGACTACGTGGGAGTCCAGCGACATAGCCATTACGCTAACTGCTGGTTCCCAAGCAAATGATCTTTGACAGCAGTCATGGTCCATGTTTTCAAGTCTGCCCCAGTCTTTAACATCATGGTTACTACTTCTCAACATAACTGTTGGTTAATACTTCTCAACATAACTGTTAGGTTAGTAATGTGACCACCTGAAAGGGTAATACATAACTGCTAAGGTTTTTTATTACTCTTCTACTATTTTGTAAAAATTATATTTCCTTTGCTTCACAGGAGTAATAGTTCAACTTATGACTAAACTGGCAAAATAGAACACATTAAAATATGAAGCATGGTAAATGTTGGTATGTGAATAATGATGACAAGATGTGTTTAAGATCTTTGTAGTCTAACACCAGCATAGAAGTTAACAGAAAACAGGGGGCTCGGCGAGTCCCCCCTGGGGCCCTGCTAGGCCGGCGGCGGCGGCAGAGGCGGGCCGGACATATTTCATGATGGGTGAAGTCTCTTTAATAAGCAAAATGAGAAATAGTGATTGACTGTTTAAAAAATTATAATAATAATTATTGGGAAAAGCATGGAAAAGATATTGAATGATAAAGCGGGGAGATTGATATCTCTGTATTGACTGACATGCATGGCATTCCCTTTTGAAAAAGCAATGGAAGTCAATGTAAAGTTATATGTAATCTAGTGTAATAGAAAGAAGATTATGATGATAATAAAATAAAATAAAAAAAAAGAAAAAAAAAAAGAAGTTAACAGAAAACAGTCAGTTCATGAAAAATTTGTTTGAACATTATAGTACTCTTGTCCTCTCTTGTTTTTATTTTAATAATTCTTACTCCCCAATTTTAAAAGCCTAATTCAAACCCGACAGGGATTAATAGATCCCATTAGAAATGAACTTTTCTATTAAAACAAGTACTTGACCATTACAAAGATTTATACAAACTTCCTGAGTTTTCAAACACAGTATTTTTGTCCTTATACTCTGAAAATGATCAATTCGTGACTTTTGGCTTAGTCACTTGCACCACACATTGTATCATTCCATTTTAAAACTTGATATATTGCATCAAGTGATTATAATTCTAGAAATATATCACAAGTGTAATAGTCCTAATTGAGATCCATTAATGAGTGCTTCATGATAAAACATGTTAAAAACTGGTATTCAAGAGGATTCCTCATGGCTCCTGTGACCTAGTCATTTCAGGGGACAGAAGAAATGAAGATTTTCTACTGATAATTCAGCCTCCAGCAAACAAAGCTAGCATGGTAGGGAGCCCTTCTGGCCTTTTATCTCTGTCTCTGTGTCTCTGTCTCTGTCTCTCTCTGTTTCTGTCTTCACTTTTTTTGTAATTTTTCCTTTTTATGATTTCTTTAAAGGTAAAGTTTTTCTCTTGCTCTCAGCTCCACCTTTTGTTTTGTTAATAATTACCTCTGGTCCTTCCACCCAGGCAGGAGAGGTGAGGCCTTCCTTAAGAAGAGGATTCCTCATGGCTCCTGCAAACTAGTCATTTCGTGCAGAGCACAAGCATGCTGCACGATTTCCTCTTTTTTTTTTTTTTTTTTTTTGTTTTTTTTTTTTTTTTTTTTTTTTTTTTTTTTTTTTTTTTTTTTTTTTTTTTTTTTT
>NW_006203457.1:169077-169279 GCF_000334495.1 Tupaia belangeri chinensis | reverse complement strand
GCACGATTTCCTCTTTTTTTTTTTTTTTTTAGTTTTTTGTTGTTGTTTGTTTTTTGTTTAAAGAAAAACAATAGTTACATTTTTTTCATTTTTTTTCTCTTTTCTTGTTGTTTCTCTCTCTCTTTTTCATTTTCTTTTTTCTTGTCTTTCCATTCTTCAATATACATTTAATGCGTTTCTAGATGGATCTAAGGGCACTGTA
>NW_006203457.1:159680-167350 GCF_000334495.1 Tupaia belangeri chinensis | reverse complement strand
TCAAAAAAAAAAAAAAAGATAGGGAATCAAGGATGGGGGGAAAAAGCAAAACATACAGGAGACAAGAAAGAGAAAATTATTTGCTGACAATAACATGTATGTTGATGTGTTTGATTGAGACAATATACAGTGTACTCTGGATGGAAAATCTCATTTTGTATGCTGTAATGATGTACAGTGAATGAATGTAAACAAATTAAAATAAAAAACAACAATAATAAAGAAAACTAAATAAATTTAAAAAACAGTATTCATTTACAACCGACACCCACATAGGAGTTCTGACTGCAACTTTGATATCATGACTGAGTGATTACATTCCAGGAGCATTTTAATCATAATATTTTTCTCTCTGGTAACTGTACAAAAGGATGTAAATATTTAATTACTCTTGACAGCAATCCTTAAAGTAATTAAATATGCATAGAGATGTGAAAATATTTATACAACATTTATTTTGTAGTGATTTGTACTAATAAGTTCTTAGAAATTCGCAGCAATGTTGTAAAGAAGTACGTAGATAAATATCTAGAGAAATCAGTCTTAAAATAATCTTTTGAAGGGTCCAGCAGATGGCACAATGGTTACATTGCTGGACTCTGATGTAGTCTACTGTGGTTTGAATTCCAGACCCAGTGGCTTAAAACTCATTTGGGGTGGGTCTCTCGGTCCCACTTCCGTGAAAAGGACACTCTGCAGATTCCACGCTGGTCGGCTCTCTCCCCCTTGTCCCTGCCACAGCCACCACGAAGATGACCTCAGGAGTGCAAGTTGCTGATGAAGTATGTCATATTTTTTATGACATGAAAGTTAGGAAATGCTCCACACCAGAAGAAATCAAGAAAAGAAAGAAGACTATTTTTTGTCTAAGTGCAGACAAAGTGTATCATTGTAGAAGAAGGCAAGAAGATCTTGATTGGAGATGTTGATGTAACCGTCACTGATCCATTCAAGCATTTTGTGGGAATGCTTCCTGAAAAAGATTGCTGCTATGCTTTGTATGATGCAAGCTTTGAAACTAAGGAATCCAGAAAAGAAGACTTGATTATTATTATTTTTTTTTTGTGGGCACCAGAACTAGCACCTCTGAAAAGTAAAATGATCTATACGAACTCTAAGGATGCAATCAAAAAGAAATTTCAAGGCATAAAACATGAATGTCAAGCAAATGGGCCAGAAGACCTCAATTGGGCTTGTATCACTGAGAAGCTAGGTGGATCCCTAATTGTAGCTTTCGAAGGATGCCCCATGTAGCTTCGTCATTCAGTGCCACAAATCAAAAGCTTCCATCTTTAAAGTTACCTAACTAAGGAATCCAGAAAAGAAGAGTTGATTTTTTTTTTGTGGGCACCAGAACTAGCACCTCGGAAAAGTAAAATGATCTACGCAACTCTAAGGATGTAATCAAAAAGAAATTTCAAGGCATAAAACATGAATGTCAAGCAAATGGGCCAGAAGGCCTCAATCGGGCTTGTATCCCTAATTGTAGCTTTCGAAGGATGCCCCGTGTAGCTTCACCATTCAGTGCCACAAATCAAAAGCTTCCGTCTTTAAAGTTACCTTCTTGCTATATAAGTAAAGCAAATATTATTTAGGCCAGGGTCTCACTGAGGGGAACTGTCCTGTCATCTTTTAGACTTAGCTACATATTCTATAAACACATGCAAATGGCCCTAAATAAATCTAAAGTCTAAAGTTTTATTGGTGTGAAATTAAATTCCTATTGACTAAATGCCTGTTTTGATGTGTTAACTTACACAGATTTTTAAGCTCATGATTTTTAATAATGCATTTTACAGGACAGTACAAGGCCATGTGAAGAAAATTACATCTTTGTTAACCTCAGCAGTTTCTTTCTTTTGCTTAAGAGAATTGGTCATAATCTGATTTTAATTTTGGCCCAAATTCTTTATTCTTCCTTGAGCTAAACAGCGTAATGGGGTACAATTCTCCTTGTATGTGTGCAACACTAACACACTAACAACAGTAAGATTAAGTGAGGCGGTCTTGTACTCCCACCACCTGAGTAATCGAGACTGCCTCAGAACTGTGGCTACTGCAGTCCATGCTGATCTTGCAAAAAGGGCTATTTCAAGCACATTATTGGCATACGGGAAGCAGCCCCTGCACTTGCACTTGCTAGTTGGAGACTGTTCTGCAAGAGTAACTTCGCATCTTGGAAATCATGGTGTGTTCTCAGGAGAATGTGCAGTGTCTTCTAATGACTAATTATCATGCAAATTAGGGCTCCACTGTAATCTACTTTGTTAATGAAATTATATGTCAGTATATTGACAAGCTAGAACACTGTGATATCTTTGATTGTGTCTCCTTCAGAAGTTTGCTGCTTCTGGTACAGTAAGGTATGGAAGACTACTGAGTACCTTTACTCTGGGCCTCGGAGAACTTAACCTAGAGCATACACTTGTCTTCAGCTGAATATGAGATGGGGAGCAGGTACCAGGGAGGACACTTGGAAGGAGCCAATACCCAGTGACACTTGGATGCACTTGTCATTAACGTCACAGGTGTAACACTTGGAGCAATACAGAGATGCACAGTTGAACTTAGAAGTAGCAGTACTGGCTTTATGTAATAAAGGAAGCATTTTTAACCAAAAAAAAAAACCAAATTCATTTGGGGCATGTGTGCGCATGTGCCTGAAACTCCAAGAGGAGAATTGAGGAAAAGGGATTTCAGCATGGCCACCCCCCCAGAGGGTGATTTCTCACTTTCTACCTCTCTGTTTCTCTCTATTTCTCCGGCAAGTGTACACATGTGCACCTTATAGCGAAAATCTCTCTTTAAAATATCTTCCCAACCAGACACAGTGGTGCAAGCAGTAGGGCACCACTGTCTGATGGTGGAGCCACACCGAAGGCCCAAGATTGGACCCCAGACCAAGTTAAACATTCTGTCCAGCAGTGTGATCTCAGCAAAGTGGGAAACTCAAATAGGAGGATCACAGCATAATAAGTGGTGTGAAAATACTTGTTGAAAATACCTCCTTCTCTCTTTCTATCTGATAAATAATAATAATAAATCTTATTCATAATGCATTCCTTTTCTATGCAAGTCAGAATGGGAGATGCACTCCAACTCAAGTGACTAGTTTTACATCTTTTTTTATAAAGCCAGTCTAGAGTACTAGTTAAGAATATGGTCTCTGGGGAACCAGCAGTTAGCATAATGGCTATGTCGCTGGACTCCCACATAGTCGACCGCGGTTCGTGTCCCGGACCTGGTGGCTTAAAACTCATGCCGGGCACGTGTGCGTGCATGCCCAAGATCCCGAGAGGAGAATGGAGGAGAAGGGATTGCGGCGTGACCATCCCCCCTGGGGGGTGATTTCTCGCTTTCTGTCTCTAGGTCTCTCTCTGTCTGTCTGGCGAGCGCACGCGCCCTACAGTGAAAATCTCTCAAAAAAAAATAGAATATGATCTCTGGGGACCAGCAGGTGGTGAGATGATTACATCACTGAACTCCTACATGGCAAACCACAGTTTGAGTCCCAGATCCAGAGGTTAAAATTCACACTTGGCTTGTTCATGTATGCCCAAAATCCTGAGGAGAGAACAGAGGAGAAAAGATTGTGACATGGCCACCCCCACCCCAGGCCTTGATTTCTTGCTTTCTGCATCACTGTCTCTCTGGTGAACCCTATAGCAAAAATCTCTCTAAAAAAAAAACAAGGAAGGAAAAGAAGAATATGATCTCTATAACCAGACTAGTGGTGTTTGAATCTTAGCTCAATGGTTTAACAGTTTGTGTGACCTTGGGCAAATTACTACACTATTCTGTCCACTCAGTTTCTTATCGGCAACATTAGGATAATAATAGTATCTACTTCATAGGGATACTGTGAGGATGAAAGGAATTAATATGTGCAAAATATTTAGAATAGTAGCAAGTCCATAGTAACTACTCAGTACATTATATGTATATGTGTGTGTGTGTGTGTGGAGAGAGAGAGAGAAAATAATCATTATTCTCCATCTTTCCATCTTGCTTTCTCTTTACTCTAAGAAAGCTGACAGGAAAACATATCTGTCTTTCTAATACTCAGGATATCATACAAGGTAGATCTTAAACAAATCCTTTATTTAAAGTTTATCTTTTAGGGATTTCTGCTTCCAGTCATGTTGGGACTAGACCAGACCTCCTACTGTAGATAATTATTAAACTGAAGAATACAGATGAATTAAACTCTTTTTGGTAATTGGACAAGAGGTAATGCAAGACCATGATCCCTGAGAGAAGGGAAGCTCACAGGATGAACCTATACTATAATCACCTAGCACTCTGCTTGAGTCCAATTTCCTCAAAAGAACATAGCAAGTTATAGGTAATATTTTTATAAAATATTTATAATGACCTGAGATGGCAGAGTTTGGGACAGCTGAAGTGGCTGGAATCTGTGTGGAGGAGCAGGGAACATGAGGGGAACTGTGCAGAAAGGGAACTGCAAGCTTTGTTTAAAACCATGAGAAAGAATACTCTTTATGTAACTAATGTGACCTTTGCAAAAAACATATCCCATAAATGCCTGATATTCAGTCAATATTTTCCAAAGTTCTTTGCCGAGTGTGATGTTCCTGTAGTAGATATTTAAATTTATATTTGATAAGTGAATCTCTTTAAAATATCATTACATGATAGTAGATTTTTCTTCTCCCCCACTCTTACTTGCTCTTTTTAGCTCTGATGCTTTTCCCTAACTGCTACTAGGAAATGAAAGCGGAGAAAGGCAATGAAAGCCTAAAAAATTCCTTCACTTTATGCTAATTCTGGTGCTCTATGTGCCTTTTTTTCCCTGTAGACAATGTATATCACCAGAACTTACCAAAAGACTAGACTTGCTCATGCACTTCCACACGTGCACACACAGGAGATATTCAGAAAGTTCATGGAAGGGAGCCAGCAGGTGGTGCAGTGGTTAAGGCACTAGACTCTACATGACTAACGACAGTTCAAGTCTTGGACCTAGCAGCTTGAAAATCACACTGGTCATGTATTCCCAAAATCCCGAGAGGAGAATATAAGAGAAGGGATTGAGGCATTCTCATATTCTTTCTATCTCTGTGTCTTTCAGATGAGTGCAAAATAGTTTAAAAGGGTACATGGAAAAATGTGTATTATGAAAAAACTATACATGGATTTAAAATTGGGGGGGCATTAAATAAACTTGTACTTTAATTCCATTTTCTACACACTTTTTGAACTCCTAGTGTGTGTGTGTGTGTGTGTGTGTGTGTGTGAATTCTAGAAGTCAGTGAGCTGGACATTTATTTAGGTCTAGTCCCAAAATACTTCAACCAGATCTTAAGTATCTTTTATTTGACTAACAATTAGATACATGTTGTGTAAAAAGCCCTTACTCTTTGATTAGATGTGCTGTTTGTCCCATAGTCATTCCCTCTCTTTCTTTCCACCCCCAAACACCTCCTTCACTTTGCCCCTCCTCCCACACATCCCTTCATTTTCCTGGATTTTTTTTAAAGTAAGTTGCAGACGTCACCCCTAAATACTTCACCGTATATCTTCTAATGTCTAGGACGTTCTTCTACATAACCACAATACTGTTATTACCCTCAAATAAATTTAACATTGATACAATTTAAAAATACATGGTCTATTTTCTCTTTTTTTTCCATTACAACTTGTTCACATGGTCTATTTTCAACTTCTCACTTTTTCCAAAAAATATCTTCCATAGATGTTTTTGTTCTAATTCACATTCCTATTATGGAACATTTGTTGTCATGTCTCTTTAAACTTCTTTAATTTAGAACAATCCTTATGACTTTGTTTTTCATGACATTGACATTTTCCAAGATTCCAGGCCACTTGCCTTATAGGGCATCCCACAGTCTGGTATTATCTATTGTTTCCTCATGATTGGATTCAAGCTAAATATGTTTAGTAAAACTACTAAGTCATGCTGTGTATTCCCCATTGCATCACATCAGGAGTCACATCATCATAATTTGTCCTATTATTTGTTTAATCCATCAGATTTCTCCACCATAAAAGTGTATTTTTTTAACTAATAAGTAATATATGGGGTGATACTTCATACCTATGTAAATATCTTATTTCATAACAATCTTTTATTGATTTGTTTCAGCATCCCATGATGATCCTTGCCTGAACTGATATTAACTGGGAATTGTAAAATGATGATTTTTCTAATTTGAAGTTTATTTGTTCATTTCTTCCTTGAGAGAGACAGAAATACAGAGAGAAGCATCCCCGGTATTGTCCCCGTGCCATGATCCAACTCCAGTTTCAGCAGGGTTGAATCACATGCACATTTGTGTGTATCCAGAGTGCATAGGGATGCTTTTGGATGCAAATCTGCTATCTTCGCATGTGGATCTAGTTGTGTTACCACTGCACCACTACTGTCTGGCCCTTAATTTGTTTCTCTTTCTACTTTATTTGCTATCTAGCATTTTGCTGTAAGGAAGAGACTTCCCTTTTCCCTCTCCCTTTTTGGAGTATGACTGAAGACTCTCAGATTCTTATTTAATTCAGCATGTTGAAGTCCATTACCATCATATTTTTAGTGCTCCAATTGTTTCAAATTTGGCTAATGTAATCTCTCAAATCATTGCCTATACTCTTCTGATATTTCTCAATAGCAGTTCAGTTCTGTCTTTTTTTTTTTTTAATATAATAAGATTTTCCAGAGGCTAACCCATGGCCTGGTGGTTAAGATGGCTAGATCCCACAGGGCCAACTGCATGGTTCAAGTCCCAAACCCAAGGACTTCAAAAACATACTGGTCACATGTGTGTGCATTCCCAAAATCTCAAAGGGAGGGAGAGATAGAGGAGAAGGGTAGGTGGTGTGATTTTTCCCATAGTGGGATACTTTGTCACTTTCCTTTGTCACTTTCTCTCTGTGTCTCTCCAGCAAGCACATGTGCCCTCTGGAAAATTTAAATGAATAAATAATAGAAATTTTAAAAGTAAAAAATTTTCCAAGATTACCTTGTTTTCCTGTCTCAGACTTGGAAACAGCCATTGTCTCAAAGAAACTGGACTTCACTGAGTATGGAGTAGTATTTATAAACTAAAATATAAAGAATATCCATTGTTGGGAACCAGCAGTTAGCGTAATGGCTATGTCGCTGGACTCCCACATAGTCGACCACGGTTCACGTCCTGGAACCGGTGACTTAAAACTCACGCCAGGCATGTGTGCGTGTGTGCCCAAGATCCCAAGAGGAGAATGGAGGAGAAGGGATTGCGGCATGGCCATCCCCCCTGGGGGATGATTTCTCGCTTTCTGTCTCTCTCTGTCTGGTGAGCACACACGCCTTATAGCGAAAACCTCTAAAAAAAAAACTCTACAGGATCTCACACTGATGTCTCTCTATATAATTCAGCATTCCATGCTGAGACATCCAACTGCCATCAGATACCCAGATATAGCAAGTATTTGGAAAGTTCATAGAACATAAGTTCTCAGAACCAGCAGATGGTGTAATGGTTATGTCGCTAGAATTCCATGTAGTCGACCATGGTTCGAGTCCCAGACCTGGTGGCTTAAACTCATGCCAGGTGCGTGTGCATGTGTGCTCAAGATTCCAAGAGGATAATGGAGGAGAAGGAATTGTTTCATGGCCAGCTCTCCTGAGGGGTGATTTCTTGTTTTATTTGTAT
>NW_006203457.1:143267-153860 GCF_000334495.1 Tupaia belangeri chinensis | reverse complement strand
ACTGTGCAGAAAGGGAACTGCAAGCTTTGTTTAAAACCATGAGAAAGAATACTCTTTATGTAACTAATGTGACCTTTGCAAAAAACATATCCCATAAATGCCTGATATTCAGTCAATATTTTCCAAAGTTCTTTGCCAAGTGTGATGTTCCTGTAGTAGATATTTAAATTTATATTTGAT
Source organism: Tupaia belangeri chinensis (assembly GCF_000334495.1). NCBI lineage: Eukaryota > Metazoa > Chordata > Mammalia > Scandentia > Tupaiidae > Tupaia > Tupaia belangeri. The sequence continues at coordinate 153,680 of NW_006203457.1, read as the reverse complement.
AAGTGAATCTCTTTAAAATATCATTACATGATAGTAGATTTTTCTTCTCCCCCACTCTTACTTGCTCTTTTCAGCTCTGATGCTTTTCCCTAACTGCTACTAGGAAATGAAAGCGGAGAAAGGCAATGAAAGCCTAAAAAATTCCTTCACTTTATGCTAATTCTGGTGCTCTATGTGCCTTTTTTTCCCTGTAGACAATGTATATCACCAGAACTTACCAAAAGACTAGACTTGCTCATGCACTTCCACACGTGCACACACAGGAGATATTCAGAAAGTTCATGGAAGGGAGCCAGCAGGTGGTGCAGTGGTTAAGGCACTAGACTCTACATGACTAACGACAGTTCAAGTCTTGGACCTAGCAGCTTGAAAATCACACTGGTCATGTATTCCCAAAATCCCGAGAGGAGAATATAAGAGAAGGGATTGAGGCATTCTCATATTCTTTCTATCTCTGTGTCTTTCAGATGAGTGCAAAATAGTTTAAAAGGGTACATGGAAAAATGTGTATTATGAAAAAACTATACATGGATTTAAAATTGAGGGGGCATCAAATAAACTTGTACTTTAATTCCATTTTCTACACACTTTTTGAACTCCTAGTGTGTGTGTGTGTGTGTGTGTGTGTGTGTGAATTCTAGAAGTCAGTGAGCTGGACATTTATTTAGGTCTAGTCCCAAAATACTTCAACCAGATCTTAAGTATCTTTTATTTGACTAACAATTAGATACATGTTGTGTAAAAAGCCCTTACTCTTTGATTAGATGTGCTGTTTGTCCCATAGTCATTCCCTCTCTTTCTTTCCACCCCCAAACACCTCCTTCACTTTGCCCCTCCTCCCACACATCCCTTCATTTTCCTGGATTTTTTTTAAAGTAAGTTGCAGACGTCACCCCTAAATACTTCACCGTATATCTTCTAATGTCTAGGACGTTCTTCTACATAACCACAATACTGTTATTACCCTCAAATAAATTTAACATTGATACAATTTAAAAATACATGGTCTATTTTCTCTTTTTTTTCCATTACAACTTGTTCACATGGTCTATTTTCAACTTCTCACTTTTTCCAAAAAATATCTTCCATAGATGTTTTTGTTCTAATTCACATTCCTATTATGGAACATTTGTTGTCATGTCTCTTTAAACTTCTTTAATTTAGAACAATCCTTATGACTTTGTTTTTCATGACATTGACATTATCGAAGATTCCAGGCCACTTGCCTTATAGGGCATCCCACAGTCTGGTATTATCTATTGTTTCCTCATGATTGGATTCAAGCTAAATATGTTTAGTAAAACTACTAAGTCATGCTGTGTATTCCCCATTGCATCACATCAGGAGTCACATCATCATAATTTGTCCTATTATTTGTTTAATCCATCAGAGTTCTCCACCATAAAAGTGTATTTTTTTAACTAATAAGTAATATATGGGGTGATACTTCATACCTATGTAAATATCTTATTTCATAACAATCTTTTATTGATTTGTTTCAGCATCCCATGATGATCCTTGCCTGAACTGATATTAACTGGGAATTGTAAAATGATGATTTTTCTAATTTGAAGTTTATTTGTTCATTTCTTCCTTGAGAGAGACAGAAATACAGAGAGAAGCATCCCCGGTATTGTCCCCGTGCCATGATCCAACTCCAGTTTCAGCAGGGTTGAATCACATGCACATTTGTGTGTATCCAGAGTGCATAGGGATGCTTTTGGATGCAAATCTGCTATCTTCGCATGTGGATCTAGTTGTGTTACCACTGCACCACTACTGTCTGGCCCTTAATTTGTTTCTCTTTCTACTTTATTTGCTATCTAGCATTTTGCTGTAAGGAAGAGACTTCCCTTTTCCCTCTCCCTTTTTGGAGTATGACTGAAGACTCTCAGATTCTTATTTAATTCAGCATGTTGAAGTCCATTACCATCATATTTTTAGTGCTCCAATTGTTTCAAATTTGGCTAATGTAATCTCTCAAATCATTGCCTATACTCTTCTGATATTTCTCAATAGCAGTTCAGTTCTGTCTTTTTTTTTTTTTAATATAATAAGATTTTCCAGAGGCTAACCCATGGCCTGGTGGTTAAGATGGCTAGATCCCACAGGGCCAACTGCATGGTTCAAGTCCCAAACCCAAGGACTTCAAAAACATACTGGTCACATGTGTGTGCATTCCCAAAATCTCAAAGGGAGGGAGAGATAGAGGAGAAGGGTAGGTGGTGTGATTTTTCCCATAGTGGGATACTTTGTCACTTTCCTTTGTCACTTTCTCTCTGTGTCTCTCCAGCAAGCACATGTGCCCTCTGGAAAATTTAAATGAATAAATAATAGAAATTTTAAAAGTAAAAAATTTTCCAAGATTACCTTGTTTTCCTGTCTCAGACTTGGAAACAGCCATTGTCTCAAAGAAACTGGACTTCACTGAGTATGGAGTAGTATTTATAAACTAAAATATAAAGAATATCCATTGTTGGGAACCAGCAGTTAGCGTAATGGCTATGTCGCTGGACTCCCACATAGTCGACCACGGTTCACGTCCTGGAACCGGTGACTTAAAACTCACGCCAGGCATGTGTGCGTGTGTGCCCAAGATCCCAAGAGGAGAATGGAGGAGAAGGGATTGCGGCATGGCCATCCCCCCTGGGGGATGATTTCTCGCTTTCTGTCTCTCTCTGTCTGGTGAGCACACACGCCTTATAGCAAAAACCTCTCCAAAAAATAAAAAGAAAAAAAAAAGCAATACTAATAGAATTTTCTGCAATAATGGATTCTATACACTATACAATACAATGTTAGTCACACATGGCTACTGATTTCTTGAAACGGAGAAAGAGGAAGAGAATCCTGTTTTTATCAAAAGCTTTCTTTATTGTGTGGATCATGAACAGACAACTTTTTTTTTTCTTTTGAGAGGTTTTTGCTATAGGGCGCATGCACTCTCCAGAAAGACAGAGAGATAGAAAGTGAGAAATCACCCCCCAGGGGAGATAGCCACACTGTAATCCCTTCTCCTCCATTCTCCTCTCAGGATCTTGGGTACACATGCACACACGCCCGGTGTGAGTCTAAGTCACCTGGTCTGGGACTTGAACTGCATTCAGCTACATAGGAGTCCATTGACATAGCCATTATGCTAACTGCTGGTCCCTCAAACTGACCACTTTCTAATCTTTAGTTTTTAGCTTTTTTATGCCACCAAAAGACTTTTACAGAATATTTACTCAATAGTAGATAACTGTAAGAAAATTAATAAAATTTCTGTCCCTATCACTAAATGTCATTGATTTAATAACAAAAAATTTGCTAGAGGGCATGTGTGCTCATTGGAGAGAGACCAGGAAGGAGGGAGTGGAAAGCACCTCTATGGGGGATGGCCACACCTCAACCCCTTCTCCATTTTTTTCCTGTCAAGATTTTGGGCACCCATGCACATGTACACAGTGTGTTTTTCAAGCCATGAAGTTGGCCATGTAGGATCCACCGACCTTAACCACCACATCATCAGCTGATTCCAAATTATTGATTTAATAGAAAGCTATATTAATATGTTTAATATGAGTAGAGAGATGATATGTTGTCATTTATGTTGATGATAACGTGTATAATATCCTCAATTGGACTGATGTGAAGTGTATTCATGCTGGAAAATTCACTTTATAAGTTAAGTGATGTATAGAGATTCAATGTATAAAAGAAATGAAAATAAAACATTAAATTTTAAAAATAAAATTAAAAATAAGGAATTCTAATTAAGAAATTCAATATTATATTTTTCCTAAGAAGTTAACCAAAATTTGAATTTTTGTTTTTATAATTTGCCAGAAGATGCATGTACTTGCTAGATACAAAGAGACAGAGAAAGATGGAGAGAAAGCACCTGCCCATGGGGCATGGTCTTACAGCAGTCTCTTCATTTCTCTATCCTGTCAGGATTTGGGGTAAACATGAACACATGCCTGATGTGTTTCTCAAGCTTTGGGTTCTGGACTCAGACTGTGTGGTCAGCCTTGTGGAATCAGGCTCCCCCATTCAACAGGCCACAGAGTTGGCCTCAGAAGTTTCTATGGTAAATACTGTAAATATAAGTTATCAATAGTGATAGTCAGAATTTTTCAGAATAAAATTATGTCACAATATTCTTATAATTTTTTCTGTTAACATCTAATTCATAGCTACTAAGTATATTTATTATTTTGCTTCTAATATTATATTTATGCATAATATACATACATTTATACATAATATACATATATTTACACATAATCGTAAATGCTTTGGAGTAAACAATAAAATCTAAATAAGACATGTTGAAATAGTCAAAATGGCCATACCAGGATGAGAATACTATGTCTGGTTAGAATTTCTAATGGCCTTTTTTATTCAAAATGGTCATGTTCATCTTGCTTTGTTAGTTTTAACCCACTCGTCCCCTTAATTTCAGTAAAATAAATGATGAAATGCTAAAATTTGTATTTGGATCGGCACAAGGAGGGATAGTCTTGTTTTGTCACTGTTTCCAGAAGCAGAATTACTGTACTAATTTGGGGCAAAGGTTGTATTTTAGTCATCCAAAGATATAGCTTTTGCCTGGTAAAAATTGTGGGCAAGTTTCTGAATGAAAGCATCCAATGTAAAATTGAACCTTTCCTTGTATTGTTTGGCATGATTCTTAATGTTATAATTTATGAGTATTATAAGTAAGAAATTATGGGAGCAGCAAGTGGTGTGGTGGATAAGTTGCTGGACTCCCATATGACTGACCATGATTTGAGTTCCAGACCTGGTGACTTGAAAATCATGTGCAAGTATACCCAAATCCCAAGAGAAGAATGGGAGAGAAAGGATTGTGGCATGACCATCTCCTCTGGGGATTGATTTCTCACTTTCCTCTTTCTGTCTCTCTCTCATGAGCACATGCACCCTATGACAACAACCTAAAAAAAAAAGTAAGAAATTATTATTGAGCCTTGTTGTCTTGCTGTAGATACCATCAGGGCAGTTCTAATTCAGCTTGAAAGTCAGGCCATAAACAAGGACAACTTGTATATAATAATTAGTATTTACTTTTCTGATGTTGGTAATATGGAAAGCTTATAAAATATCCAACCATCATTGATGCAGTCTTCTTTGATCTCATGATTTAGAGACAATTCATATACAACTTCTACTGGACTCAGATTCACTTAATATAATTCTGGTTTGTAGTGTTACTGATATTAATTAAAATTTTCTTCCTAGTGAAAACTATTGTCTATGAAACTCTTTGGCATTTGATGTTAAGGCTATATCTCTTTGCATTTTAAGATATCTGTAATGATCACTAGGAGCCATAGACAGTAGTGGTAAAGATTGTGGGTCCTAGAGGTAGACTGCTTAGGTCAAGAGCATCAACATTTACTAGGTTTTGAACTCAGGCATATTATTTAACCTCCCTGAACTTCAGTTTTCTTATCTGTTAAATGGAAGTGATAGATCCTACCTCTTAGAGTTGATGTATTAAATGAGAAAGTGCCTTGTAATAATTATTTGGTTGTTATTAATAACTGTTGCCCCTTTTCTCTTTGATATATATGTTTTTCAGTTAGGTTGGGCAAATGTTACATCTAGCATATGGTTCCTCCTTTCGAGATGCAGCTGCTAACGCAGGTAAGAACTTCAAAGTTCCAAAGATTTACGAAGTTTTAAAAAAATACGGAAACATGATTTAAATATGAGCTCATCATTAACATACCATTCCATATATGTCATTGTCTAGAGATTACTGGAAGTTTTACTGTAATGCATTTTATAAATACAATAGAATTACTTTGTAAATATATGTAATGAAATATACATATGTTCAAGAATCACTGAATTATGCTCAAAGAGTTTAATTTCTAGTATTGGACTGAAACTGAGATGTAAAAATAAACTATATATTATGTAATCTTTTGGAGATATCATGATTTGTTAAATTAGGAAACATATTTTATGGGTACAGTATCCTTTTATATGCTTTTCTCTTTGCTTGTTGACTTATTTTCTCTTGCATCTCACAATATAATTAAAGGCAAAAATAATTTTCTGACTTATCCTCCAAAGAATCCTAAATATAGTGAATGATATATCCTTATGCTCTTTTCTAATCCTGCATAAAATAATTTTATTCTGTCTAGAGGGCAAATTCCTGAAAGATAGAAAGCAGGATTAGATTAATCCAATTTATATAGCACCTACAATTATTCAGTAACCATAAAAAATAAGAAATATCCAATCAATTTCACATATAGAAGAATCATTTGTAAAGTGATTTTGAAAACTCAGAAATTAAAGTTTTCATAATGTAAAACATTCTCAAGTATTAATTATTATTGCTAATAATTTTTAAAATCTTGCCTATAAGCTGATCTGGAAAGTAAAGGGTAAAAAACAATAATGGGGAAAAAAGACATATAGAAATATTACATATAGGGACCAGCAGTTGGCATAATGTCTATGTCACTGGACTCCCATATAGTAGACCATGGTTAGAGTCCTGGACCCACTGGCTTAAATTCACACCAGGTGAATGTGCATGCGTGCCCAAAATCCTGAGAGGAAAATGGAGGAGAAGGGATTGCAGCATGACCATCTCCCCTGGGGGATGATTTCTCACTTTCTGTCTCTCTGTCTGTCTTTCTGGAAAGTGCACGTGCCCTATAGCAAAAAAAACTCTCAAAAAAAAGAAAGAAAGAAAGAAAGAAGGAACAAAAGAAGAAATATTACACACAAATTTTTACTAACATTTATATTTATCAAAATGAAAGTATCAATTAATTATATAATTCTAATTTTTATTGATGAACAGTCACATTATAACTTTAACTCAGTGTTGGAGTCTGTTACTGGGTATGAGTAAACAAATTAACCAACAAAATTACCTAAAATGAGCTATTCCTAATAGCTAATTCTTTTCCAAAATGCTGCAGGAACACACAGCTCTCACACAGACACAATACTGAAGAGTGGGAAAATATGGCATCTGCATACTACAATAACCATTATTCCCATAATTTAGCTTGATTTCATTTATCTTAATATAAAGATATTAGATTGGTAGTTATTGGATGCATCAAAAAGAAGTATCTGGCTCTTCCACAGACTGTCCTTTCCCCAGCAACAAGCACCAGGTCCAGCTACAGACCTCTGGCCAGCAAGGGATACTGAGGCAGGGTCACCTCCAACCCCCGGCTCACTTCCAAACTCCTCAGCCTAAGACCCCGCATCCTAGACTGTCCTAACCCCAGAAGCAGGCACCAGGTCCAGCTACAGGCCTCTGCCCAGCAGGGATACTGAGGCAGGGTCACCTCTGACTCCCACCTCACTTTCAGACTCCCTAGCCCAAGAACCCACCTCCTAGATAGGTAGTTAGAATTTTTCGGCTATTTTTTTCTTTGAACCTTTCCATTCTCTTGTTAATTCCTGTCTCTGCCTCTGTCCACACACTGTCCTTTCCCCAACAGCAGGCACCAGGTCCAGCTACAGGCATCTGGCCAGCAAGGGATACTGAGTAGTGTGACCTTTGACCCCTGCCTCACTTCCAGACTCCCCAGCCCAAGACCCTGCCTCCTAGGTAGGTGGATAGAATTTTTCTGCTTTTATTTATTTATTTATTTATTTATTTATTTATTTATTTATTTTTGTGCCTCTCCATTCTCTTGTTAATTCCTATCTCTGCCTCCTTCCATAAACTGTCCTTTCCCCGGCGGCAGGCACCAGGTCCAGATACAGGTCTCTGGCCAATAAGGGATACTGAGGCACCTCTGACCCTCACCTCACTTCCAGACTCCCCAGCCCAAGATCCCACCTCCTAGGTAGGTAGCTAACATTTTTCAGCTGCTCCATTCTCTTGTTAATCCCTATCTCTGCCTCCTTCCACAGACTGTCCTTTCCCTGGCAGCAGGCACCAGGTTCAGCTATAGGCCTCTGGCCAGCAAGGGATACTGAGGTAGAGTCACCTCCGACTTCCACCTAACTTCCAGACTCCCCATCTCACCCCGACATGGGATCTTTTCGAAGACTGACCACATCATAAGGCACAAAGCAAACCTCTACAGATTCAGAGGCATAGAAATTATATCCAACACCTTCTCTGACCATGATGGAATGAAACTTGATTTTAATTTCAAGAGAAATCCTCAAAAATACCCAAATACATGAAAACTAAATAACCTACTCCTGAATAACTCCAGTACTACTGAAGAAATAAAGACTGAAATCAAACGATTCATGGAAGACAATGACAATGAGGACATGAGTTTCCATAATTTTTGGGACACTGCTAAAGCAATCATAAGAGGGAAGTTCATAGCAATTAGTGCACATAAGAGGAAGACAGAAAGAAGGCAAATGGATCACCAAATATCATGCCTCCAAGAATTGGAAAAAAAGCAAGAGCAAAAAGAATCCAAAAAAACTCCAGGAGAAAGGAAATAATAAGGATCTGAGCAGAAATAAATGAAATAGAAAATAAACGTACTATACAGAAAATAAATTAAAGTAAAAGTTTGTTTTTTGAAAGGATAAACAAAATTGATACACCACTAGCGAGACTTATTAAGAAGAAGAGAGAAAAGAATCAGGTGAATCAGATCTGCAATGAAGCTGGTAATGTAAAAAAAGACATACTAGAAATTCAAAGCATCATTAGAGGATACTTTGAACATCTATATGCTAAGAAACAACACAATCTGGATGAGATGGACAAATTCCTGAACACATATAATCTACCAAGAATGAGCCAGGAGGATATAGAAAGTCTGAATAGACCCATACCAAGCCAGGAAATTGAATCAGTAATAAATAATCTCCCAAAAAAAGAAAAGCCCTGGCCCTGATAGATACACCTCTGAATTCTACAAAACTTTCAAAGAAGAGTTAACCGCCATTGTGCTCAAGTTATTTCTAAAGATCTAAAAGGGTGAATCTCTCCCTAATTCATTCTATGAAGTCTCTGTCACCCTTATCCTTAAAACAGATAAGGACAGAACAAGGAAGGAAAACTATAGACCAATATCTCTGATGAATATAGATGCAAAGATTCTCAACAAGATACTAGCAAATCGTATCCAACAACTTATAGAAAGGATCACACACCATGATCAGGTAGGCTTTATTCCAGGAATGCAAGGTTGGTTCAACTTATGCAAAACCATAAATGTAATACATCATATTAGCAGGAATAAAGATAATAATCATATGGTCATATCAACTGATGAAGAAAAAGCATTTGAAAAGATACAATATCCCTTTGTGATCAAGACTCTCAGCAAAATCAGCATAGAAGCATCACTTCTCAACACAATAAAAGCTATCTGTGAAAAACCCATAGTGAACATCATCCTCAATGGAGAAAATCTGAAAGCTTTTCCACTAAAAATGGGTCCAAGACAAGGATGCCCACCTTCGCTACTCCTCTTCAATACAGTACTGGAAGTTGTCACCAACACAATAAGAAAAGAGGAAAAAATAAAAAGTATTCAAATAGGAAAATAAGAGGTGAAACTCTCTCTATTTGCAGGTGACATAATTGTATACATAGAAGACCCAATGGTATCCATGAAAAAATTCCTGGAAATAATGCATTAATACAGTGAAGTTGCAGGATACAAAATTAATATCCAGAAATCTATAGCATTTCCATATATGAACAACAAGCAGACTGAAATAGAACTGAAAAATGTTATTCCATTTACCATAGCCACAAAAAGTATAATAAACTTAGGGATAAATCTAACCAAAGAAGTTAAAGACCTCTACAAGAAAAACTATGTGAAGATAAAAAAAGAAATTGAAAATGATACAAAAACATGGAAGGATATCTAATGTTCCTGGATTGGAAGAATTAATATAATCAAAATGGCAATTCTACCCAAATTAATCTACATATTGAATGCAATGCCAATCAAAGTACCAGACACGTTGTTCACAGATCTAGGAAAGACAATCATAAAGTTTGTCTGGAATCATAAAAGACCCCATATTGCCAAAGCAATTCTGCACAAGAAGAGTGTAATGGGTGGCATCTCACTCCCTGATCCAAAAATATACTACAAAGCTGTGGTAATCAAAACAGCATGGTACTGGCACAGAAACAGACACGTGGACCATTAGAACAGAATAGAGTCCCCAGAAATAAATTCCCAAACATATAGTCAACTGATCTTTGACAAGGGGTACCAGTAAATCCAGTGGGAAAAGGAAAACCTCTTCAGCAAATGGTGCTAGATAAATTGGATTTCCACCTGCAGAAAGATGGATCTGAACCTCTACCTCTCACCTTTGACAAAAATAAAGTCAAGGTAGATCAAGGATCTAAACCTAAGACTTCAAACTATAAAACCACTCCTGGAAAACACTGGGGAAACTCTATGAGACACTGGTGTAGGG
>NW_006203457.1:132620-142894 GCF_000334495.1 Tupaia belangeri chinensis | reverse complement strand
GAAAAGTGCTTGCACATCGATGTTTATTGCAGCACTATTCATGATTGCTAAGACATGGAACCAACCCAAATGTCCCCATATGGATGAATGGATTGAAAAACTGTGCCACATATACTCTATGGAATACTATTCAGCCATAAATACCCTGGCTTTTGACAGAAAGTGGAAGAATATAGAAGATCTACTGCTGAGTGAAGCAAGCCAGACTATGAAGGAGAGACATTATATGTCCCCACTTAATATATACCGAGTGTCTGCACTTTATGACTGAAACTGATTGACCTAAGGTTGTACAGACACAAGAGATGGGGGTTAGTGCCAGAAGTGGTGTGTGTAGAGAAGCGGGACCTAAGGAAGGACATTTGAAGGAGGGATACAGAGGCAGAGCATTGATGGGATGGGGAGGTGTGGTGTTATCTGTTGAAGATATTTTGATCAACTGGACTGGGTAGAAATGTTCACATATTGAAATGTTCACATTGTAAGCTAAATAATGTGGTTGAATGTATATAAAAATTAAAAAATAAATTAATTAATAAAAAACAAACTATCTGAGGACCAGCAGATGATGTAATGGTTACAACACTGGACTCCCACACAGTAGACCATGGTTCTATTCTCAGATGCAGAGGCTTAAAACTCCCACAGGGCACGTATGCATGCGTGTTCAAAATCCTGAGAGGAGAATGGAGAAGAAGGGATATCCCCATGGCCATCCCCCAGGGCGTAATTTCTCACTTTTTGTTTCTCTACCTGTGTGTCTCCAGCAAGTGCATATGCCCTATAGCAAAAGATCTCTTAAAAAAAAAAAAAAGGCAATATCTGTATATGGTTTAGTAAATTCCTAGATGCAGCAGTAGCACTGGCCAAAATCCCCATGGCAAATTAAGAACAGCAGGCAGTCATCACTGGGTAGGCCATTATATGCTATAAGGGAAGAAAGGGCTGAAAAAGGTCCCACTTTTTGTCACTTTCTCTCTGTTCAAACCATAGCATATATCAAAGCTATCACAAAGTTTTCCAATATAGAAGTTAACCTTGGATATAACTTCCAAATCCAAAGCCTTGTCTTTTCTTATAGAATATAGACATATAGGTGCTATGATTTATGCAAACTGCATTTTGACCATAAAGAGAGAGTTTCCTGTGATTTGGTATAACAACCGTCAGAAAGCATCTAGTGTAAGTACTATCATAATTTCAACATTTGTCAGAAGTGACCAAACATGGCAGACAAATTTCTCATTGTTTTAAAGTGTGTTCATACCACAATGCAGTTTCATTACAAAAAATGCTTAATGTGAAATATGCATTTCATTTTCAGAAAATGGAATAATAGAATCACACAGAAAAATAACAAAAAGACAATAATTACCTTCCTTTAATTTTTCTGTAACTAGCTGGTGTGATCAAGACTGATATAATAGGTAGATGTATACACACACAGATTTCCTTTCTTTGAACATTGAAATGATGATATCAACATGAATTGAACTAAAAAATGTAATTTCAAGAAATAAAATTATTATTCATGTAATATATTTAAATTAATTTGTAAAATAATCTCAGAAGCTTACTTGTAGCTTGACATCAGTTTTTTTTTTTTTTTTTGGAGAGATTTTCACTGTAGGCATGCGCTCGCCAGACAGTAGAGACAGAAAGCGAGAAATCACCCCCCAGGGGGGATGGTCACGCCGCAATCCCTTCTCCTCCATTCTCCTCTCGGGATCTTGGGCACGCACGCACACGCGCCCGGCGTGAGTTTTAAGCCACCGGGTCCGGGACACGAACCGCGGTCCACTACGTGGGAGTCCAGCGACATAGCCATTACGCTAACTGCTGGTTCCCAGTTTTTTAAAAATCTTTATCACATTTTAAAGGACATAAAATAGAGGGTTTAGAGAAAGTTATAATCAAATTTGAGGCCTCCACCAACTATTTGTTAGCATTTTTTTCTAAAGGCTACTACTTTTCATTTCTTTTCTCTAGCTCTAATGAGTGATTAAAGCAGTAGCATCGCACTGAAAACTTCAGGCTAATATTTACCCATTAAATGCTGTGTTATCAACTGGAAGATGGGTATAAGTCCTCACAAAACTCTCTTTCAACTTTTTGTGCCTTCTACTGTTAGATATTTTTAGGAATAATAGGTGTATCTATCCAGTAGTTCTCAGTATTTATTTTTATTCAGTAGTTCTCAGTATTTATTTTGGGGTGAAAATGAGAGGAGGTCCTTTTTGATTAGAACAGGGCTTTTCCACAAAGTTCCCATAAAATGTTCATAATTGATCCTATGAAAATTGTTATATATAAACTACATTTGAGAAAAATTAATGTTAAACACATATTAAAAAGTCCTCTCAGGAATGTAAAATGGTCCTGCCACTTTGAAAATGATCTGGCAGTTACTTACATGGTTAAACATAGGGTTATAACATGACCCAGTAATTCCACTCTAAGGCACATACTCAATAGAAGTGAAAATAAATATCCATACACAGACTTTGACATGAATGCTCATATTGGCACAATTCCTCAGGGACAAAAAAAGGAGAAACAGCTCAAATGTCCATCAACTAATGAGTGGATAAACAGAATGTGACATATTCATACAATTGAATATTATTTGACCATTTAAAGAAATGAAGCACCAATACATGATGTAACATAGGTAAACCTTGAAAACATTATTCTAACTGAAAGAAGCCAGACATAGAAAGCCACGTACTATATGATTCTTCTATATTATACTTCCAGAACAAGCAAATTCATTGAAACAAAAAATAAGTTAGTGGTCAGTACACAGGTCAATTGATTTGGAGGAATGGGAAGGAATGAATCTTTGAAGGAGCCCCTAACCTATTCTGCCTCCTCCAATGGCTACCACTCCCCTGGTTTTCATCATCAGTGCAGGCTTTTGGTTTTGAAGGTTGCTGTGGAGCTGCAGAGGTGGGTGATGGAAATAAAAGAAATTAAAGTGTAACAAAGTTAACTGTTCTTTCCAAGATTTAGCTACTTTTCTTGAATAAATGACCTCAAATTGATATAAGCCTTTAGTTTAATTGTAGAGTTCTGAAAAAGTTGATTCTTAATCATTCTGCTAGTTCCTCATTATTTTATGGCAGAGGAATTTTTCATGATCCTTACTCTGCCATTTTTGCTGGTGTCCTGGGGATTCCTCAGGGGGTGATAAACATTTTCTGGTAGCATATAGCAGTGGCCAACAGATCAGGAGATGACTGCCATTGAAATTGGCTATACTCACAGATCCCAAGAGGAAAGAACACTGGGGAGTATGGTAGGGAGGAGCACAGAGAAGCACCAAGGTCAGAAGTATGAGGCAGGGCAAACAGATTTATGATTGGCTAGTTTGAACATTTTAGTGCTATCCCAGACCTACAGATTTAAGATGAAATGTGTCAAAAAGAAGATAAGAATATTAAATGTGTTAATGTTGTATAATGAACTGTATCTTTGAACTTCGAATTTCCTTCAGATTGTTCCTGTGAATCCAAATTTCCAATACAGACAATCTCAAAATGTTTCTGATGAGTTCATCTACTTTGATCCTATTGATGTGGAAGTTAGGGAAGAGGTCCAAAGACAAAAACAACAGAAACTAACTATGGTCTCAAGTCAATACACCCAAGAAGGTATCCATCAGAGGGACATGGGGATTATCAGACAGGTGCTGATGATTACTAATCCTTCCCCTTACCCCCTTGTTCCCCCTCTTCCCCTCCCCAAACTAAAGAGTTAGAGAGCATTGCTCTTGTAAGACCAGAAAACTTCATAGCGTCTTTGCCTAGAAAAAATGCCAGTTAAGTCTCCAGGGTTCCCAATGCATAGGCATTATAGGAATTGCCAGTCCAGAGGAAAGGAGGAAAGGCACTACAATACTTGCTGGAGTGCTTGGAAAGGGGGAGCTAGATGATACAGAAATTTCAACTGTGAAATTCACTGGGCTTATACATCTAGAGGCTTTAATAAATAAATGTTCTTCATCCTCAGAATACAGTTGCCCACAAACCCCAAGAAATCTGTGGTTGAAATCTCCAGAAAATGCAGAGTCCTCAAGAAGCCAAGACCTGGAAGTAGCAAGAAGCATATATCCTTATAGAGAAAGATCCATCTACCAGCGCTCCTGGGCAGAGTTCTTTGAAGCACCACTCAACAGTGAGGGGCTCCACATTCTCCAACCTATTCCTACTGAAGAGGAGAGAGACCTTGGCTTCCTCCAGCTAACACTAGAGGAAGAGCATCAAAAAACCATTCCTCCCAGTAGTCATGATCTACCTGTTTTGGAAGGTCCTTTCCCATTGTTGCCCCAGTGTTGTCCTAAGCAGCAGCACAGTCACAGCCTGCCATGATACAATGATGGAAAGAGACAAAAATTAAATGTACTTGAGTTAACACCAAATCCAGAGGAGACACACTGCTTCTTCCCAAGTGACCATAACTTGCTCACAGGAGATAAGATTTCTTAACTTGATGTAACTACTTTTGTAGATTATGTACAATTTTCCAAAGAAGTGGACTTTCATCATTAAATTTATTTTCAAACTCACCACCTGGAAATCTCTTTCTATTCCAGAAGGCACTTGCTGCTGCTGCTTTTTTTTTTTTTAAGAGGTTTTTGCTATAGGGTGCATGTGCTTGCCAGAATGACAGAGAGAGACAGAACATGAGAAATGACCTCCAGAGGGGATGGCCATGCCACAATCCCTTCTCCTCCGTTCTCCTCTCAGGATCTTAGGCACGCACACACACACACGTGTCCTGCATGAGTTTAAGCCACCACGTCCAGGACTCAAACCACAGTCGACTACATGGGAGTCCAGCAACGTTGCCATTATGCCAACTGCTGGTCCCCACATTTGCATCTTCTAAGAGAACTGGTGACTGCTCTACAATTTGAAGTCTTATATTCAGTGATTACAATCTGATTTAAGATGGATAAATCCAATCAGACATCAGTTAGTAAAGAGGAAAAAATAAACTCTTAAAATATACACATTTGTTATGACATCAGAAGAAATATTACTTCCAGCTAGGTGAGTAATTTTGAGAAAATGACTTCCCTTCATCCTATCAGTTTAAAATCCATAGAATGGAAAAATGCACTCTTTAACATAACCAAAACCCAGTAACTAAGTGATAGGAGCTTAGATTAGAAAATAAATAGGATAATGGATAAAATCCATTTATCTGTTTGTGGAAATTTAGGTTGATTCCATGTCTTAGCAATCGTAAATAATGTTGCAATGAATATAACTGTGCAAGCGCTTTTCCAACTGAGCATTCTCCTGTCCTTTGAGTAGATACCCAGGAGTGGAATTGCTGGATTATGTGGTAGTTCTATTTGAAGGTCTCTGAGAAACCTCCATATTGTTCTCCAGAGTGGCTGGATCAATTTACATTCCCATCAACAGTGTAGGAGTGTCCTCCTTTCACCACATCCCCTTCAGCACTTATCATTATTTGTTTTTTAATCATTGCCATTATGACAGGAGTTAGGTGGTATCTCATTGTGGTTGTGGATGCTGAGCATTTTTTCATATGCTTTTTGACTGTTTATATGTCATCCTTAGAGAGTAGTTTATTCAGCTCATTTTCCCATTTTTTAATTGGGTTAATCGTTTTCTTCTGGGTAAGCTGCTTGAGTTCCCTGTGTATTCTGTTTATCAATCCCTTATCTGAGGCACAGTTAACAAAAATTCTCTCCCATTCCGAGGGTTTTCAATTTACACTAATTATGGTGTCCTTTGCTGTGCAGAAACTTCTTAATCTGATGTAATCCCACCTGTCCATTTTGGGGATTATTGCTTGTGCTTTGGCCATCTTGCTTAAGAAGTCTTTGCCTACCCCAATGTCTCCCAGAATTTCCTCAGTGTTTTCCAGTAGTAGTTTTTTTCTTTTTCTTTTTTTTTTTTTTGAGAGGTTTTCGCTATAGGGCGCATGCGCTCGCCAGACAGAGAACCGTGGTCGACTACGTGGGAATCCAGCGACATAGCCATTACGCTAACTGCTGGTTCCCCCAGTAGTAGTTTTATAGTTTTAGGTTTTAGGTTCAGATCTTTGATACATTTTTTGCTTTGAGTTTTGTTATTTGTGAAAGACAGGGATTCAGTTTCGTCTTTCTGCAGGTGGGTACCTAGTTTTTCCAGCACCATTGGCTAAAGTTTTCTTTTTCCCAATGAATTGACTGGTATAATTCATGAAAATCAATTGGCTGTAAGCTTTGGGATTTATTTCTGGGGTTTCTATTCTATGCCATTGGCCCATCTGTTTGTTTTTGTACCAATACCATGGTACATGCACTCACGAGAGAGAGAGAGAGAAAGAAAGCAAGAAGTTACTCCTCAGGAAGTATGGCCATGCCACAATCTCTTATCCTCCACTCTCCTTTTGGACATACACGCACACACACCCTTGCATGAGTCTCAAGCCCCTGGGTTCAGAATACAAACCCCAGTCGACCACGTGGAAGTCCAGAGCCTGAGCTACTACACTCACTACCTGCTGGCCCCAGAGACTGAAATGTAAGTATAACAGAAAGTCAACCCATATCACTTCATTTTTTGAAATGTTCATAAACCTTTGGAATGTTCAAAAAATCTTACATCCAATACCTTCCTCAAAATTTCTGCAAATTTCTGAATGCTTCCATTTTCATGGTTGCTCCTCCCTCTGATTTCATATTTTTTACACATTCATTATTTCATTCATTTCTTATACTACAAAAGAAATAAAATTGAATACTTATCCTCTTTATTCCTGTAAGCTCTTCAGCCACCCATCTTTTGTTCCCTCAAACAGTTTATCAGGATAGTAAGTTAAACAAAGTTACATACTATGGTAATATTGCAATATGATTTTAATGCCCTACTAAGGAGTATGGATAGGAATCAAACTTGGAAATAAGTATGTCATTCTTATTCACATTTTCATCTCAAAACAGAAGTCGATCTTTAACTATTTAAAACCTTTTTATTTTGTCTTTTAGAGAATGCAAAGAAAAAGACAGCATTGCAAAAAGTTGCAAAACGGCTATTTTGTCAGGTTCTGAAGAAAATCCTGCTACCATACCAATCCAAGCTTTGAGAATTCTTCAGTAATGTTTGATTAGCTTGGAATTCCTGAAGATAATACTGGAATTCCAGAGGGCAATGTTAGAAGTCCCAGGAATAATGTCAGTATCCCCATGGTTGATATTGACATTCCCAGGGATCATTCTGGAGTTCCCAAGGCTAATGCTGGAGCTCCTGTGGGTAATGTTGAGGTTCTCACAGATAATGCTGGAGTTCCCTTGGGTAATCATGGAGTCCCAAGGGGCAATGATGGAGTCTTCTTGGGTAATCTTGAAGTTCCTAGAGGCAATGGTGGAGTTCCCAGGGGCAGTGGTGCTGGAGTTCCCACGGGTAATGTCAAAAGTCTCAGGCATGATGTTGAAACTTTCAGACATATTGTATCTTCTCCTCCTACTGAGCTCTGAAAAATAGGTGAACACCATTTATAAACACTGACACCTTACAAAGTAGTACTGATTAAACACACACACACACACACACACACACAAGACACTTAACATTATTACAATGTTATACCAAATATTACAACTCAATATAGTAAGTGGAACATATAAATTCAAAATGCATAAATAAATATATAGATACATTTACTATATTTGACTTTTGTCAAAATTTTTGGGAATAGATTGGAGTTCACTTACCAGTTTATTCTAAATGGAAGTCATTAATTACCTGTTAAATAATTCAGTTGGAAAGTTGAATTGTGGAGGGGATGCTTACTTCTTCAAAGTCTCATATTCTGCTTGGTAAAGACATACAGTGTCTTTATCACTAAAAAATACACTAACTAACCTCTAAATAAGATTGTACATCTCCCAACAACTTCAGGTCTTCTTGGAATTTTTGATGGGCAAATGGAAGTGATCTCATAGTTATCAGCAGTTATCTCGTTGATACCTGCTTCACATCCAAGAAATTTACTGACTAAAAGCTAAGGAACCAGGAGATTTGACAGAAGATTTTGAATACAGTACATCTCTGAAATATCCAGATAGGACTTCTGAAGAAAGCTCACTAACAAGACTATTGACAGACCAGCAGTTGGCGTAATGACTATGTCGCTGGACTTCCACGTAGTCAACCGTGGTTTGAGTCCCAGACCTGGTGGCTTAAACTCAAACTTGGACACGTGTGTGTGTGTGCACAAGATCCCGAGAGGAGAATAGAGGAGAAGGGATTGTGGCGTGGCCACCACCACCCCCCCCCCGAGGAGGGGGTCATTTTCTGTTTCTCTGTCTCTCTCTGTCTTTCAGGAGAGCACACATGTGCCCTATAGCAAAAAGCTCTCCAAAAAGAAGAAGAAGTGTATCTACAAGACTATTGAAATACATCTACTTTTTTGCGATGTGTGTCTGACAAAATTGTAAATATATACTGGAAGCCTTAAAAATATAAGGAGACAAACAACTGTAGAACTGTATATAGTATAAGTGGTTGTGATGTAAATAATATAAGTAAGACAACACTAACAGCACCACATAATGCCTAAAATACTGCATGCTAAAACAATATTTTTGTTTTGAAAATCAATTTTTGTTATTCTTCCCAGCTACCAAATTAGTTTTGCATAAAAATATATAGGACAAAATTATTGAAATATTTTACTAAATTACTAAATAGAATGCCCTTCTCAGAGAGAAGGGGACACTTTTTATTAGCCTAGATGATCATCATGGTATTCAAAATATTTAATCATAGTAATCTATAAAAATTAGTTTTAAAAAACATATATTTCATAAATCACTTGAGATAAAGTAAGGTAATGAGACTAACTCATGAACTATATGGAGAAAATAATATCATTATTTTCTATTCATATAAAATATAAATTTTGTCCAGAATTTTAGTGCATGTGGGCCACTATTAAATTTGTACATTTAAATTTTCAGCTTTCCTGAATAGTGGTAGCTGTTGTTTTTACAAAACCAAGGGAAATTTCAATTATTATCACCTCACCCCTTATTATGTATCTTACCATGCAGTACAAGGGGTGGTAACCTGTGGTCTGAGGGCAAACTCTTGCCTACTCCCAGGATCAATCCAGCCTTTCTGGAAGGAGGTAAAGAGGCTGGCTAGCCATTCTCTCTTCATTCCCCCTGGTTCTGCAGGTTCTTACTGAACCAGGGACTTGGCCTCAGAAGGAAAGCAAAGGTAGTGAGATTTTTCTTACCATGCAGTACAAGGGGTGGTAACCTGTGGTCTGAGGGCAAACTCTTGCCTACTCCCAGGATCAATCCAGCCTTTCTGGAAGGAGGTAAAGAGGCTGGCTAGCCATTCTCTCTTCATTCCCCCTGGTTCTGCAGGTTCTTACTGAACCAGGGACTTGGCCTCAGAAGGAAAGCAAAGGTAGTGAGATTTTTTTCTTCTACTTTTTTACCAGCCCAGAAGATGGGGTACCATTTTGGACTTGAATAGCCTGAATCTTATATAAGGTGGCAAAACCACAGAAGTAATGGAAGGATACAGGCTGCCATACTTCAGTTACCTGTAAATGCCTTACAAAAAAAAAAAAAAAAGATAGTTCACCTTGTTTAACAAATAGTCTACTCTACATGCTCTTTTGTCACACTGACTTTGTGAAACAGAACTATTGCATTTCGAACTTTCAAAGGGAACCATCTTTTAGTGTAAAAAGAGGAAAGCAGGGTGGAAATTCAGACATGACTTACTAAGAACTAACATTTATCAGAAAGCAAGTGAAAAGAAGGGCAGCAAATAGAATTATGGTCAATTATATATAATGCTAATATATAATTGAGAATAGTCACAAAAATACCACCATCAACAACAAAACCCTGTTATGTGAGTGTTATTCCTCATGCTTTAGGATCCATTAATTTTGGGTATTGTGTAAGTATAAAAAAAATTAGTAAAATGGCTGGCCGCTTCTTCTTTGTAAAAATTTAAGAAATTAAATGAAACTAAGTTATAGAATCAAATGTACAGATGGCCTAAAAAGATCATTCTCTCTCTTTGTGGAAGAAGCAGATGCAGGTGGCATGGAGCGCTGGAGGCCAGCTCTGCTCCTGACTCACTGCTGTTTACTCCCACAGAGGAACAAGTCGGTCAGGAAGCCACACCGCAACCATGACCTTTTTTTTTTGGAGAGGTTTTTGCTATAGGGCGCATGCACTTGCCAGACAGACAGACATAGAGACAGAAAGCGAGAAATCACCCCCCAGG
>NW_006203457.1:129788-132604 GCF_000334495.1 Tupaia belangeri chinensis | reverse complement strand
CAATCCCTTCTCCTCCATTCTCCTCTCAGGATCTTGGGCATGCACGCACACGTGCCCTGAGTGAGTTTAAGCCACCAGGTCCAGGATTCAAACCGTGGTCGACTACATGGGGAGTCCAGCGACATAGCCATTACGCTAACTGCTGGTCCCCGCAACCATGACATTTAAGGATACTGAAAAAAACACCCGTGGAGCCGGAGGTGGCCATTCACTGAATTATAATTACTTTAACCAGCTGCAAGTTAAAGTCCCTGGAGAAAGTGTGTGCTGACTTAATCAGAGGTGCAAAGGAAAAGAATCTCAAGGTGAAAGGACCAGTTCGGATGCCTACCAAGACTTTGAGACTTACTACAAGAAAAACACCTTGTGGTGAAGGTTCTAAGACTTGGAATCGTTTCCAGATGAGAATCCACAAGCGACTCATTGATTTGCACAGTCCTGAGATTGTTAAACAGATTACTTCCATCAGTATTGAACCACGAGTTGAGGTTCAAGTCACCATTGCAGATGCCTAAGTCAACTATTTTAATAAATTGATTATTATCTGTTAAAAATAATGAAAATGCTCAATCTTTAAAGAAAGCTACTTATAGCATTGGTTTTATTCTAAGTGTGGTTAGTTCAGAACTGAGTAATGCAAGTTTCAGTGACACACCATTATTTACCTTCAAAGATTGTGCCATGTCTTCTTAGAATTCTCCATGTCAAGTATATTAGCTAAAGTTATTCAATAATCATAATAATATGAAGAAAGAGTAAGGATCATGTAATATGTTGAATAAGAAAGTTTCACAAGTTTCACATAAATTGAATCTGAGATTTTCATGGAAAAATATTAAAATTGCAAATCTGAAGGCTTAGTACTAAAGAAACAAAATGATAAGCTATTTCTAACCCTCTTGCTCTTACCAAATAAAAGCTCAGAATTATCTATATATAATATTTCTATATTTTAATGTATCCCCTGTAAAATAAGAAGAAACTTACTTTCTAAAATTGATGATGGCATAAGGTGGGAGAAAGAGCTTTGACTTTTTCTTGTATAGTACATTATGGAACAGAGAATAGCTGATCAGAAAAAAATCAGTTAATGCATCACCACCACAATAAGCCAGATTCTTTCCTTCAAAACCTCTAGAAAAATGTAAAGTGTTCCTTACTAGTGTAAGAGACTAATTCTACAGGTTTTAAAAAAAATGCTATAGGACACATGTTTTCACTAGAGAGGTAAAGGAAGAGAAAGATTTAAAAAAAAAAAAGTGAGAAAGCACCCCCTCCCAAGGGGCGTGGTCCCACCACAATCCTCTCTTTTTCATTCTCCTCTCAGGATTTTGTGCACACACACACACACACACACACACACACACACACACACACACACACACATGTCCAATGTGTTTTTAGGCCACCAGGTCCAGGATTCAAATCATACTGTTATCCAGGTGAATCAAGTCACCTTAATCACCCCACCACCAGCTAGCCCTAATTTTACAGATTTTTTTTTCCCCATCCAATTTTCTGATAGTACAAAAGTGATTTTTTTATTTTAAAATTAAATTGTACAATATGCATTTGGACAAGTCCAAATGACTTTAAAATCACAAGTTACTTAGCAAAAGAATAAAAAAAAGTTGTTTACTAAATAATATTTCATTTGTCTCTGTTTAAATCTTTAAAAATTTTGCACATGGAAAAATATTTTTTCTCAGAAGTTAATAGGATGGAGCTAAATGGAAATTATTTACTACAAAAACATAACAAAAACATTGCTGTAAGAACCAACAAATGTATGGTCTTCAAATCACATAACAGCTACCATTACTTCAATCAACATAGTGCTGTAAATATATTTCTCAAAAAGTTTGAGTTAACAATATTTTTGAAGCGTTCTTAGTAGGGAAATCATTCATATATAACTATAACCTGTATATTAGAACAAAGGGACTTCAACAGTTTGTAAAAGATTTTTTTTAACATTTGAAGTGGTTTGTCTATAATTACAAAGTAAAATGAGAACTGATACTTTACATGTGTAGTGAAGCCTTAAATCATACAACTACAGGAAAAATTCTATCAATAGAAGAAAAACAGACAAGAGAATTCCTTTTGATCATTAATCTAGTAGTAACTGAATGTACAATATTTCTTTATAAGAATGAGAAAAGACAGTACGAGTTATTTATTTTAAAATCCATTACCTAGCAAGAGCTTTATTAATTTTGTCCAATGATTATTTTAAGTATGTTTTAGAAGTGAAAACTTAAAATATAACAAAGTGCTTTAAAAAATCATAGAGTATAAAGTAAGTACCTGTGCCTTGTTCAGTAAATATTTCAAGAGCAGAGAACCTTATTGATATCAGTGGCCATCATGTGCAAAGTGAGAAGGAAAAAGAAGAGCAAAATTAAAATGAGAATAAAACTGTAGCTTTTAAAATAAGTGACATTTAAAAAGAATTACTTTGAAGATCTTTTTTTTGCTTTTTTAAAATGCCCCATGTAATTATTTATTAAAACAAATAAATGAGCTTTGAAATAATCCAACTTTAGCATTTATATCCTTAAAGTTTTTTCTTGAGTTTCTGATTCTCACCCCATATACATATTCCTCATTCAACCCTTACTCAATTCTCTCCTTAACTTTATCCCAAGCCCTTTCCCCACCCCAACCCCAGCCCATCCCTGACCTCCTCTCTAGGCCTTCCACATTTCATCACCACTTTTTCTAGTCCTTTCCCCACTCCATTCTATTCTGTATATCTTACCTTTCCTTTCCTTTCTTTCTTTCTTTTTTTTTTTTTTGGAGAGGTTTTTGTT
>NW_006203457.1:127793-129703 GCF_000334495.1 Tupaia belangeri chinensis | reverse complement strand
CAATCCTTACTCCTCCATATTCCTCTCAGTATCCTGGCCACACATGGACACGTGCCCAGCGTGAATTTAAGCCACCGGGTCTGGTACTCGAACCGTGGTTGACACATGAGAGTTCAATGACATAGCCATTACGCTAACTGCTGGTCCCTATCTTAACTATCCTTTATTCACTCACATTCCCAACCTTCTCTCTCTCTCCAATCCATTCCACAGTCACACTCTATCCCCATTATTCACCCCAGCTGCTTTCCTATTACAGCTTTTTTCCCTCAGCCTGTTCTTGAGACTCTCCCAACTCTCCTACCACACGTGACCTCTCCTGTGTCAAGTCTCTCCAATCTTTGATGCTTTAACTCTAGCCCAACATTAACGATATATAAATTCTCCCTCAATATTCACTTTCAGAGATCAGTATGGGTTAAAGCTAAGGTAAGGACATGAAAGGGCTAAACATGTCTTCATAGTTTTACTGATTTCTGAAAATAAAAACTCGAAAGTTGGATTTTTTTCTAGGATATATCAAAGTATTCCAAATTAAAACATCCATGAAATTAAAGCAACCAAGTGAAAATGATTATTTAAAAATGTAGAGATTGAAATACCAAAAATCCCCCAAAAGAATCTTTGAGAGAGAAAATGAGCTGAGATTATGCCGGTCTTTCAAAGATTATAAAAACATATGCAATGTGTGATTTGAAGTCCTTTGCTAATTTAGTTTCTTTTTTCATTTAAATTTTTTAAAGAATTATTTTATTTAATTTTATTATTGTCATTATTTTATCTTCTTCAAATTTGACCAGAGAGAGTTAAAGTGAGAAAGCAAGCGGCCAGATCCACGACCCAAACCATGATCAACCATGTGGTAATTCAGCTGCCATAACCACCATGTGACCTAGCAGCCTTTTAATTTTTGAATGGCTTTCAAAAGACCTTGAATTTTGCTTTCTTTCATCCGTTATAAAATACCTATCACTTAGGGAAGTACTCGTTTTAGACTCATTGAATAAATAAACAGATATATATCACCAATTTTTTCATCTAAATTGTAAAATATGTTAGATGAAAGAAGATAAAATATGTACTTTGTGAATTTACCTAGAGCATATTTTTGCTATTAAAAGGTAGTATTTTAAGAGTTTAATTTTGCTATAGGGCACGTGCTCTCGCCAGACAGACAGAGAGAGACAGAGAGACAGAAAGAGAGAAATAACCCCCCAGGAGGGATGACTACACCACAATCCCTTCTCCTCCACTCTCCTCTCGGGATCTTGGGCACACACGCACACTCGCCCAACATGAGTTTTAAGCCACTGGGTCCGGGATGCGAACTATAGTCAACTACATGGGAGTCCAGCAACATAACCATTACGCTAACTGCTGGTCCCTTAAGAGTTTATTTTTAAAGCTGCCTCATCTGTACTAGGTTTTATTATCTTATGTAACTAATATCCACCAACAAACCAAGTTCTCTATTCTTTTACATATATTAGCATAAAATAAAAGATAATCTTAAAAATAAAACTGAGTTGAAAAATGCAGTGATTAAGAATTCTTCTGTCCTTGGGCAGAACTAACTGCTGGTCCCTTAAGAGTTTATTTTTAAAGCTGCCTCATCTGTACTAGGTTTTATTATCTTATGTAACTAATATCCACCAACAAACCAAGTTCTCTATTCTTTTACATATATTAGCATAAAATAAAAGATAATCTTAAAAATAAAACTGAGTTGAAAAATGCAGTGATTAAGAATTCTTCTGTCCTTGGGCAGAAACCAAGGAGTAGGATTGCTGGTTCATATGGTAGTTCTAATCGTAGATTTTTGAGGAATCTCCAAATTATTCTCCACAGTGGCTGGACCAATTTACATTCCCACCAGCAGTGTAAGAGAGGTCCCCCTTCATCACACCTCC
>NW_006203457.1:116370-127557 GCF_000334495.1 Tupaia belangeri chinensis | reverse complement strand
ATCGTCTTTTTTCAGAACAGCTGCTTGAGTTCCTTGTGAATTCTGGTTATCAGTCCTTTATCTGATGCATAATATACAAAAATATTTTCCCATTCTGAGGGCTGTCTATTCACTGTAAATATTTTCAATTTTGTATTTGTACCATGTTGAGACCTATACTCTAGATTATGTAACCAAGAAGTGTTTGTTGTTTCGTTCTTCTTCTTGTCAAGTAAATTGTGATACCGATTGTACAATGATTGATACCACTTTGTTTTATCAGATTTCTGTTTGTATTTTGTATCTGGTAAAATTTGTTGATAGTCAATATCACTGTGTGTACTTCATTAGGTATATATTTTCCACTGCATTACAGTGATGTGTAAGGTGCACTGCAAAATGTCTCTCTTTTTTTGGAGAGGTTTTTGCTATAGGGCGCGTGTGCTCGCCATAGAGACAGAGAGAAAGCCAGACAGACAGAGAGAGACAGAGAGACAGAAAGCGAGAAATCACCCCCCAGGGGGGATGGTCACGCCACAATCCCTTCTTTTCCATTCTCCTCTAGGATCTTGGGCACACACGCACACACATCCAGCGTGAGTTTTAAGCCACCGGGTCTGGGACACAAACCGTAGTAGACTACGTGGGAGTCCAGCGACATAGCCATTACACTAACTGCTGGTTCCCTGCAAAATGTCTTAAAATGATCTTTTTTTCTAACACATCAATCTGCTGGTAAAATATATATTTGGCATAATAGTGAATAAATATACTTCTTCCTAAATTTTTCTTTTGATTTAAAACCTTTCTTTGTAAGTTTATATTTCAATACATTGTGTCATCTGCATTCACATATTGTGTTTTTGCTTTTATTTCTCTTAGAAACACTTTTATTAGTTTTAAAAACATTTCCAGGACCAGCAGATGGCATAATGGCTATGTCGCTGGATTCCCATATAGTCAACCATGGTTCATGGGCACGTGTGCGTGGGTGCCCAATATCGCGAAAGGGGTATGAGTCAGGATTGCAGTGTGGCCATCCCCCTGGGGAGTGATTTCTCACTCTCTGTCTCTCTGTCTTTCTGGCGAGTGCACACACCTTATAGCAAATCCTCTGCAAAAAAAAAAAAAAAATTCTGATTCAGATATTTTTATCATGGCAATTGATAATAGAATAGTAACCATCTGAATGCTTAAAACTGAAACCATACTCCACAAAATATCCCAATCATTTACAAAATTGGCAAGTAAGTCTGATGATACTACTACTTTAAATCCTGAATAACTTATTGTTCAACATTGATGTATGTAAACAAAACCTATTAAACAACCTCACTGTTTCTGAGAAGCACAAGCTTCCATATCATCCCAAGATTCTGGCACACATGGGAATCTAGCTATAAATTTGCTAAGGCCTCCCTTCCCAGTTTACCAACCTCTAAATGATCCTGTTATTCTATAAGTGTGGATGAGCTGATTTTTCTTTGAAGGGCACTTCAAGCATTTCAGAGATACCTCTATGGTTAATGTACCTCCAGAAGAGCATTATTTATTCCTTTCTATTAGAAAAGTTTTAATACAATATTGATATGTGCAGTGAGTATCTATCTGTCTATCTATCTATACTAATTAGAGTTTAATTCCACCACATTATGCTGATGACACAAATATGATGAACAAAGCCAAACCAAATTATTTACTTATTTACTTTTAGGGGTTTTTACCTTAGGGCACATGCATTCGCTGGAGGGGGAGGAGAGAGAGAGAGAGAGACTGTGAGAGGGAAAGTGAGAAATCACCCCCCCTGGGGGATGGTCACACCACAATCCATTCTCCTGGGATCTTGGGTATGCATGAACACACTCCTGGCATGTAGGGCTGTGGATCAACCACAGTCAGCCACATGAGAGTCCAAGTGAAATAATTTCTATGCCATCTGCTGGTCCTGAAACTACTTTTATTGCCTTAGTTTCAATTTCTTTTTAAGGTTTATGCCAGTGTCTGTGCACTTGCTGCTGGAGAGCCAGAGAGAGACAAGGACAAGGAAAGTGAGAAATCATGCCCCAGAGAGGATGGCTATGTCTTAATCCCTTCTCCTTCATTATCCTCTCAGGATTTGGGGCATGCACACACATGCACCTGGAGTGATTTTCAAGCCACCAGGTCTGGGGCTCAAACTGCAGTCAGCCATCTAGGAGTCCGAGTACCTTAACCACTGCACCACCTGCTGGTCTCTTTAGTTTCAATGTTACTGTAATGGTTCTGATTCTCTTCATGATCTTAAATGCTGAACATTTTGTATGAGATAAAATCAATCAACCAATGAATGCGCGAACACCAATACCCTCATAGTAATGTTAAATTGAGAAAAAGAGAATTACTGCAGAAAACTTGAGAAGAGAATGTTGTGGCATTGATTCATTTTATTCTATATATGGGTTAGCACCAACCATGTGACATATACTGTGCTAGGCACTAGACTGCATAACAGTAAGAAAAACAAATCCACCTATACACTCTGGGAGCTTATAGTATGGTTGCGGAAACAGTAAATAATTCAGGTGGTCATGAAAGGCCATGCTGGCTTTAACCGGTAATCACTTTTGCTCCTTTTTAAAATAAGAAATAACTCTTATCCCTGGCTATGAATAAAGTATTGACACAGACCAAAAGGTATGCTTAAATTCTATTGTGTAATTATAAAATAGTCTTGGACAAAAATTATGTCATATCTACCGCTATAAGAATTCTAGAATATTCTCAGTGCTAAGTAAGAAATCCTATTATAACCTAAAAAAACCATAGTAACAAAATCTAGTTACAGCTATTGCTCCTGTTTAACTTGATAAGACAGTTTTCTCTCATGTGGAATTATCAGACTTATTGTCCATCTTGGAATAGTTAAAAAGACAAAGTCTAGGCCAGACTCTGATACTACATAAGAATCTCTTGAGATGGGTCACAAGAATCTGTATTTTTATTTTGAAACAATTGTATATCTAGAAAAAAATGTGGTCAGTATAATATAAAACAGTTTTATTTCTGGAGCATTTGAAATTAAGTTGCTGACCTTATATACCACCACATTTAAATACCTTAATGTGTATTTTGTACTAACAAGGGCACTCACCCATGTCAATACCACATAATTATCAAAATCAAGCAATTAACATATCCTGTTCAAGTTTCACCAAATGACTCAATAATGTCTTTCAAAGAAGAAGAATTTAGTTCAGAATCACATGTCACAATTAATACCATGATTCTTTAGTCTCCTTCAGTCAGGAACAGTCCTTCAGGCCTTCCTTGAGTTTCATAACCCTGACTATTTTGAAGATTAAAAGTTGGGTTTTTATTTATTTAGAAGTCTTTAAATTCAGATTTATCTTATGTTTCCCCATAATTATACTCAAGTTGTGTATCTTCAAATATCACAGGATTTTGTGTCCTTCTCTTTGCATTTTATCAGATGATACTTTTAATTTGTCTCATTTAAATATTCTGTTATTCGAACTTTTCATTTTAATTTATTATATCTTCAAGGATATATAGCTTCTGATTTTATTCAATGATTTATAAACCATTATTACCACTGTTAATTTTTATGCTCAAAATGTCCTCCATTTATTCAGTTGAAATATCGTTAAGAGCTGACTTCTTACCCTTTCAGCTGGTTCCCATCATTCTTTTATACTTTCTGGCTCTCTGGCACAAAGTGTCCCAGGTTCATCTAGTATGTTTCCTGACTCAGCCCTGGAATCAACCATTTCTCCAAGGAACATTCATTTCTTTGGTGGAGATTAGTATTTAGAGGCCAAACTCCAACTGGTCAATAGATTCCCTACTATAGGGGTGTGGCTGCTTTTAGTGTACAGAGCTAGTGAGTGGAGAGAGACATACAAACACGTTTACATCTATTTTGATTTCTACATCTACCAACATATATTGAAAACTGAGTTTGCATTGACATCTCCAATTCCAATCCTAAAACAGTGTTCATTCTCATTTCCTCCTTTTCCACATTTGTAATATCCTTTTCTGCCAGTGAAAAACCTGGCTTTAATTATACTTAATGTACTTACTTATTTGCTTTAGTAATCTTCCATTTATGCACCCACACCCCTAACTCCTCACAGATAGTGTCCTCTGTTACCACTCCTAGTCTCCATTCTGAGCTAAACATACTCCCCTAGCCCACATGGATGCCATCTTTTTCCTACTCAAGCTCTGATTTTCTGTACCAACCCACCCTTCTGTAGAGACATCCTCCTCACCTTGCTTGGGCTCTGACTGTCCTCATCAGGCCATTCTCCATGTGGACACCCTCATCATCCTGCTTGACTCTACAAACCTACCCTTCATCAGGAATTCTCTCCTTACTCAACTTGGGCTCACTCCTCTGCCAGTCCATCTTTACATAGAGGCACCCTCTGTACTCAGATTCTACTGTTAATACTCCACAAAAGGCTACCCCTCTGTGAATATATTTTCCTTTCTCTGATTTGACCTGACTCCCCAAAATAGGTCAACATATCTCCCATGGACATTCTCCTCATTATGCCTGGCCTATAACAACCTGTGGTCATAAGCCACAATCCTGATATCACAGATGCTTATCTTGTCCTGCCCACTCAGACAACTTAGGACTGCCCAACTTAGGACTGAATTGTTCATGAATTAAATGAAAAGGAAGGAGAGGAAAAGTAAGGGATGGGGAAAAAGAAAATCAGGCATTGTAAAATTCTATTACCTTAATTTTTCCCTGTGTATTGAAAGAAGACTCATTCTCATTATTCTAATATTGTTGTATTTCATGTTGGGTAAATTCTCTATGCAAGTCAAATGATGCATAAAAATTGAATGTATAAAATAATAATAAAAAAATAAAAATTATATAAAAATAAAGCTTTTAAAATATTTATTTATTTAATTCCATTTGTTGTTGTTGTTATTTTTTTAAAATCTTTTTTGAGAGAGAGAGAGAGAGAGAGAAAGAGAAAGTGAGAAAGAAAGCCGCCACATCCAGGACTCGAACTGTAGTCGGCCATGTGAGAACCCAGTTCTTTTAACTACCATGCCACTGCCGGTCCCTTATTATTCTAATTTAACAGTGTACAATTTAAATTTAAACCCACAGAAAACCAATGTTCAGCAGAAACAGAGATTGTATAACAAACAACATGATGTGTTATGAAGTGTCCTGAACTAAGATCAGACTTAGAGTTTAGTGGCAATTTGGTCACACTAAAAGTTGTGTGGGGTCAGGTCTGTGGCACAAGTATATTTTGCTGCTCAAGAGAAGCTAGATCCCACATGATGACTACAGTTTGATTCCCTGGCCAGGTCAATCTGAACCAGGCTAGGCACACATACAACTATCTAAGATTGAATGTGCTAGAAGACTGGAGTAAGGGAATCACAGTGTTATTGGACACCCTGTGGAGGATGGATCTCTCTTCCACTCTCTTTCTTTCTCTCTCTTTTACTCTCTAGTATGCACATTCTCTATCATAATTCTTAAAAAGAAAGCTGTATAGCTTTCCTCAAGTCACTCTGCTGCTCAGTTTACCCATCTTGATCACTTCCACATACCAGAGTGTTACATAAATGCACTTTGGGAAGAATTGCTCAGAATATTTCCTCAGAAGAGGAATATAGGCATTGCAGAAATTAAGGACTTTAGTGGACTTCAGTCTAGTATATTTTACACCATGCCTCTCTAACATGCAACACCCTTCTTTCTAGACTATATATCCAGAGATATCTATCTACAAGTATCTCTGGATACTTAAATACTTCCCTAAAGGGAGACCAGCAGTTAGCATAATGGCTATGTCACCGGACTCCCATGTAGTTGACTGCAGTTCAAGTCCCGGACCCAGCAGCTTAAACTCATGCCGGGCACATGTGTATGCGTGCCCAAGATTTCGAGAGGAGAATAGAGGAGAAAGGGATTGCGGTGTGGCCATTCTCCCTGGGGGCTGATTTCTCACTTTCTATCTCTCTGTCTCTCTCTGTCTTTCTGGCGAGAGCACGCGTCCTATAGCAGAAACCTCTCCAAAAAAAAAGAAAAAAGAAAAAAAAAATACTTCCCTAAAGGATAACAAACCAAATTCACATTTAACTATCACACCCAGATATCAGCAGTGGGATCACATCAAACACCGCTTGCCATTCTTAAATTCCACAATATTCAGGCAATGCCATTTCTTGTACACATTTCTCCTCCTGATTTGTCAAGATTCCACACAGTGGTTATTTGTCACCTTCCTACATTCTAAGTTTTAAATAAAACTATTACTAATACACATTACACACATGAATTACTGTAACTCTTTAATAACATAGCCATGTGGTTAGCCATTTCTCCAAAATTAGTTCACAGCCTGACCTTAGGCCATCCCTCATTCCAGGATTGGTGGACTATAAGATGTATGATTCAAAATTCTATCTACTAGACTCTACATTATCATTCAAGGTCATACCTTGAGAGGCTGTTTAATATGGTAGCAGTCTATTTTTGACAAATGCCAGCATATTGGAAAGAGGTATCTGTCAACCAGGAAAGAGTCTGTTTATTCTTGACTGGTTGGCTATTAGTATGTCCCCATTAAGTTATAAGTGTTATTTTAGAAAGGATACCAGTATAACAGATTCATATAAACTTGGATTAAGGTAAATCTATTAACATTGTCTACTTGTATCTTTGAAAATCATGGGAATTATCTTCAACTACTTCAACCTTATGATTGTCTGTTGCCAAGCACATCCAACTTTGTGATTAAGCAGATGAGACCATTCCTTTTATGACTGACATTAAAAAATCTGGTGTTCCTTGGATAAGTGTTTTATTTTCATAATTGTCAAGTTGAAACTTAGAAGCTTTGTATAAAATGTAGAGTAAATACTGTAGGAGTCATACATGGTCTTGCTTCAAAATCCTGTGTACTTCCCTTGCAAGTCTTCTGTCTGAGCTTGACCCAAACTTAAGCTTGATTTTGTTTCAGGTTTCAATGGGCATTTAAGCACCACTGGATCAATGAAATTCTGAGAACCAATGGGTAGGGAAGTGTATGCCTCATTCTGGTTTAGCTTGGAAGTTTTCTCTAACTTTTAGCTCCATGTGAAGGAGACAGTTTCTCTGTTGCATAGTAATGAAGCAGACAAAGGCATGTACGTGAAAGTTCATGCTGCTTCCCAAATCTAAAGAAAACCATCAAATATTGTATTTCCTTCTTGGTGGTAAATAGTGTAGATGAGGGCTAATAATCACCTTTAACCCGCTTAGCTCTTATGTGAGCTCTTCATAGTGAATCTAGGGGTCAAATTAACACAAAACAGATTAACAAGAGAAAAGAATACAAAGGTTATTAGTTTTATAAGCAAATGAGAGTTTCCACAAGAGTGTGAAGTCTGAAGAAGTGGCCAAAACTAGGTACTTTTTATACTTTTTAGACAAAGAATGATAAATATGTGAAGGAATAACAGGACAAAGTATTATTCCCACTAGGGCAGTAAATTGTGGGGACACATTTAGAGAGAGAACCTGAAATGTGGGGACATGCTCTGAACAAACACCATCAGTCCTTTTGGGGTTTGGCAGAACCTTGTAACGTCCTTTCCTTGACCTTCACTGTAGACAGAGCAAGGGTGGAAATTGCTAGGGGTGTGCCAACAGACACATCAGATGGACTTCAAGAAACATCTTGACCCCAATTAGCAAAGTCCAATCCCTGTTCTGCATCTGAAAGGTTCTTTAGCCTTCTCTGGGTGTGGTGGTGAACTCCTTATGGAGAAGTTTTTTAGCTTTTTCCCCATACCTAACAACTAGGTTTCTCTGCATTAGAAAGGAAGATGAGACTTTCTCTTGATGGGATTATCACCAAGGGATACACCTGGCCCAGTATGACTAAGCCCTTATAGATGTTACCTGCTTCTTATTGTCTGTCACCTAGCAACGAATCTATGAAGTGTCTTGAAACATACATGTGTAATGTCTCCTTGTAAATAAAGACGCCCAGTTTGTCTGGGGGGCTCAAGCAGCTGCTCAAGCAGCAGCACCAGTTGCTTGGGCTACCTAGGCTCAGGCTGCCTGTGTCCATTTCTACTCTATGTCTTTGTCTCATTCTTTCCAATTCCCAGGTCCTGGCAAGATGGAGGGCTTTCTCTTTCTCGTCCTCTTTCTCTTCCTCACCAGCAGCTCCCCCCCCCCCAATCATGATTCAGCTAGACCCAAGCCCGGGGGCGGACACCGACAGTAAATTCTAAGAAAATACTGAGATAACATATGCACACGAGAATCTAATAGAAGATAAATGTTTTTCAGGGAGGTGTTTTTTAGTTTCCTTACAGCTCCAGTTACCAGTTTTCTGGTGATAAAGGCAATTTCTCACTTTGATACAAAAAGATACCTCTCCAAAAGAATTTTTTTGGTTTGCAGCATGTAGAAAAATATTGATCAAATGGAATTTTTTGCAGTTACAATTCCTTAAGTGATTTCAGCTTAAACAAATGAATAAACCAATTTGACATATTTTGGGATGACTCATCCCTAAATCCATCAGTAGCTAAATGTATAAGGCTATCTTTCAGTTTTCAAAAGAATATTACATGCTCCTGACCACAGCACCTCCCCAGTACAGAATCCTTTACTGAAAGAGCAAGTCAAAATATTGTCTTCAATATTCATTTCTCTATCACACTTATATGTTTTACAAAGATATTTAGCATTTTCTAATGTCAGGTTATTCAGGGCTAACTAACACAGTATAACCTTTATGAGTATCATAAAAATTATGGTGCACAAAATGAAGAAAATAAGAAAATCTAAGGAAGAAACATCTGTTTCCTGGCCAGAGCTTGATTCTCCACATGTCCTTGATAATGTTACTTTCCATTCATTCTTATTCTCTCCTCCCCCTTTTTTTTTTTAAACTCTCCCTTTCTGATAGCCCATTCTATTCAGCATATAAACATAATGAAAACTTTTTTTTAACCACAGGTCAGCAGGTGGCGTGGAGTTAAGGCAGTTGGATTTCACATGACTGATGTGATATTAGAATCCTGGACCTTGATAATCATTCTAGATTAATGGTTAAGTGCCCAAAATCCTAAGAGGAGAATGGAGGAGAAGGGGTTGTGGAATGGCCATTCCCCTGGATTTCTCACTTTCTCTTTCTCTGGCAAGTGCATACAGCTAACAGCAAAAGCACAGAAACTAAAAACAAAACAAAGAAACAAAAAATAACTTTTTCAACTGAAGAAAAAAATTAAAACTTTAACTTTCAGTCTGTTTAGTTATCACTTCTCTTCAAATTTGAACATTTTAAAGAGGCAATCCATAGACCTTGTCTTAGTTTTCTCTTTTGTTCTTTATTCCTTCTGGGAGATAGTGAGAGAGTGCAAGAGAGTGAAGGAAGAGAAAGAGAGAGAGGTATTTTTGACAGGGTTTCATGTCACAATCCTCATGCCTCAGTCTCCCACTAAACTAGGACTATAGGCACTTTCCACCACACCTGACCTATACAGGTTGGGCTGGGAACCAAACTTTAGTCTCCCAATGCCTCAGCCAATGTGTAGTAGAAATCTCTTGCTTGTACCGTCATGAGTGAGTCCATGTCTCTATCACCTCTTACAATTTATTCTCTACACCCACCTGTCCAATAAAACCATTTTCACTAAGTCTCCAACAGCTTATTGTTTAATCCAGTGTTTACTTCTGTACTATTGTCACACTCTTCTACTGCTCCTACCTGTCAAATCACGTTTTTCAGTTTTTTTTTTTATTTTCTTGGTTGCCTGAAAAACTTTAACGTTAATGGGAAAATTCCATCCATACTGTGTTATCTCTCACTGTGCAATGTTTCTAAGACTTTCAGCCTCTGGAGAATCTTTAATGGGAATTCTTCCCACAAAAAGGCCATACATATTCATAGAAATGTTTACATCAAAAATAAAACATAGTATTTCTTTTTCTTTTTTAAAGTTATTTAATTTTATTTACAGATTCATTTATTTTAATTTGATGAGAGAGAGAAAGAGAGAGGAGAGAGAGAGAGAGAAAGTGAGAAAGCAAGCCATGGAACCATGGTCGACCATGTGGGAGTGTCCAGCATCTTAACCACCATGCCACCTGCTGGTCCCCAAAACATATTTCTAAATGTAAAAATAATAGTGTCCTATAAGTAAGTGGAATTATGTAGTTTGTAATATTTGACAAAAAAAACTAGAACTGGTTCAATTACAGATTAAGTTGTAGGTCAGTCTTCTTACCCCAGTTAAATTTCTTTTCTTCCCAATTTTTATGGATTTTAAAATTACAGGAGTAATATATGAAAACGCTCTGCTGTAAAATATAAAGTCAAACCATAGCGGAAAGGAAAAAGTCCTGTGTGACTACCATAATTGATCCCAGTCTCCCTTCCATTTCACTGTTCTAGTTTATTGTGTGTTCTGCTATACTTTACACATTTGCATACTTACATAAGTGTCCATAAAAAATACAGGTGAATGGATTGAAAAAGTGTGGCACATATACTCCATGGAATACTATTCATCCATAAAAAAAATAATAATAAGACCCAGGCATTTGACAGAAAGTGGATGAATATGGAAAAATTACTGCTGAGTGAAGCAAGTCAGGCTATGAAACAGAGACATTGTATGTCTCCACCTAACATATACCAACTGTCCGCACTCTATGGTAAAAACTGAAAGACTGGAGGACATAAGAGCATTGAAAATTCTTACGGACACTAAAAGCCAAGTGTAAGGAGAACAGGAGAGGAGAAGAATGTAGGAAAGGAAATGGAGTGAAAAAAATAGGTAAGACATTTGTAAGACACAAATATGATTTGTTACTCATTGATGATGACATGTATAGTATTCTCAACTGGGCTGGTCTGAGGTGTATATCATGCTGGGTAAAGTCTCTTTACAATCTAAATAATGTATGGCGATTGACTGTATAAATAATAATAATACATTTTACAAAAGTACATGGTGAGATGCCACCCACTCCACTCTTCTTGTGTAGAATTGCTTTGGCAATACAGGGTCTTTTATGATTCCAGACAAATTTTATGATTGTCTTTTCTAGATCTGTGAAGAATGTGTCTGGTACTTTGATTGGCATTGCATTAAATATGTAGATTAATTTGGGTAGAATTGCCATGTTGATTATATTAATTCTTCCAATCCAGGAACATG
>NW_006203457.1:114013-116350 GCF_000334495.1 Tupaia belangeri chinensis | reverse complement strand
TTTTTTTTTTTAAACTCTCCCTTTCTGATAGCCCATTCTATTCAGCATATAAACATAATGAAAACTTTTTTTTAACCACAGGTCAGCAGGTGGCGTGGAGTTAAGGCAGTTGGATTTCACATGACTGATGTGCTATTAGAATCCTGGACCTTGATAATCATTCTAGATTAATGGTTAAGTGCCCAAAATCCTAAGAGGAGAATGGAGGAGAAGGGGTTGTGGAATGGCCATTCCCCTGGATTTCTCACTTTCTCTTTCTCTGGCAAGTGCATACAGCTAACAGCAAAAGCACAGAAACTAAAAACAAAACAAAGAAACAAAAAATAACTTTTTCAACTGAAGAAAAAAATTAAAACTTTAACTTTCAGTCTGTTTAGTTATCACTTCTCTTCAAATTTGAACATTTTAAAGAGGCAATCCATAGACCTTGTCTTAGTTTTCTCTTTTGTTCTTTATTCCTTCTGGGAGATAGTGAGAGAGTGCAAGAGAGTGAAGGAAGAGAAAGAGAGAGAGGTATTTTTGACAGGGTTTCATGTCACAATCCTCATGCCTCAGTCTCCCACTAAACTAGGACTATAGGCACTTTCCACCACACCTGACCTATACAGGTTGGGCTGGGAACCAAACTTTAGTCTCCCAATGCCTCAGCCAATGTGTAGTAGAAATCTCTTGCTTGTACCGTCATGAGTGAGTCCATGTCTCTATCACCTCTTACAATTTATTCTCTACACCCACCTGTCCAATAAAACCATTTTCACTAAGTCTCCAACAGCTTATTGTTTAATCCAGACTTCACTTCTGTACTATTGTCACACTCTTCTACTGCTCCTACCTGTCAAATCACGTTTTTCAGTTTTTTTTTTTTATTTTCTTGGTTGCCTGAAAAACTTTAACGTTAATGGGAAAATTCC
Organism: Tupaia belangeri chinensis; assembly: GCF_000334495.1. Taxonomy (NCBI): domain Eukaryota; kingdom Metazoa; phylum Chordata; class Mammalia; order Scandentia; family Tupaiidae; genus Tupaia; species Tupaia belangeri. The sequence goes on along the minus strand of NW_006203457.1, from coordinate 115,439 downwards.
ATCCATACTGTGTTATCTCTCACTGTGCAATGTTTCTAAGACTTTCAGCCTCTGGAGAATCTTTAATGGGAATTCTTCCCACAAAAAGGCCATACATATTCATAGAAATGTTTACATCAAAAATAAAACATAGTATTTCTTTTTCTTTTTTAAAGTTATTTAATTTTATTTACAGATTCATTTATTTTAATTTGATGAGAGAGAGAAAGAGAGAGGAGAGAGAGAGAGAGAGAAAGTGAGAAAGCAAGCCAACAGGTCTGGGAATTGAACCATGGTCGACCATGTGGGAGTGTCCAGCATCTTAACCACCATGCCACCTGCTGGTCCCCAAAACATATTTCTAAATGTAAAAATAATAGTGTCCTATAAGTAAGTGGAAAAGAGAAGTTTGTAATATTTGACAAAAAAAAAAAAAAACTAGAACTGGTTCAATTACAGAATGAGTTGTAGGTCAGTCTTCTTACCCCAGTTAAATTTCTTTTCTTCCCAATTTTTATGGGTTTTAAAATTACAGGAGTAATATATGAAAACGCTCTGCTGTAAAATATAAAGTCAAACCATAGCGGAAAGGAAAAAGTCCTGTGTGACTACCATAATTGATCCCAGTCTCCCTTCCATTTCACTGTTCTAGTTTATTGTGTGTTCTGCTATACTTTACACATTTGCATACTTACATAATTGTTCATAAAAAATACAGGTGAATGGATTGAAAAAGTGTGGCACATATACTCCATGGAATACTATTCATCCATAAAAAAAATAATAATAAGACCCAGGCATTTGACAGAAAGTGGATGAATATGGAAAAATTACTGCTGAGTGAAGCAAGTCAGGCTATGAAACAGAGACATTGTATGTCTCCACCTAACATATACCAACTGTCCGCACTCTATGGTAAAAACTGAAAGACTGGAGGACATAAGAGCATTGAAAATTCTTACGGACACTAAGAGCCAAGTGTAAGGAGAACAGGAGAGGAGAAGAATGTAGGAAAGGAAATGGAGTGAAAAAAATAGGTAAGACATTTGTAAGACACAAATATGATTTGTTACTCATTGATGATGACATGTATAGTATTCTCAACTGGGCTGGTCTGAGGTGTATATCATGCTGGGTAAAGTCTCTTTACAATCTAAATAATGTATGGCGATTGACTGTATAAATAATAATAATACATTTTACAAAAGTACATGGTGAGATGCCACCCACTCCACTCTTCTTGTGTAGAATTGCTTTGGCAATACAGGGTCTTTTATGATTCCAGACAAATTTTATGATTGTCTTTTCTAGATCTGTGAAGAATGTGTCTGGTACTTTGATTGGCATTGCGTTAAATATGTAGATTAATTTGGGTAGAATTGCCATGTTGATTATTTTAATTCTTCCAATCCAGGAACATGTGATGTCCTTCCACTTTTTTGTGTCA
>NW_006203457.1:109475-112489 GCF_000334495.1 Tupaia belangeri chinensis | reverse complement strand
ATATACTGTATTCTCTTTAACTGTTTTATAATATTCCATAATATGAATAACCAAAATAGGTTACACCTAGGTTATTTTCCTTTTCTTTAACATCACAAAAAGATACAATAATCATATTTGTATATGTTTCTGTTTTCTTTTTTTAATTTGATATATATGTACTAGAATAAGAGATTAGATCTGTTAAACAATCTTAATAATACTATGACACTACTTATTGACTTCAACAATTTAAAGGTATTACCTACTGAATTAAGTTAAATATCTGGATTAAAATGGTTAAAAGGATCTTCATATAGTTTTTCGGTACTACATGTTGTTTACAAGAACATTGGTACTTGCATTTAGGAAAAGATAAATCTGACACATTTTAATGTCTTGATCCATTTTCAACATTCAAAAACACCATTTTAGAAACACTACTCCAAATTTAAAAAGACATGAACCAATAAGTGTCCCACTCAGTATATTCAAAATAAATACAGAAATACAGCCAAAAGTCTATAAATCATTATAGCACACAGGTTGGTAAAGAATGACTTATCATAGGGACCAGCAGTTAGCGTAATATTAGGCTATGTTGCTGAATTCCCATGTAGCCAACCGTGGTTTGTGTCCTGGACCCAGTGGCTTAAACTCACACCAGGTGCGTGTGCGTGTGTGCCCAAGATCCCGAGAGGAGAATGGAGAAGAGATTGAGGCATGGCCATCCCCCCTAGGGGGTGATTTCTCGCTTTCTATCTCTCTGTCTCTCTCTGTCTTTCTGGGGAGCACATGTGCCAGAAAGACAGATATAGCAAAAACCTTTCCAAAAAAAGGAAAAAAAAAAAAGAATGACTATCATAGAATGTAGGTATCTGGCTAGATTTTGATGGAAACTGCTGAGTTCTACATCAAAAGCAAAAATTAATAATAAAATGACATGGTAAACATATTCTGATGCTCATTTTCATAGCAGCAAAGCATGTTTTACATGCACTGCTCCTGAAGGATCTCACAAGGCTCTTTCCTCAGAGAGAAGGTCCACCCACCAAGAATGAAATACTACCAAGTGTCAAAGAATCCTGAAAATACAGATGGCTGGCCAGTCCCAGAGCAGTGCAACTGTAGTAATACTGACTACACGCAACTACCAAAGTTTCACTGTAATTCAGTATGGCATGTGTTTTGATCATCTACATACACAAATAGTCCCAAGCCCAAAGGCAGTACACTTAAGGGACTATAAGAACATATTTGCTTCTGGAGACAGCAGGTGGTGTAATGGTTAAGGCACTGGATTCCAATATGGCCGACCATGGTTTGAGTCCCAGACCTGGCAGTTTGAACACCATGCCAGGTGCAAGTGCATGTGAATGTGTGCCTAAAATTCCAAGAGGAGAATGGAGGAGAAGGGATTGCAGTGTGGCCATCCCCCCAGGGGCTGATTTCTCACTTTCTCTTTCACTGCCTCTCTCTGATGAGTGCGTATTCCCTATGGCAATTTTTTTTTTAATTTGCTTCTTATTTTATCCATAAGTATGCATTTCCTGACTTGTCTGAAGGTTGATTCTAAAAGCAGGAAAATCAATAAACAGTGTCTATATTATTGTGACTGAAAATATTGCTTACTTTGGAGCTAATTAATGTAATATGCTTACATTTTTTTTTCACAGTACTTTATTTTTTCCTATGATATCTGAGAATCAAAGTCTTCTGGACACTCAGCTTACTGTGTCCATTAACAAGGCTTTACTGTTTAACTGTCTTCATCAATATAACCAGTATTTTAGAAGATGTTTACTGCCCAAGAGTGTAAAAATTGCAAATAACTTTATTGTTCATTCCAGAACTTTTCTGAAAGGTCCTTCAATTCTTCATAAGAAAGCATCAAGGAACAATTAACACACAGAAATACTTTGAGCCCCTTGTTGCAAAATCTTTTACTTTGCTCATCAATACTAAACTATTAGGTGGTCAGAAACGTCATGATATTTTTTTTCTATTTTTCTATGCAAAAATGCATCATGACTTTCCCGACGACCTAATATTATACCATGGTCCTCAATCTTAACAAAGTACACTGAGTTGAGAAACCTGCTTTAAATAGAACTTAAAACTCTCAATAAGCTTAACAACAGGAAAACAATCAACTTGATTTTTAAAAACTATATAAACAGACACCTCAGTAAAGAAGATACGTAGATGGAAAACAGCCATATGAAAATAAAATGCGCAACATCATATTTTTTAAGGGAATTTCAAATTAATGACCTACCACTACACACCCATTAGGATTGCAAAATTTGAAAATGCTGACAACATCAAATGCTGACTCAGATGTGGTGTAACAGGAATTCTTATTTTATTACTTCTAAGAATACAAAATGGTACATCCACTTTGGAAGACAGTTTATCACTTACAAAGCTAAACATTCTCTTACCATACAATTAATTGAGCTTCTTGATATTTACCCAAATAAGTTGAAAACTTATGTCCACATAAAACCTGTGCATGGATATTTATTGCAACTTTATTCATAATTGCCTAAACTTGAAAGCAGGAGGCACAAAGACTCAGGATGGAAATATAGAAAAGGAAATGAAGCACCAGTGGAGTTCTCTGTTGTGGAGAAAGGGTAACTGAGGGACCAGCAGTTAGTGTAATGGCTATGTCGCTGGACTCCCATGTAGTCGACCACGGTTCACATCCCAGACCCGGTGGCTTAAAACTCACGCCGGGCGCGTGTGTGTGCGTGAGTGCCCAATATCCCTAGAGGAGAATGGATGAGAAGGAATTGCGGCATGGCCATCCCCCCGGGGGGTGATTTCTCGCTTTCTGTCTCTCTGTCTCTCTCTGTCTGGTGAGGGCACACACCCTATAGCAAAAACCTTTCCAAAAAAAAAAAAGGAAAAGAAAAGGTAACTGAGATGTGCCTGGCAGTCACCATCATTGCCACAGGCAACCCTATATCCTCTACTGGCTGAGCTCCCATGTGCTACGTGCACCCCATCAAGGGTCTTAAGACGTTGAC
>NW_006203457.1:102276-109454 GCF_000334495.1 Tupaia belangeri chinensis | reverse complement strand
CTAGTGACTCCAACCCTGGATTAGTTATTCCCCTGTGCTGTGTGCACTTCACACAGGACCTGAGAACACAGGCCCAAGTGCTACAGCTGTCACTGGCTGTGACCTCACCCCCTTATCCAGTAGACCTCTACACCCTACAAAACACACACACACTTTTTTTCTGTTTTTGTCATTTTGTTTTTCCAGAGAGTGCATGTATTCACCAGAGAAACAGAATGACAGAAAGAGACAGAGAGAGAGGCAGTGTGCCACCTTATGGCCGGGTTTGAATTGCAGCACTGCTTGGTGGCGGCATGAACGCCCAGTCCTTGTCCCAGCCCTGGCAGCTCTATCTCAAATGCCACCACATCTCTATGTTTAAGAACTGGTGCTTCTTGGAGGGCTGCCCCTGCACCATGGAGTGCATGGCTGAAGCCAGCTTCATTCCCTGTCCCATTGAGAACCAGCCCAACCTGGCCCAGTGTTCCTTCTGCTTCAAGGAGCTGGAAGGCTGGGAGCCAGATGACAACCCCATAGAACATAAAATGCATTCATCCGGTTGTGCCTTCTTCTCTGTGAAGAAGTGGCTTGAAGAATTGACCCTTGGTGAATTTTTGAAACTGGACAGAGAACAAGCCAAGAATAAAATGGCTAAAGAAATCAGAAGCAAGCATAGAGTTCAAAGATACTGTCCAGAAGGTGTGCTGTGCCATCGAGCAGCTGGCCGCCCTCAAGTAAGTTTCCTGCTGCATCCCCGGCCGAGTCCAGTCTTGTTCCTAGAGCCACAGCCTCAGGCCCCCTAGACGCCTTGAGGAAGGGGAAGGTCAAACCCCAGGAGATGGCTAACTGTGTTTCTTTCTTTCTTTCTTTCTTTCTTTTTTCTTAAAAGCAGCATGAGAAGCTGCTATTGCTGCCTGGGCAGCTGGTGCCATCAGCCATGCTGACTGAGGCTGTTTTCTTTGGTAGTTTTTGCTTTATTGATACCTCTGCTCACCGTGGGCAAAGGGGGGGGGGGAGTCACAGAGAAGAAGACGTGGACTTTGGCTAGAACTGATGGACTTGAAACGATGAGAGTACGCCCTTCTGCAGTGAGTGTGTCTGGCTCTTGATTCCAAATCCATGAATGCAATTGTAGGTCTCCTGGAACTGGACAGACAACTTGAATGCAATTTTTAGCATTTACTTGCACAATAATCTAAATCATTTCTGTGCTTGTCTTAAAAAATGAAAGAGAGGAAGAAAGCACCTCCCAATGGAGTGTGCTCATACTGCAATCCCTTCTCTATTTCTCCAACCTTTTAAGATTTTGTACATGCAGACACAAGTGTCAGAGTGTTTTTAACCTGTGAGGTTCCCAGACTTGAACCACCCAGTTGGCCACGTGTGATCCCTTAACTTCTCATAACCATTAGGCTATGGGGCCAGCTCAACAGTTTAGACTCTACACCTTAAAAAAAAAAAGTATTTGTTTCATGAGAGTAGACACAGAGAGTGAGAGAGAGAAGACATACACTCTCAACAGAATCTCACACCACAATTACCCCCAGTCTTCTTAGCCAGCTAGGATCATAGGTGCTTATGCCTAGTATGTACAGATCCACCAGGAAACTGAACCCAAGATCTTCCAAAATGCATCCAGCATTACTTGACTAGCACAGCACTGGTGCACCACCCCAGCCTGACCAGGGAGTCCTCTTCCTTGTCTCTTAATTATTGGCCTTAAAATGTTTTTCTGAGTTATAGTTTGTGAAGTAAAAGATTTATCTTTTTAGGATAAATCATATGCAAATGTATTATAAATTGACAAAATTGAAACTTCTTTCTGAAAATGTTATGTTCTTTCTGAATTAAAACATTGAGTAAATACATGATTTCAGTCTTTGAGGTTGTCTTATTTTTAGAGCACAGCAAAATATCATCCACATAATTGATTAGTAGAATCCCATAGAAATTTGAAGTTCTTATGCATCAGTAAATCATTGGCACATTACAGTCCAGATATACTGTTTATTTTCTCTTTTATTAAGGTATGTGGGTCAGAAAAAGATGGAGACAGTTAAAATATCAGTCCATCATTGAGTAACTTTTTCAATAAAAGATGCAATTTCTAAAACTACAAAAGGTCTGGAAAGATTAATAGGAGACACAGATGAATTTAAAAGCACACAAATAGTATAGCTGGAGTCAAATGATCTGTATCCTGAAAAAAATGTCAACAGTGGTGAGGCACCACCCATAACCTGAGAAAGAATCAATGATCTGATGTAACCAACCTGCCAGAAGTAGATGGGAGCCACACCCTGTGTCCTCCCCAACAAATGAGTCAACTTTTGATGGGAATTGTTAAGTCTGACATGCAATGGTAGCATCTGTATCAGAAACATTGAATCAGGGCTGATCATCAGCTTGATTCAATTTCTTCAGAGGACAGATTCCTACTGTGGACATCCATATGAGTGACTCAGTTGGATTAACAACTGTAATTTGTTTTCACAGTTCACAGTCCCAAAGAGGTGTGTTTTGAATCTCCCACTCTCTGGTTTCCTAAGTGACTGACCAAATGATTAAGTCATTGACAATAGCCCTCTAGGTTCTGGCCACTGAACAGAAAAATCACTTTCACTTTTGGTTTTTGCATAGCACGTACTAAGGCTGAACAACCATAACGCCCATATGGATATTGGGTTTCAACTTGTCTAAACCATCTATAAACTAATTCTGGACATTTAGAGAAGCTTTCTTGACTTGAGAGACCTATTAGACTCAGTGGCTTTGCTTCAAAAAACAGAGTAAAGAATAATACTTCCCCTATAGGGACAGTTGCCCATTTTTCATGTAAAGTCAAAATGTCACTGTGGCTAGGCCAGCTCCTTGGATATGCTGGTTTTATTTGACAAATAATGCTTTTTAGGCTCTTACCTTGTTAGTCATTGAGTATGCATTGACCTCTACAAAAAATGAGGGAATATCAAACCAGAGAATCAGAAGTATCTGTAGCTGGAGGTAACCACTTGGTGGAGGCTACTTTCCTTTTCCGGAGGTTCCAATTTTCATAATCAACGTCACAGAGACTTGTACTATCGCCAATACCCAGTCTAACAAGGTAAAGAGCCTCCTTGTGGCAGTAAAAGGCCAAAGGTACATCATGCTAGCCTCTAAATGTTTTTTTAATTATCAAAAAGCTTTTGACATTAGAAGGCAAAAGAAGTCATGAAAAATGTTGACCCACCCATTGTTGACAAATGGCAAGAGAGTTTGGTCCACCAGGATACTTGCCTATCTGCAGCTCTCCCCCAATAAGAATTATTCCTTTTGGTATTTATGGGTGACAAAATACAAAAATATAAGCCATCAATTTCTACTATGCAACCAGGTATGTAAACAACAACAAAAAAGTAAAACTGCCTTATGTCATGGAGGAAAAGACAGTTGGATTCCATGTGGCTGGCTGCATGGTTCAAGTCCCAGACTTGAAGGCTTGAAATACACACCAGGCACATATGCATGTATGATGAAAATCCCAGAGGATAATGGAGGAGAAGGGACTGTGGCATGATCATCCTCCCTGGGAGTTGAATTCTCACTTTTCCTCTCTCTCTCTAGTGAGTACACATTTCCATATTATCAATTAAAAAAAAGAAAATAGAACACTGAATCAGCCCATAGGGACTCCAAGTAAGGTTATTTTAGCTTCTTTCCCATACTGTGAACACTACCCAAATCCCATCAATTGAATGCAGGGCACCTCCTCACCAATACATCTAGTAGAATGGTGACTAGGGCTTCTGCATTAAACAAAGTTGTAAAACTTTGAATACTTCTCATCCTTTAAGTGCCCCAGTGCTACACTCAATTATAGTCAGCTTTTTCTATAATGTGACTGAGGTGAGCATGGAAGAGAGAGGGACCAGAGCACAGAGAGAGAAAGTGGTTCTGTATCAGTAATCAAAGAATATATTTTTTCAATTTCAGTCAGTTGTCAAAAGATAAAATTGCAATTTTTGAATCTTAATTTCTATGTTTTCAGTAAAAATAAAGATCACTGGATATTTGAAATTCTGCTCCCTTTTTGACCTAAAGCACCTACCAAATACATCATTTTACTCACCTCAAAAGTTCCCAAAGAAGCCAGCAGGTGGCGTGGCAGTTAATGCACTGGACTGCCATATGGCCAACCACTATGTGAGTCCTAGACTTGGCAGCTTGAAAATCATTCTGGTCGCATGTGCTTGCATGCCCAAAATCCTGAGAAAAGAATGGAGGAGAGAGGATCTCAGTGTAGCCATCCCCCATGGGAGATATTTTCTCACTTTCCCTTTCTCAATGTCTTTATTTCTCTGGTAAGTGCAAGTGCGCTATGGAAAAAAACAAAAGCTCCCCCCCAAAATTCCCAGATGTGGCCACTGTAATTCAAAATTTTCTTTGATGAAATTATGTCATTTAGAATAAGTAAATGAGTTGGAGTTAGTGGCATAAAATAAGACGGTTTGGGGGCATTTTACGAAATCTTTCTTGGAAGAAAGGGCATTAGGCTAACTGCTGGCATGAGAATCTGTGCTGCAGTCACACCTCATCTGTTTCTGAACCTTTAACCCTTTTAAATGTATATTCTTTCTGAGTAAATGTTTAAATCACACCAAATTAGTTGTCACTCCTACTCGTGATGTATTCTTTGTAAGAACATGCAGACCATAAAGCTAACAAGTGGAATTGTCATGTTTTCCTTTTCTTCCTGGATCCTGGGAAAGTGGTAGACTACACTATCTGAGTTACCCAATGCCCTTACTGTAAGACATCTTGTTAACTTGCTTATACCAATATACATTTTCTGACAAAAAAAAAAAAAAAAAAAACTGATGTAATTCCTCTCCTCTTTTGTGGTTATTGCACTTATTAAAGGTTGTTTGAATCTTTGCTTTCTGGGTTGCAACTTTTACCTGCCCAAATACCTCTTTTATGAATACTTTATTCAATTTTGAGCCCAATTTCCTTATGGATTGACAAGTTATAACGTAAGAAAAAAAGTAAGAAATGAGCCTAGCACTTAAGTTTATACTGAAACAAAACCATAGGAGTCAAAACAACCAGTCCAAAGATTGATACACTATGCATACACTATACATACACTTCATATCTCAGGTCACCAATCTAATGCCTAGTCCTTTACAAGTACACAGCTTGATCAAGTTTATGATTCTAGAAGAGACTGAAATCTTTGAAGAAGATATCCCCTCCATAACTAAACCCTCATGGACAAGATGAATATACTCATGAAGTTTTAGTGAGTGACAAAACTGAAGTCTGACCAACCACTGCCACTCAAAAAAAAAAAAAAATCTAATAGCCTTGTTTCCTTGGGGCTGAATTAAGGAACAGAATTATTGACATTTGGACCTATACATATTCTCTGTCTTACTTCCCCTTATATATGGTTAATATAGAAAGTGGCAAGTGTCAACGGTATAACCAAATGCAAAATTAATAATAATGCGGTTTATTTCCAAGCCAACCATGTGACCTAGGCTGGAGAAGAGGCATACATGCCTTTTCTCGGGGTGATCATGTACAGAGGTTTCTTTTTTTTGCTTTTGAGATTGACAGACAACATTTAATTAAAAGATTTCCCATTGGTCTGTCCCAAAAAGGCAGGACATGTAGAAGTGGGGGCTTGTAGGTTATAGGTGGGTTCCACAATTCTTAGGTTGGTGGTTGGAAGGGAAGATCTGTGTCTTGGGAGGAGATTAAAGAAAGGCTTAATCTATGTCTCAAGGAAAGGGAAGTTTTGTGTCTTGGGAAGAGATAAGCAAAAGAATATACTGTAATCGGTTGGAATATACATCTCAAAGATACTATGCCAGGGAAAAGATGTAGGAAAAATCCTGTTAATGGAGAATAAATGGTCTATTAATGTTTGTGGACATGACTTCCCCCTTTTGAAAAGATTTTGGAAAATAGGTGAAGTAGTCAGACTTTTGTCCACAGTCCCCCCGTTGACCAAAAATCATTCCTCTGAATGCATGTGTAGGCCACAAAACTGACAGGTCCCACAGTGCTAGGAAGGCTCCATCCCTAGTAGTCAGATCCCACGGCGCTAAGGAGGCTCATCCCTAGGAATCAGGTCCCACAGTGCTAAGGAGGGTGTGGAGTCCTGGGGGAAAGACATGTCTGACTCAATAGCCACTTGTCTCTGGGTAAAGGAAAAAGTCAGGCCTCAAAGGGAAGCAATTTTCAGAAGCATGAGTGGCAAAAATGAAAAATATGTATAAATAACTTGACAGCCACTCAGTACAATAGAGGTAAATGAGAAAACATTTTTTTTCTATTATAGACAGCAATTTAAGGCAAACTTATAACTGAGTGTCATTTTAAGAGCATTAATCTTATAAATTCATGATTTGAACATATTAGTACCAATAAAATGTAAAAAAAAATACAGTTGACAATGATCTTTACATAAACTGATATAGCAGATTAACTTTTACAAAAATGATATGCATCTTTTTGAGGTTTTCCAGGGGCCCTACTGGAAAAAACAAAATGAACGTTTAGGTCTAAGAAAAAAAAGTTTGAAAAAAAAAACTATATTAAGAACATTGTCAGAAAACTCAATACAGTATTGGGATACAACAGGATTATAAGTCACAGAGTATATTTAACTAAGTTGACAATTATAAAAGTTACACAATTTAAAAGTCTATAATCCTTTAAAGCTCTATTTGTAATTAAATTTCAGTAAATACAAACATTAAGCATTAAAACGTTTCTTATTTCTTAAGCAAGTTACTAAGTCATAGAAGTCTTCTGCAGTATGTTTGGAGTTTACTGAGCATTTAGTGCCAAAAACTTGATTTTAAGTACAGGACCAAAAATAACTTTTATTTATTTATTTATTTATTTATTTATTTTAGGAAAACATATATAGTGGTTTTTTTTTTTTAAATCTTAGCCAACTTACTATATAAAACTCAATCATAAATTTTTAAATGAAATTTACTTTTAGTCTCTATTTTTGTCCTTTTACCTCAAATTTTATCCTAATATATCTTGATTTAGTATTTGTCCCTTTTTTATAAATAAAAATGTATTACTTTAGTTATCTAGCTTTAGCACAAATACTTTACCATACAGTAATGTTTTTACAAACAAAAACAAGTTAAAAAAATTTTTTGAGAGGTTTTTGCTATAGGGCACGTGCACTC
>NW_006203457.1:99141-102248 GCF_000334495.1 Tupaia belangeri chinensis | reverse complement strand
ATTCCCAGGGGGATGGCCATGCCACAATCCCTTCTCCTCCACTCTCCTCTCAGGATCTTGGGCACGCACACACACACGCCCTGCATGAGTTTAAGCCACCAGGTCCAGGACTCGAACTGTGGTTGACTACATGGGAGTTCAGTGACATAGCCATTACGCTAACTGCTGGTCCCTACAAAAAAAATTTTTTTTCCTGTTTTTCACTTTGGGTTATATTGACTTCTGAATAGACTTTTGGGAACCTCCCCTTAGAAAAATAAATAAGAGATGCTTTAACTAACCCTGACCAGAGCCTTCCATTTACTGTCAAGCAAGACCACAGAACTGTTCCATCCTATTCCCACAGATGGACCCAGGTCACAATGGCATGTTATTTAATTAAGGTGTCAGCCATTTGTGTGACTCTACTCATCCCATACTAAGACAGCCTTTTAGGTAAGATGGGCTTTAACAGTTTTTGGCTTTTAGATCCCTCTTTGAGGGTTTTACGTAATACATTTAAATATAACCTTAATAACTTTTTATTTAGATTGTCCTTACAAAAAAATGTTAAAAAGAAAAATATTTGTATGTCTAACTTGTAGTTTTTTATTATTTTTATCCCTTACTTGTAGATTTTTACTCAAATGAGATTTTAATGTTTTGTGACTTTGTATGTAGAATAATATATATTAACGTTAATTTTTACCCTTTTCTAACCTTAATATTTTTTTCAAGAATTATGTAAATAATTCAACCAGAGAGAGAAAGAAAGGAGGCTGCTAGGTCTGGGATTAGAACTACATTCAGCCATGTGGGAGCCCAGCATTTTAACAGTCAGCCATTTGGAGGCCCAGTATCTTAACCATCATACCACCCGCCAGCCCCCTTAACCCTGACTTTTTTTAAACAAGTTTTCTATAGAACAAAATAACCCATGTGGGAGCCCAGCATTTTAACAGTCAGCCATTTGGAGGCCCAGTATCTTAACCATCATACCACCCGCCAGCCCCCTTAACCCTGACTTTTTTTAAACAAGTTTTCTATAGAACAAAATAACCCTATGAGTCAGAAACCAAGTGAAAAGCTTTACAGTTTATATTAACCAATAGTAACTTAACATAGCATTAATTCCTTTTAAGATCTAAAATTACCTGAAAATTTTATAACATTATACTTAAAATAACCAGATTTATCTTAAAAACCTATGCCTGGGCTATCTAAATACCAAAAGATACCAGAAAGTCAGTTATTTATTTTTCTATTAACTTTTCATAACATGTTGAATATGTGTACCATATGGATATATTTACCTTAATTTTCTGATAAGTCTGAAATCTATTTATACTAAATCAATAATACTAAAACAATTTTGTAGTTTTATTTTTAAAACCTAGGCTAATTATGAAGACATCCTTAATCTTTGTTTTTAAATTTGTAATAGGCTTATTTACTTAAGTCACCTTGAAAGCATTTGGATTAAATGTTATGAGTGCTCTTTACATGTCAAATTTAATAGAATTCCTTAAGGACTTTGCCACATAAACATAACATACAACATACATAAGTACAACACAAACAAACATATAAGAGAGTTAAAAAGTATCCCTGTGTTAAACTCGCCCTTCCTATCTGACTCTTGGAAACAGGAAGGGTGTTATCGTCCTCCTGATATCTTAGATATACACACTGAAAATTCACCACTGGAATGGGACATGGAATCAACATACAGGAAGTGCATCCACATGTGGATGCTAATTCCTTCAAAGACTACGAAAAATCCAAGAAACCAAAACAAAGAAACTAGATACTAATGACAGACCTTCTCCTGCTAATTTTTTTTTTTTTTTAACTAACTTCCGGGCAGTTGGCCTTCTCTGGTAGCTGCCTACCCATGTGTCTTTCAGGGATGGGGGTGAATCTCCTTCCTATTAGAAATGTTTACTTTTTTTTTTATTTTATAGATCTTGTAGCTCAATTTTCCCTTTCTATAGCAGCTCACCTATTAGAGGACTCACTCCCTACAAACTCCTTTTGGCAGCAGTTTTGTTTGTCAGCGAGCTGGCATTTTTCAATATGAAAGCCAGCCATTCTGCAGCCTAGATTAAAAAACAAACAAACAAACAAAAACCCCAGACAAAGAAAACAACAAAAAAACTCTTAATTTTCCATTTGCAAATCTACTTTCCAGGACTCATTCCCTGCCTGGGAGCTCTGATATTTCTTCCCTCTGCTAACTCTTTTTCAGCATTTCTTTTGTGACCATGTCTCTATTACCTCATGAGTATGGGAAAGAAGAATTAATTCACTGTTTCTGTACTGGGTGCAGGGCCCATGAACCCCCATCTCCTGCATCATTACCTTAAAACTATGAATCCACCTTGAAAAGGGTTAAAACTGGGGGGGAAAAAACTTCTAAGGGGTTTGGAATCTAAGGTTCATTTACATTGTAATGACCCACAGTAAAAGAAAAACTTAGATAAAAGAAAAACTGAGACTTTGGTTATGATAGAAAAATGAAACAAAGGCTGAGAGAAGACTACCACTGAAAAAAAAAAACACAGGCCTTAAAGGAATAACAAAATTTTAAGATGTTTTACAAGATAGAGAATTGCAGTCTGCTAGCAAAATGGAAAAGAAAGAAAGAAAAAGACCCCAGGCCTATTGCTGCCAGAAAACTGATTATTTTCTACTAAAAAAAAAAAAAGGAAATGTTATCTAAGTCTTTTTGTAAATCAAAGAGGCCCACCAGGTGAACACACTCTAAAACTGATTAAGTACATGATCAACTTATTATGCGCTTAAATAAAAATACAAAAATTAAATAAAAACAAAACTCTAGAAGAATGGCCCCTTTCAGCATGAGCTCCCCTGCTCTTTGCCCCTGCACTTAACAAGACTAGGCTTCCCTTCTTCTTATCATGTGCTTAAGGTTTAGCCCATAGTATCCTAGAGAGGAAATCAGATTTTAGTTTGTTGACAACAACCATTTATGGTTTTTTTGGAGAGGTTTTTGCTATAGGGCGCGTGCGCTCACCAGACAGACAGAGACAGAGTGATAGAAAGCGAGAAATCACTCCCTAGCGGGGATGGCCACGCTGTAATCCCTTCTCCTCCATTCTCCTCTC
>NW_006203457.1:97460-98148 GCF_000334495.1 Tupaia belangeri chinensis | reverse complement strand
CCCTACTCCTCACTAGGAGGAGATCAAAAAAGGCTACTCCTGACTCAGAGGAGAGCAAACCGCAGCTCCTCACTAGGAGGAGAGCAAACCTGGGTTACCTAAAAACAAACAAACAAGACAGACAAACAAGAAACCAGCTTAGAAATAAACCAGACCATCTACCAAATTTTAGGAAGTCCGGGGCCAGACAACTTACCAAATCTCCTCTGAGGAGAAGCTTGCTCCCCCAAGGAGAGGCTTGGAGCTGGAGAGGGCACAAAGGGCCCACTGCTGGTACCAGGCACCAGGTTGGAGGCATCCCCTCAGAAGATCTCCGGTTCATCTCTGGTCCCATCTGGGTCACCATCTTGTTGACAGAAAAATAACCAACTGTAAAAATTAATAATTAATAATTAATGTGGTTTATTTCCAAGCCAAATATGAATGACCTAGGCCCCAAGAAGAACATGCCTTTCTCAGGGTGATCAAATACAGAGGTTCATTTTATTTGTTTTTGAGATTGACAGACAAAATTTAGTGAAGAGATTTTCTATTGGTCTGGCCCAAAAAGGTGGGACATGTAGAAGGTGGGGAGGCTGGTTGGTTATAGGTGGGTTCCACAATTCTTAGGTTCATGGTTGGAAGGGAAGATCTGTTTCTTGGGGAGAGATTAGTTAAAGAAAGGCTTAATCTACATCTCCAGGAAAGG
>NW_006203457.1:96312-97249 GCF_000334495.1 Tupaia belangeri chinensis | reverse complement strand
AGACTTCTGTCCACACAAGTAATATCTGAGTAAAAAGTCAAATTTCTACCAAAGGGGAAAGGATTTTTCTAATGTAGTCAAGCAATTAAAGGATTCCTAAAATGGATTTCTGACTCACAGGATACAAAATAAACTCATTATTTGGAGAGTTCAAATAAAGCAAACTGGAATTCTACCCAATGTAAGACCCTCCTTCTCTTATATTTAGATAATTTCACAAGTAAAAGATTCAAGAGGACCTGAGACTCCCAAAATATTGAGACAAGAAGCCATTTGAAAGCTGGAGTGTGTCCTGGTGTGTTCAGAGAAGTCATGCTGTAAACCTATTTCGTAAAGTCCCAAAATATTCGGACAAGTAGCCATTTGAAAGCTGAGGTGTGTCCTGGCGGGTTCAGGGAAGCCATGCTCTAAACTCATCTCCTAGACTCCCAAAATATTCAGACAAGCACTCTGGAAGAGAGATTTTGTCACAGAATGGCCAAAAAACAACCGCAGAGACAAAAGAAACATGAGAAATCAAGAAAACATCTCTCTTCTAAGGGAAAAAAATAATACCTTGTCATCTATAGACAGTACAGTAGAATTCTTGGAAATGTCTGATAAAGACTTCAGAATATTCATAGTGACAAAACTAAATGAGATTCAAGGGCTGAGAGCTAACGAACTCCAGAAGATGCAGGAGGAAAGAGACAACAAGTTCCAGGAGGTGTAGAAGTTCTTTCATGATCTGAAAGAGGAAATACGCACCATGAAAAAGAATCAAATGGAGCTATTAGAGATGAAGACTGCCCTTCAGGAAATCAAAACGTCCCTTGAAAGTATAAAAAGTGGATTAGTCCATGCAGAAAATCCAATCTCGGATAATGAAGGCAAAACCTCTGATCTAGAGAAAACAACAACAACAACAAAAAGAAAACTGAGAAAATAACCCCCCACC
>NW_006203457.1:95208-95994 GCF_000334495.1 Tupaia belangeri chinensis | reverse complement strand
TATACCCAGCAAGATTATCTTTCATATGGAAAGAAAGAATAAAAATATTCTCAGATAAACAAGACCTGAAAGAATTTTCCAGTAGCAGACCCACTCTTCAAGAATTTCTGAAAGGAGTTTTCAACCAGTAAAACTAAAGATACGTACAGAAATAAGAGAACAAAAGACAACCAAGAAAATGGCCAATTTAATGCTAGGGACAAGAAATATTAATAACAACATAGAATGTGAACTTTCATGACTTAAATGGAAAGATTGTGCCACAGCAACACTGCATATTCAACAGAAGAGAGTTTGAACATAAGACTGAACAGGCGAAATAGAATTTCATGACTTTTGAGTAAAACATTACTGATTTTTTTTTTTACTATGCTTTGTTTTCCCAATTTAAACAGTTTACTTTCTTTTGAGTTGTTGATAGGTTCAGCAATAAGTTAAAATATTTTTCCTGTTTGTTTCTTTAAATAGAAACATACACTTTTCTTCCTTCCTGACCCCTCAGGAATTGGAAAATATTTGGGAATATTCTTATTTTGTGACACAAGGGTTATTTGCATAGTTTCAATAATGCTTGTTGCATTGATTCAGAAATCAGAAATACTCATTATTGGATAGGACTTTGACTGTAATATCATATTTGAATATTGATCAGAAAACTATGGAACTAAGGTGGATCTCAAGTAAGCTAACAGAAGATCTTAGAAAGATGGTCTGGTACCATAAATAGTTCTGCCTGGCAGAGAGGATTAGAGAAGATATATGGAAGAATTTATAACATAAAATAAC
>NW_006203457.1:90497-94902 GCF_000334495.1 Tupaia belangeri chinensis | reverse complement strand
TTTTGAACATTATCTTTAAAATTCAGTATTTTGAAATTTTGAAAGTTGTTTATTAACTTTCAAGAACTATGGAGTATGAGTTAAAATTTTTTGATATGCAAAGTAAATGTTTGTGGAAAAATGTAAAAATAAATAAATAAATTTTTAAAAAAGTGATTCAAGGGGAAGTGAAGGAGTACATTGTTTCCAGATCAAGGGTTTTAGGTCACTTGGTCAAGAGGTCTTAGTATTGACTAGATCTCAGTGAGACCCTTCAGTATATAAGCAAGGCCAACACCTATCAAAACTAGGGTCAGAGGTAATGGTAAAATGCAATGATTTGTGAGGCTAATCCATGTGTGTAGATTCTGGGTTTAAATCCTGAGACTTCCCTAAATATACTAGGCATGCACATGCTCACAATCCAGGAATGGCTGTGGCTGAGAATAGATCATGGCATCAAGATCCCATTGCAGGTATAGTCTCTCTTTCTCTTTTTCTCTTGTTCATGGAAGAAATACATAAATTAAAAAAAAAAAAACTGGGACCAGCAGTTGGCATAATGGTTATGTCACTGGAGTCAACCATGGTTCGAGTGCCAGACTGGTGGCTTAAACTCATGCCCGGAGCATGTGTATGCATGCCCAATATCCTGAGAGGAGAATGGAGGAGAAGGGATTTTGGCATAGCCATTCCCCCGGGGGCTGATTTCTCACTTTCTGTCTCTCTGTCTCTTTTTTTTGGCGAGCACACATGCCCTTCAGCAAAAACCTCTCCAAAAATAAACAAACGAACAAACTTAAAACAATCGCCAAAACAATGTTGAAAAATCAAAGCTGAGTTTATTGCTCACTGACATAAGAGAGAGCACTACCTCAATAAAAATCTAACTTTATATAATGGAGGAAAGGCTAAGTTGAGATATTTATTGAGAATTTAAAAAAATAGGGCTAGCCCCATACATTTTACTGGACCAGTGGTGAATTCACTGCAAATCCCAAGGATGAGGTCCATTATGAGAACTGTGCAAATAATGTGTTAAATTCATTGCAAAATGTTTAAAATATTTTGTCAGCACAATTCTGGTCAAACCATTTTCACATGTATACCTACATTCTATCCTATTTTTTTTTTTGAGAGTTTTTTGCTATAGGGCACGTGTGCTTGCCAGACAGACAAAGAGAGATAGAAAGCGAGAAATCACCCCCCAGGGGGGATGGCCACGCCACAATCCCTTCTCCTCCATTCTCCTCTCGGGATCTTGGGCACACATGCACACGCGCCCGGCGTGAGTTTTAAGCCACCGGGTCCGGGACGCGAACCATGGTCGACTATGTGGGAGTCCAGCAACATAGCCATTACGCTAACTGCTGGTCCCTCAGTTTAGGTTTTCTAAAGCAAGTATAAAATAATACTTTATAGAATAAAATGAATTTTGTTCTCAAAATGTTTAGATGAAACCAAAACAAAAAACTCATCAGTCAAGGTTGTACTTATCATAGAGAAAGAGGAAACAATATACCATTGCTTGGGGCCAGCAGGTGGTTAAGGGTGTGGGACTCCCACATGGCCAACTGCGGTTCAAGTCCTGGGCCTGGCAGCTCTCTCTCTCTCTCTCCCCTCTCTGTTCAAATATAAAAAATAAATAAATAAAGTCAAATAAAATAATTCTTTAAAAAATATACTATTGGTAAGAATTCTGTAAGTCTAAGTACTAAGCATTTATACAGAGAAACAATACTGTTAGACATTGTCTAATATCAAAAGTATATGCAGTGTGAGAGAATATTTGTATGAACAATGTGCACATAGTAAATTTTCATGACCTTGAGTTTTTTCTTTTTTTTTGCATATAATATTAAAGCAGACCCTGACTAGGTAATAAGATAGAATAGATGACAAAAAGGGAGTCATGATAAGACGCTGACAAAGGAAATAGAATTTTAGACCGATCAACCTACTCCATACTGATACCAACCTTCGTTCATTCTTTCTCTTTGTTCTGATGTGGGCAACTGCACTGAGGCAGCAGCACTGAGGCCTGTCTATGCCAGGCCTCTCCTAACCACTCCTCTTCAAGGTGTGGAGATGTATGGAACTCTCAGAACTCACAATAGCCCAAGGCCAACAGCTGCTGACACTCCCCAGGCCTCTGTGAATTCACCACCTCTCCTCCTTTAAAATGATAAAAAAAAAAAAAACCCTGAGGTTTAGAAAGGCAGAGACACTCTGCTTATCTAATCCTTTCTTCTCTAAAGTAAACTTTGAAATTATTTTTCCAGGTAGGATACCCTTAGTCTGCTGGAGCTCCTCCTTCCCCCAAACTCCATAATAAAAGACTGTGCTTAATCTTCACAGGGGGCCTGAGCTTCAGAGTGTTAACTCCTCTGTGCCCTGCTGGTGGTAACAATAAAGAGTATTCCTTTCTCTCTAGAGTGTTGCTTTTTGTCCCTTGGCAGTCTGTTTTCCTGCAACATTTCCTCCTACCAAAACTAGCATTGCAACCCCAAGACGCACCAAAAAAAAGAAAAAAAAATTGGAGTCAAAACCAAAGGCAGAACAACTCCTAACTGAAATTTTAACTATCCAGGCCTAATGTAAATTCTGAACTGAGAAGTTTGCATCCATGGGAAATTGCTGCCCAAAAAAGATAATAAAAGTCAAAAGGACCACACTTAGGGGCAAAGGACAATCATACCCTTGCCTAAAGGATGTGAAAATTAGACATACTGACCACAATTAGGTCCAAAAGGGCACCCATACTATGAACCTAAATGATACAAGAATTCTTGGCCCATTAACCACTACTTCCTTATAAAAGCCTTATAAAAACCTGTGTGAGGTAGAAGACAGAAATCCTTAGAATATACTTATCATATAGGCCCAAGATGAAACCACAAAACAGGTAAGTTTTGGGATGAAGAACCAATAGCTCAGCTGTAGCTGAACTATTTGTTCACAGAGAGAGCTTGTAGCAGTGACTTAATGGCTGACTTAAGACAAAGACTTTTTTCCTGTCCCATCACATTCTAGGAAAAGGGTAATGGTCTTTTATGACCTAAAGCCTTTAGGCAAAGTGCATCTCCTGACCTCTGTACCCACTCCAAAATTGGGAAGAATAACCAGACCCATCCAGAATGGGACCTCCCTACCATGAGGAAAATCCATGTACCACCTGGGGTGTTCTCCCTCTGTGCCAGATATTAAAAACAAACAAACAAACAAAAACGCCTTGCTCCAGTTACTCATCAGAAATCCACTAGGGACCTGCCCTCTGCTTGGGAGCTCTGTTCTACTTTCTCTCTTAATAAACTCCACTTGCTTACCTATGTCCATTTCTCTAATTCTTCATGAGCTGTAGACAAGAACCTGTGTCTTGCTGCAGATGCTGGATCTAATTACTCCTGCAACCCCGAGTTATTCACATCAATATCAAAAACACAAACACTAAAAGAGAATATTCGTAAAATGAATTTATTAAAATTAAAACCTGTTGTGCTTCACAGGATACCATTAAGAAAGTGAAGGGTCAGCCCCATAGTGCAATAGTTAAGGGGAGCTAGATCCCATATAGCTGGTTGAGTTTCAAATCTAAGTCCACTGGCTTGAAAAATATGCCAGATATATGAGCATGAATGCCCAAAATCCTGACGAGAAGAAATGGAAGAAAAAGGATTGTGGCATGACCATGTCCCATGTGGGAAGTTCTTTCTTCTTATTTTTCTTTTGTTTTCTTTCTTTTTTTTCAATTCTGCTATAGAAGAAATGGAAGTGCTAGAGAGAGAGAGAGGGAGAGAGAGAGAGAGAAAGCACTCCCCAAGGGCAATGGCCCTGCTGCAATCCCTTCTTATTCATTCTCCTTTCAGGATTTTGGACATGTACACACCCATGTGTTTCTCAAGCCTCAACACTGAGACTCAATACACAGTTGGCCATATGGGATGCAGCCACCTTCACCAACACACCATCAGCTAGCCCAAGGAAGTGCTTTCTTTCTTTCTTTTTCCTCTCTCTCACTCTGGCAAGTACATGCACCATATGGAAATGAGACAGGAATTATACCCAATGAGTAGACAAGTAGGGCAGGGACTCCCAAGGAGGAGTCACTATGATAGTGTTGACAGAGAAAATAACCAACTCTAAAATTTAATAATTATTCATTAATGTTGTTTGTTTTTAAGTAGAATATGAATGACCTAGGCCTGGAGAGGAGGCATACATGCCTTTTTATTTTTTTTAGAATTATCTTCTCATGGGACCAGCAGTTAGCATAATGGCTGTGTTGCTGGACTCCCACGTAGTCGACCATGGTTTGAATCCCGGACCCGGTGGCTTAAAACTCACGCTGGGCACGTGTGCGCGCGTGCCCAAGATCCAGAGAGTAGAATGGAGGAGAAGGGATAGAGGCATGGCCATCCTCCCCGGC
>NW_006203457.1:89320-90414 GCF_000334495.1 Tupaia belangeri chinensis | reverse complement strand
AAAAAAAAAAAAAAAAGTAACAATTATCTTCCCCTCTGCTATCCCAGATACACAGAGAAATTCACCACTGTGATGGGACTGGGACACTAAGTCAACATCCAGGCAGTGCATCCAGATACAGATGCTAATTCCTTCAAAGATGACCCTGGGCTTGTGTGATGAGATAATTAAATTCCTCACCTGAGAGAGATGTGCAAGCACAGAAAAAAGCCCAAGAAACTAAACAAAGAAGTCAGATACTATGACAGACCTTCCCCTGATAACTATTCATTACCAACTCCCAGGATACAAGTAATGCCTAACTTCATGCCCAATGCAGTTGTCCTTCTCTGGCAGCTGCCCACCCACATGCCTTTCAGGTATGGGCTTTATTTCCTTCCTATTAGAAATCTTTACCTTTCTATTAAAACTTCTCTTTTTTCTACTTTACATGTGCTTGTGGTTTTTCATTCTGCGTCTCAGGACAGGATCTGAACCTAAAGAACCTAAGATTTTACACCCTGCACCTCAACTCCCCCATCTTATAGCAACACTTCCTTACAGGCAACTCATTCCCTGTAAGCTCCTTTTGAGAAGTACTAAGCTTGTCAATGAGCTGTCATTTCCCACCAATATGATAGTCAGTCCTCTTGCAAGCCACTTCTCTCTTCTCACATAAAGTCAGTTTCTCAGAGACTGAACAAGTCTAAATAAAAACAAAAAGCCTCCTTCTGATATACATAGATAAAACCCCACACTCGTTTTTCTTTGGCAACCCATTTTCTGAGACCCACTCCCTGCCTGGGAGCTTTGATCTTTCTTTCTCCTTTTAATACACTCTCCACTATTCCTTCTCTATGTTCACGTTTCCAATTCTTTGTGAGCATGAGACAAAAAATCTGGTTCCCTGCCGTTTTGGCATGGGGTGTTGGACCCATGCACCTCAACATCTTCCATCATAATTTCCCTGCATTGGGGCCAGCAGTTGGTGTAATGGCTATGTCGCTGGACTCCCATGTAGTCAACTGTGGTTTGAGTCCCGGACCTAGTGGCTTAAACTCACGCCGGGCATGTGTGCATGCATGCCCAAGATCCCGAGAGGAGAATGGAGAAGG
>NW_006203457.1:85883-89248 GCF_000334495.1 Tupaia belangeri chinensis | reverse complement strand
TGCCCTATAGCAAAAACCTCTCCAAAAAAAAATTTGTTTCCTGCATCACTTATTTATGCAGTATTTCTTTTTAGGGTTATTAAAATGTCTTAAAATTGAGTTGTGGTGATGGTTGCATAATTGAGTAAGCTAAAACAATGTAAAAAGTATAATTGCTATGGAATATAAATAATATATTAATAAAGCCAGTAATGGAAAAAATAATGTGTGCTATCAGATTATTTTCCTTCATAGTGGAATGAAACCACAGATATGCAGCACCTGAACTGCAGTCATGCATCACTTAACAATCGGGATATATTCTGAGAATTTCATCGTTAGTTAATTTCATTGTTGTGCAAACATCCTAAGTGTATTTATGCAAACCTAGATGGGATAAGTTGCTACACACGGAGGCTTTATAGTGTAGTTTATTTCTCCTAGGCTACAAACCTTTATAATTTGTTACTATATTGAATATTGTAGACAATTGTAACTCAATGATAAGCATTTGTGTATCTAAACATAGAAAAAGTACAGTAAAAATATGGTAAAAAAGATTCAAAAAAAATATACCTGTACAGGGCACTTGCCATGAATGGAGCTTGCAGGACTGAAAGTTGACTCTGGATGAGTCAGTGAGTAAGTGATAAGTGAATGTGAAGGCCTAGGACATTACTGTAGACTTCATGAACACTGTACACACAGGGTACACTCTATTTTAAAAAGTTTCTTTGAGGGACCAGCAGTTGGCGTAATGGCTATGTCGCTGGACTACCACGTAGTTGACTGCGGTTTGAGTCTTAAACCCGGTGGCTTAAACTCACACCAGGTGTGCGTTTATGCCTAAGATCACCAGAGGAGAATGGAGGAGAAGGGATTGCAGCATGGCCATCCCCCCGGGAAGTGACTTCTCGCTTTCTATCTCTCTGTCTCTGTCTTTCTGGTGAGCATAGACGCCCTATAGCAAAAAACTCTCAAAAACTCAAAAAAAAGTTTCTTTGATAATAAGCTTAGCTTATAGTAACTTTTTTACTTAATAAACTTTATTTCTTAACCTTTTGTTTTCTTTAAGTGCATTTGCCATAAGGCACATGTACTTGCCAGAAAGAGACAGAGAGAGACAATGAGAGGGAAAGTGAGAAATCATCCCCCAATGGGAAGGCTATGCCACAGTCCCTTCTCCTTCATTCTCCTGGGATTTTGGTCACATCTGCACACATGCCTGGTGTGATTTTCAAGCTGCCAGGTCCAGGACTCAAACTGTGGTTGGCCATTTGGGAATTCAGTGCCTTAACTGCCACCACCTGCTGGCCCCTGTTTTTTTCCTATCCTTTTGACTCTTTTGTTTTTCTTTTTCTTTTTTTGGAGAGGTTTTTTTACTATAGAGTGCGTGTGCTTGCCTGAAAGACAGAGAGAGACAGAGAGACAGAAAGTGAGAAATCACCCCCCAGGGGGAATGGCCACACCACAATCCCTTCTCAATTCTCCTCTTGGGATCTTGGGCACACACGCATACGTGCCTAGTGTGAGTTTAAGCCACCAAGTCCAGGACTCGAACCATGGTTGTCTAAATGGGAGTTCAGTGACATAGCCGTTACGCTAACTGTTGGTCCATCTTTTGACTCTTAACACTTAGCTTAAAACACAAACAAACTGTATACCTGTATGAAAAATATAGTTTTATTTGTATCTTCTGTATAAAAGCTTCTTTTATTATTGTTATTATTATTTTACTTTTAAACTTTTTGTTAAAAACTAAGGCAAACTCAAATTAGCCTATGCCTACACAGGGTCTGGATTATCAATATCAACGTTTTCCACCTTCACATCTTATTCCAGTAATATGAGAGTGGTCTTTAAAAACTTTATTGAAAATGCTTATTATGAAGAAACTAGGGGCCAGCAGATGGTGTGGTAGTTATGGCATCTGGGTCTCACATGGCCAACTGCACATTCAAGTCCTAGATTGGGCAGCTTGGAGAACATGCCTGGAGTGTACGTCTGTATGCATGCCCCAAGTCCTGAGAGGAAAATGGAGGAGAAGGGACTGCAGTGTGGTAATTCCCCTCTGAGAGATGCTTTGTCACTGTTCCTCATTCTTTCTCTGTCTCTGTCTGTCTTTTTTAAATGGAATCACCCCATAGCAAAACTTTAAAAAAAATAGAAAAGAGATAAGAAAAATGTATGCATGGATTTTAGATTTTTTGCATGAAAATAAACTTGTAGTTTAATTTCATTTTCTACAAACTTTTTGAAGGACTCTCCTGTGGGAAGCATTTTTGAATAACCTAAACCTTTGTTTCTGAGAAATAATAGTCTGAATCTTTTCCTTTTTTTCATTTTTCAAATTTTCCTTTATACATTCAATCACATTATTTGGCTTACAAAGTGAATATTCCAATAAGTGAACATTTCTCCGTAGTCCAGTTGATAAAACTATAAAATTATCTTCAACAGATAATACCATATTTCTTTGTCCCATTAATGCTTTACCTCCCTATTTTTCTTCTAAATGTCTTTCCTCAGACTGTACTCTCTCACACACACTGTATCTGCTATTCACATCCATTTACTGTGTTTCTATATCCTTTATTCAATCAGTTTCAGTCATAGAGTGCAGACAGTCGGTATATATTAAGTGGGGACATACAATGTTTCTCCTTCATACCCTGGTTTGTTTCACTCAGCCGTAAATCTTCCATATTCTTCCACTACCTGTCAAAAGCCAGGTTCTTGGTGTTTTTTATGGCTGAATAGTAGTCCATAGAGTATATGTGCCACAGTTTTTCAATCCATTCATCTGTTCGTGGGCATTTGGGTTGGTTCCATTTCTTAGCAATTGTGAATAGTGCTGCAATTGACATCGATGTGCAAGCACTTTTCCAATGAAGGATTCTTCTGCCCTTTGGGTAGATACCAAGGAGTGGGATTGCTGGATCATATGGTAGTTTTATTTGTAGATTTTTGAGGAATCTCCAAATTGTTCTCCACAGGGTGTGGCTAGACCAATTTACATTCCCACCAGAAGTGTAGGAGAATTTCCCTTTAACCACACCCCTGCCAGCACTTATCATTTTTTTTTTTATCTTAGTAATTCTGACTGGGGTCAGGTGGTATTTCACTGTTGTTTTGATCTGCATTTACCTTACAATGAGGGATGTTGAGCATTTTTTCATATGACTTTTGGCTATTCCTATGTCATCCATTGAGAATGGTTTTTTTCTACCAACTTTTAATAGGGTTGATTATCTTTTATCAGAATAGATGCTTGAATTCCTTCTGTATCCTGGTTATCAGTCCCTTATCTGATGCATAATTTACAAAAAATATTTTCCCATTCTGAAGGCTGTCGATTCACACTAATTACTGTGTCTTTTGCCATG
>NW_006203457.1:83910-84315 GCF_000334495.1 Tupaia belangeri chinensis | reverse complement strand
GGGCTTTTCTTTGTTGGGAGGTTATTTATTACTGATTCAGTCTCGTGGCTTGTTATGAGCCTATTCAGACTTTCTATATCCTCCTTGCTCAATCTTCGTATATTATATGTATCCAGGAATTTGTCCATCTCAACCAGATTGTTTTGTTTCTTAGCATATAGTTGTTCATAGTATCCTCTAATGATGTCTTTTATTTCTACTACATCTGTCTGTTGTCTGCCTGCTTCACTGCAGATTTGATTCACTTGGTTCCTTTCTCTCTTCTTCGTAATAAGTCTTGCTAGTGGTATATTGATTTTGTTTATCTTTTCAAAGTACCAGCTTTTACTTTCATTTATTTTCTGCATAGTTTGTTTATTTTTTATTTCATTTATTTCTGCTTGGATCTTTATTATTTCCTTTCTC
>NW_006203457.1:75020-83412 GCF_000334495.1 Tupaia belangeri chinensis | reverse complement strand
CTCTTTTTTTTTTTAGTTTTTTTTTTTTTTCTGTAGGGTGCGTGCGCTCGCCAGACAGAGAGAGACAGAGAGATAGAAAGCGAGAAATCACCCCCCAGGGGGGATGGCCATGCTATAATCCCTTCTCCTCCACTCTCCTCTTGGGATTTTGGGCATGCACGCACACTCACTCGGCATGAGTTTTAAGCCACTGGGTCCGGGACGCGAACCGCAGTCGACTACGTGGAAGTCCAGCGACATAGCCATTACATTAACTGCTGGTCCCTAGATCCTTTATCTCTTTAGCTATTTTTTGTCTAGATGATCTGTTCATAGGGGATAGTGTTGTGTACAGGTCTCCAACAATCAGTGTGTTTGAGTCTGCTTTTATATCTAGTAGTCTTTCCTTCACATATTTGGTGTTCCTGTGTTAGACGCATAGATATTGATAAGTGTTATATCTTCTTGATTGACTGACCCTTTTACTACAATATAGTGCCCTTCTTTGTCTCTTTGAACAGTTTTTGTTTTAAAGCCTATTTTGTCAGAGATTAATTATTGCGACTCCAGCTCTATTTTGTTTCCCATTTGCATGGAAAACCTTTTCCAACCCTTCACTTTCAATCTATGTTTGTCTTTATCCATGAGGTGAGTGTCCTCTAGGCAACAAATATAGGGTTTCTGTTTTATAATCCATTGAGCCTGTCTATGTCTCTTGATTGGTGGATTTAATCCATTCACATTCAAAGTTATTGATGTTACTGAACCTGTCCCAACTTTTAAGTTGGCCATTGTCTTGGTTGCCTTTTATTCCTTTGTTTCTGGCTGCTCATTCTTTAGTTTTCCTGGAACAGTACTCTCTTCTGGGTTTCTTGAAGAGTTCATCTGGTATTGGTGAATTCTTTCAGGTTTTGTTTGTCTGAGAAGATTTTAAACATTTTTTTCTCATATGAAGGATAATCTTGCAGGATATAACAATCTTGGTTGAAATTGTTTCTCTCTTAACACTTTCAATACGTCTTCCCTTTCTGTTCTTCTTCTAGTTCTTCTAGTCTTTTCTTCTTCTAGCCATTCTAGCCATCATTTCCATTGAGAGGTTTGGTGTTAGCCTGATGGTATGACCTTTGTAACTCACTTGTTGTTTCTCTCTTGCCAATTTTAGTATCTTGTCTATATCTGTGGTCTTTGCCTGTCTGGCTAAGATGTGCATTGGGGAAGATCTTCTTCAATTCATTCTATTTGGGGTCCTTTGTATTTCTTGGGTCTGGATGGTTGAGTGCTTCTCTAGACTTGGGAAATTTTCTTCCAGGATTTCATGGAATAGATTTTCCATGCCCTTATTAGTTTCTTCATCTTCTGGTATACCAATTATTTTGATGTTAGGATGTCTAATGGAATCTAGTATTTCTCATAAATTATCCTCATTTATTTTTGTTATTTTAGCTTTTTGGTGGTTTTGTCTAGGTCAGAGATTTTATCTTCCACGTTAGAGATTTGATCTTCAGCATAGTCTAATCAACTTTTAATACTTTTGAGATAGTTTTTGATTTCCTGTAGTACAGACTTCATCTCTAATAATTCCATCTGATTCTTAGTGTGTCCACTTCTTCTTTCATATCATGGAAGGACTTCCTAATCTACTGTAGTTCCTTATCTCTTTTGTCACCATGAATGTTCTAAATTCTTTCTCTGACATCATGGTAACTTCCTGTTTTTTTGAGAAATAGAATGGACTCACTGTGTTCTTTTGATGGACACATATTTTCTGGTTTATTTAGACCTGAGGCTCTTCTTCTTCTAGCCATTGGAAGATGTATTTGCTTTGGAATACTTTTTAGGAGAATGTTTCTTTGACTAGGAGCAAGTGTGTTTCCCTTTTGCTGTGGACTTATCAGTGCCAACATCTTTTCTGTTTTGTTTAGCAATGTGGTCCGAGGAGGAGTATTCTATTCAGATGTCTGAAGAGCAGTAGAGGAGGAGTATTTTATTCAGGTGTCTGAAGAGCAGTATCTCCTTTTTCATAGGTGGTTCAGTAAAAGGGAAGACCTCAGGGAGTCTTACATTACTAGGGTATTTCAGAACTGTGATTTTAGACCTATCTAGTCCCTCTGGGAGGATGGAGAGAGAGGAAGAGAGGACCAAATAAGAGGGAAGAAAGTAAGAATGAGAATAAAAAAAAATTTCACCAGGGGTATGGAGATGGAGAAGGGGTCTGCTATAGAGATGAGGGCGGTCCTGGGTGGTAAGGAGAAGTGTGAAATTAACAAATGAAAGAAGAAGAGAAGGAAAAAAGAAAGCCTACCTGGCTGACAGAGATAGAGGTTTGCTGGTACTGAGGGTGCCAGGGCTGGAGCTGGAGCGGGGGTCCTGCCTCAGTGTCTGTTAGGTCAGGGGTCTGGAGATGGAAGTCAGTATGAACTTTTTCTAGCACTTGATGATTTTCTTCATTTGTAGGAGAAATAAATAAATATTCTACAATATTTTTGAGCAATTAAAAACTCACTGAGACTTATGACTTAAAATGGAGAATTTTTTAAAAAAATAATTATTTATTTAATTTTATCAAGTATTATCTTCCAATTTGCTGTAAGGCATACATGTTCACCAGAGAGAAACAGAGAAAGAGAAAGCAAGAAAACAACCACCGGGTCTGGAACTTGAACAATTGTTGGCCATGTAAGTCCTTAACCATCATGGCACATGTTAGCCCCCAAAATGGAGGATTTTGGGTGCTCATAGGTGGCATGGTGGTTAGGGCTTTGTATTCCCATATGGCAGACCATAGTTTGAGTTCCAAATCCAGGACTTGAAACTCATGCTGGGTGCATGTGTATGAGTTTCCAGGGTCCTGAGAAGAGAATGGAGGGGAGGGGATTGTGGCATGGCCATTCTCCCTGGGGCACAATTTCTCACTTTCCCTCTTTTTGTCTTTCTCTGTCTCTTTCCCCATCAAGTGTATGCACTCTATGGCAAAAACTTTTAAAAAATGGAAGATTTTTTTCCCCATGTGTATTTATATCTTCTCCTTTCTGAGACTCCACAAAAATAATGTTATAGGAATGAAACAAATGTCCATCTACAATCATTGTAAAAATGAGAGAGGATGCGAATGCAGAGGTAGGAACTGACTTGTGATTTGAAAATAGTTTAAATATCTTTAATGGAGAGACATGAATCCAAGGATCAATTGCCTGGTGTTTCACTGCTGTAAACCTAATAAGTTCATACCATCAGAATTTGAAGGCTATCCTTATCTTATGTCTCCTTCACATAACTAAGTCTTTGGGTATTAGGTAACATAAGGATTATTTAGGGGGATAATGAAGAAAGATCGCTTCTATCTTCTCATATTTTTGAGTGCATTGCTTGAACCTTTTATAGTATTTGGTCAAGTCTTATTTTTAGAATTATTTTATTTAACTATATTTATTTATTTATTTTAATGTGACAAGAGAGTGAGGGGGAGGGACTGAGAAAGCAAGCCTCCAGGTCAAGGACTCAAACCGTGGTCAGTCATGTGGGAGTCCAGTGCCCTAAACTACCATGCAACCTGCTGTCATCTGACCATGTTTTATAATAATGTGGTGTCTAGACTATGAAGTGATATTACCTTATTCATAGATGAATTGGTTACTAAGTCACCATCTGGTTACCAACTCAACTAACTTGATGAGGAGGAGAAAGAATATGTCTTAGAAGGAATTAATCTCATTTTTTAAAAAGAATTATTTTACTTAATTTTATTTATTTATTTATTCATTTGTTTATTTCAATTTGACCAGAGAGGGACAGAGGGAGAGAGAGAGAGAGAGAGAGAGAGAGAGAGAGAGAGAGAGAGAGAGAGAGAGAGAGAGAGAGAGAGAGAGAGAGAGAGAGAGAGAGAGAGAGAGAGAGAAAGTGAGAAAGCAAGTCGCCAGGTCTAGGACTCGAACCATGGTCAGGTGGGATGTGGGAATCCAGCGCCTTTAACCACCATGCCATCTGCTGGCTCCAATTTCATTATTATTAAAGCGAATGACACTGCCAGTGGCCATAGAAGTACAGAGTTCTGAGAATTCAAGTTATAGAATTCTACTTGTTCTATCTTTTCTGAAAATTGTAGGTGATGTGGACAGATAAGTTTCAGACTAAGTAACAGTGTTTGTCAAATCTCTTTAATAACATTCCTGGGGCAAGCCCCATAGCCTAGTAGGTAAGGAAGCATGGTTAACTGTGATCTGAGTCCTGGCCCTGGTGGCTTGAAACACATACTGGCCATGTACATGCAAGCTTTAAATCTGGATAGGATAGAGAAATAGAGAAAGACTTGCAGAATGACCTTGTCCCACTAGGGGGTTCCCTCTCTCTCTCTCTCACTTTCTCCCCCTCTCTCCCTGTCTGCCTTGGGCGAGTGCATGTATCCTCTGGCAACTAAAAAAGAAAAAGAAAGGAAAAAAAGTAACAGTCCCATTAAAAGAGCATTTTTTTTTGGGAGAGGGTTTTGCTATAGGGCACGTGCACTCGCCAGACAGACAGAGAAAGACATAGAGACAGAAAGCGAGAAATCACCCCCCAGAGGGGATGGTCACGCCACAATCCCTTCTCCTCCATTCTCCTCTCGGGATCTTGGGCACGCACGCACACACGCCCGGTGTGAGTTTTAAGCCACCGGGTCCGGGACACAAACTGTGGTTGACTACATGGGAGTCCAGCGACATAGCCATTAAGCTAACTGCTGGTTCCCAAAAGAGCATTTCTGACACTAAAAAGATTCTGTGAGGTTGAAACACAAAATCAATTAAATTATGGCTACAATTAAAGCCATAGCTCTCTAGCAAGGTAAAGCTTAATCGATCCTGAGAATAAGCAAACTATGACCAAGACATAGTTGAAATCCATTTCAGAGAGTACCTATACTAAATCCATTTGGAGGCATTCAAAAGTTTAAGATTTAGGTTCTTGTCTGTGCCCACCTTTCCACTTTTATTAGGATTATGCTGGTGACAAATGAAATATATAACACAGCCACCATCATCAATTTTAACCAAGTCCAGACAATGTTGATTAAGGACAGTGGCCAAATTTCCCTCCTATGGTTGATAATTTGATATAAATTTTTTATAAGATTCCATTACATATCCTCTGTGCTACTAAGTTGTCATCCTCAGATGACCAGATATTACCCTTGTGCAATTGCATCCATATAATGTTTCTTCTTAATCTGAACAAAATTTTTTGTATTCTATGATATAATAGCCTCTTTGAACTTCTTCATAGATTTAGCCTCTTGAGTTATCAGGAGAACTACGATTAGTGGGGGCTATGTAGCACAATGAATACCAAGGCTTTTACTCCTACTTTTCTAATAGTAATTTCCTTGGGAAGCACTCAAAGGTTTTAAATGTGCTGAAAATTTTTAATTGGAGCTCTTGTTGAGATTCAGAACCTTGTTCCCAAAGCATTACAAAATCAAGTACTACCCCAAAAGCATATCTACTATCAGTATATATGTTTTTTTCTTTATTTATGAAAGAGCATGATCACACACACATGAGATTGAATGAGACAGAGAAGAGAAGTACCCTTCACAGGGTCTGGTCTGATCCCCTTCTTCCAGTTCTCCAGCCCATAAGATCTTGGGCACTCACACACATGTCCATCATGTTTCAGGCTGATAGGCCAGAAATTTAAACCATAGTTGCCATGTGGGATCCAGCTTCTCCTGAGTGGTGCATCATCACTGCGCCTCAGACCCGATCCAACTATCAGTATGCATTTTAATACCCTTAACTCTTGTTAACTGACAAGAACTGGTGGGGTCATGAGCTCTGCCATCTAGACAGATTTGTTCATTGGTAAGGGGTCAAATTTAGGTTACAATGTGAGATCTGTTATAGTATATTATGCTCAGTTGTCTTTTTTCAGTTTTAAGATACTACTGGTGAAGATAAAGCAAAGATTTTCTAAAGTGGTTTTAATACATCTGTTTGGAGCATATTCAGCCATGAGTTTCCTCTTCCTTGGGTAGTGAAAGAAGAGCAGCAGAACTCAATGCTTCTATGACAAATAGAAGAAAATGAGGGAGAAAGTAATAGGACTTCATAGGAAGTAAAGATAATGACAAATTTAAATTTTTCTTTTTATTTAAAAAAAAGAGGAAGAAAAAGGAAGGGGAAGAGGGTGATTTTCGAATGGGTCTTGTCATGTCATGATCGTCCATCTCTAGCCTCCAAATTAGCTAGGAGCATAGTCATGTGCCACAGCACCTGGCCTTTTTAGGTTGAGTGGGACCAGAACTGGAGCCTGCTATGCAGTCCCGGTCACTGCAGCAGCACCCTACCAATTGTGTTAGCACAGCTGGGACTCAAATGTATATTTTCACTAAGGCAAAAAAAAAAAAAAGTTGTACATGACTAAGAACTTCTAATCCAAAGAGTATTCTTTTTATTTTTTTTTTTGAGAGGTTTTTGCTATAGGGTGCATGCAGTCGCCAGAAAGACAGAGAGAGACTGAGAGACAGAAAGCGAGAAATCATCCCCCAAGGGGGATGACATGCCTCAATCCCTTCTCCTCCATTCTCCACCTGGGATCTTGGGCACGCATGCACATGCACCCAGCATGACTTTAAGGTATCGAGTCCGGGACTTGAATTGTGGTCGACTACATGGGAGTCCAGCGACATAGCCATTATGCTAACTGCTGGTCCCCAAAGAATATTCTAAAAAAACATGTCAGCTAAAGACTCTATTGTTTAGCTGCTGTGGCCGATGTTTATACAGAAAAGGCTAGATTGAGAGAAGCTATGTTTATTTATATATTACTACTTCTTTTTCAATCTCTGATGATTTGCACAAAGTTGAGTCAGACTGTTAGGGACTCTCCCTTGTACACGAATAGGTATGACAATTTATGACAAGTACAAAAGCCCAGAGTTGGAGGTTATTGAAAAGCTAATTTTGACTGACCAAAAGCCTGGTTGTGTGTAGGCTTTCAGGGAAATATTTGATTACTGAGGAGTTGGTCAATTCATAGTGGCTTAGTGATTTCAGAAAAGTTGTGTATTCACTGCCTGAAGTGCCAGTAAGACCTAGGAAACTATTTTTAAGTTTACATATATTTGTTTTCAGGACAGTGAGAGGCACAGGGAAAAAGAGAAAGAAAGACAAGTGCCCTCAACAGGGTTTCATGCCACAATTCCCCCTCCCAGATTTTCCTAGCCAGTTAGGATCACAATCACACCCATGCCTAGCATGTACTACTCAGTCTGGGAACCAAACTTTGATCTTCCATATGGCTTTCAGTATTACAGAGGATTGCATTACTGCTGTGCCACCATCAACAGGCCCAAATTTAAAATGTTGATACTATAAAAAGTGCTCTACAGATTCTATGCCTTTCCTACCAAAATACTAGTGGCATTTTTTACAGAAACAGAAAATAGCAATTTTAAATGTATGGAATCACAAAAGATCTTGAATAGTCAAAAGCAATCCTGTACAATAAGAGCAAACCTGACAACATCACACTGCCTCACTTCAAAATAGACTACAAATCTGTAGTAACAAAAACAGCATGATACTTATGCAAACACAGATACATAGTGCAATGGAACAGAATAGAGAACCCAGAAATAAATCCACATATATGTAGTCTAATCAACTGGTTAATTGATTTTTCACAAAAGTGCCAAGAATATTCATTGGAGTTGGGAAATGGTATTGGGAAAAGTGCATATCTATACATAGAAGACATCTATCACTATATACAAAAACAAGTGGGGACCAGCAGTTAGTGTAATCGCTATGTTGATGAACTCTCATGTAGCTGACAGTGGTTCAAGTCCCGGACCTGGTGGCTTAAACTCATGCCGGTCAGGGGGCCTTCAGAAGAAGGTTCCACATGGCTCCAGCAAACTAGATTTTTCAGGGAATGAAGATTTTGTACTGATAATTCAGCCTCCAGCAAATGAGCTAGCGACTGAGCTTCAAGAACTTGAAAAAAACACGCCATCTATCAGATGACAAGAAATCACCACTGGATCACGAGAAATATGGGAAAACGAGAAATTACCTCTCCTCCAAGGGAAAAGAGTAACTCTTCTTCATCCACAAACAGTTCAGTGAAAATCATGGAAATGTCTGATAAGGAATTTAGAGAACTCATAATGTCGAAGCTAACAGAGATGGAAGAGAAGAGAGATAATGAACTGCTAAAGAGAAAGGAGAAAGAAGTTGACGAGTTCCAAGAGATGAGGAAATTCTTGCAAGATCTAAAAGAGGAATTATTCACTTTACAAAAGACTCAAACGGAACTGCTAGAGATGAAGTCCATAATACAAGAAGTCAAAATCTCCCTTGAAAGTATTAAAAGCAGACTAGACCATTCAGAAAATAGAATCTCAGATGTAGAAGAGAAAATGGCTGGCCTAGAAAAA
>NW_006203457.1:60955-74018 GCF_000334495.1 Tupaia belangeri chinensis | reverse complement strand
TATCTATTCAATGACTGCAGTAGGATATGTAGCCCCAGCTAGGTGCTACTTTATAGGATGCGTAAAGTTAGACTTGTGTTCATGGAAATGTGTGTGTCACCTGTGTTTGCTATGAGGGTATTTGGATTGATTAGGGTCTTTGGTGATTCAATAAAATGTGGGAGGAAAACAGTATAGAAAGCAAACATAGATACCAGAGACAGTGTAGGAGGAGAGTGGGAGATGGCAGAGGGGAAGAGATAGGGAATGATGTGCTTGATTGAGACAATATACAGTGTACTCTGGATGGAAAATCTCATTTTGTATGCTGTAATGATGTACAGTGAATGAATGCAAGCAAATAAATTGAAATTAAAAAAAAAAAAACTCATGCTGGTCACGTGTGCGTGAGGGCCCAAGATCCTGAGAGGAGAATGGACGAGAAGGGATTGCGATGTGGCCATCCTCCCTGGGGGGTGATTTCTTGCTTTCTATCTCTCTGTCTCTTTCTGTCTTTTTGGCGAGCACACGTGCCCTATAGCAAAAACCTCTCCAAAAAAAAAAATCAACTCAAAATGTATTAAAAACTTGATTTAAAAAAATAACAATTTATTGGATAAAATTTGTTATTATTTATTTTAAAAAATTTGACCAGAGAGAGAGAAAATGAAAGAGGGAAAGCAAGCTGCCAGGTCTGGGACTTGAACCATGGTCGGCCACGTGTGAATCCAGTGTTTTAATCATTGTGCCACCTGCTGGCCCCCAAACCTTGATTTTTAAGACACAAAACTAAAAAATTACTAGAAATAATAATGGGAAATCCTTTAGAAATTCGGTATTGGTTAAGATTTTAGATAAGACCTCAAAAACAGAGATAACAAAAGCAAAAATTAGACAAGTGGAATTAAATCAAGTGTAAAAGCTACTGCACAGCTGGGAGCAGCAGATGGCATAATGGCTATGTTGCTGGACTCCCATGTAGTCAACTGTGGTTCAAGTCCTGGACCAGGTGGCTTAAACTCATGCCGGGTGTGTGTGTGTGTACATGGGTGTGTGCATGCATGCCCAAGATCCTGAGAGGAGAATGGAGGAGAAGGGATTGCAGCATGGCCTTCCCCCCTGAGGGGTGATTTCTCACTTTCTGTCTCTCTGTCTCTGTCTTTCTGGCAAGTGCACGTGCCCTATAGTAAAAACCTCTAAAAAAAAAAATAAGTAAAAAACCACTGCACAACAAAGGAAGCAACAGAGAATACAAAAAAGAATACCATGTGTAAAAAAATAACTGCTAGCATATCATGCATCCAATAAGAGAATAATAAAAATACAAGGAATTCACACAACTTACCAGCAAAAACTCAATAATAATAATAAATGCAATTTTAAAGTGAGAAATTGATCTGAATAAACAGTTCTCAAAAGAAGACATACAAATAGCCAATAATTGTATGAAAAATACTCAACATCACTAATCATCAAGGAAATGTGAATCAAAACCACAATCGACTATCACCTCACCCTAGTTAGAATGGCTATTATAAGACAACAACAACAAAGAATAGTAACTGCTGGTAAGGATGTGGAAATGGGAGCTCTTGTATACTGCTGGTAGGAACGTAAATTAGTATAGCCATTACAGAAGATGGTATGGCAGCTCCTCAAAAATTACAACTAGAGCTACTTTATGATCCAATAATCCCATCACTGAGTATATACTCAAAGGAAAAGCAACCAGTACATGAAAGAGGTATTTGTACTTCCATGTTTAATGTAATATTATTCTTGATAGTCAAGATATGGAATATTCTGGGACTAGCAGTTAGCGTAATGGCTATGTCGTTGGACTCCCACGTAGTCGGCCGTGGTTCGAGTCCTGGACCCGGTGGCTTAAACTCACGCTGGACGTGTGTGCGTGCATGCCCAAGATCCTGGGAAGAGAATGGAGGAGAAGGGACTGCGGCATGGCCATCCCCCCTGGGGGGTGATTTCTCGCTTTCTATCTCTCTGTCTCTCTCTGTCTGTCTGGCGAGTGCACGCGCCTTATAGCAAAAACCTCTCAAAAAAAAAAAGATATGGAATAATCTAAACGTTCATCAATGGATGAATGTATAAAAAAATGTGGAAATATTTGTTCTCCCAAGTTCCATCATCCGGAGCAGCAGAAACACAGGGAGCCAGCTGCTGAAGGAGAATAGCTGGGAAATTCTCTACCAGTGTTTCCCTGCTACACAGGTTGTTAGAGAATCCAAACACCTGAACTGGACTAGACACACTGTACTCTGATTGAAAGATGCAGTCCTCTACCAAAAACACACCTAGGAAGATCTGTTTTAAGTAGAAAGAATTAAGTAGAAAGATACGTGTACTTCATCAGTTGACTAAAAACCAGTGCAGAGGCACGAAAAATATGAAAAAACAAGGAAATACTTCTCCCTCAGGGGAACACAACAGCTTCTCATTTGCCACAGGCAGCACAATAGAACCCATAGAAATGTAAGAAAAAGAATTCAGACTAATTATAATGACAGAACTAAATGAGATTCAAGAGAAAATAGACAACCAATTCCAGGAAATGAAGTCCTTGCACGACTTGAAGGAGAGATAGACACCATAAAAAAGAATCAAAAATAACTTTTAGAGAAGAAAACTGTAATACAGAAAATCAAAACCTCCCTTGAAAATATTAGTAGCCGATTAGACCATGCAGATAATTGAATCTTGATCTAGAAGACAAAGCCTCTGACCAAGTCAAAATATCACCAAAAAGAATAAAAATACAGCCAAAAAAAAAAAGAGAGAGAGAGAATAATGGAGGATAACATATAGAAAGTACTAGATACCATTAAATGTCCAAATATCTGAATATTGGTCTTCCTGAAAGTGAAGAATCTAATAAGGGTACAGAAAATCTATTCCATAAAATACTTCAAGAAAACATTCCAAACCTAGAGAAACATTTAGACATCCAGACACAGGAAATACAAAGAACCTCAAATAGAATCAACAGAAGAAGATCTTCTCCCAGCACATTATAGCCAAACTGATAAAAATCAAAGACAAAGATAAGATTCTAAAAATGGCAAGTCAGAAATATCAAGTTACTTACGAAGATTATACCATTAGGCTAACATCGGACTTCTCAAATGCAAGCAAGGAAAGAATGGGAAGACATGTTCAAAATGCTAAAAGGAAAACAATTTCAACCAAGAATATTATAACCTGCAAGAGTACCCTTATTATACCTTTCAAATGGGAAGAACAAAGAAAATCATTCTGAGATGAACCAAATTGAAAAAATTCACCAACAACACTAGACCAGCTCTTTAAGAAGTACTGAAAGAAGTACTATATAAGGAAAACTAAAGAGAGATAAACAGTAATAAGAGAACAAATAAAAGCCAAGAAAATGGCTAACAGCATGGTAGGGATAAGTCCACAAATATCGACAATAACATTGAATGTTAATGGATTAAATTTTCCAAGTAAAAGACACAGATTGGTTCAATAAATAAATTTTAAAAAAGATCAGGAGCCCTCTATATACTACCTACAGAAAATGCACTTCACAGATAAAGACATAGACTAAAAGTAAAAGACTTGAAAAAGATATGTCATGCAAATGGAAATCAAAAAAAGGTTGCAATCATGACACTGATATCAGAAAAATAAGCTTTAAGACAAAAAGTGTAAGAAGAGACAAAGGAGGGCACTATATAGTACTAAAAGGGCTAATTCACCAAGAAGATATAACACATTTAAATATCTTTTTAAAAGAGGTTTCTGCCTTAAGACACATGTGCTCAGTGGAGAGAGAGAGAGACAAATATAGTGAGAAGTAAGCAAGAAATCACCTCGCCAAGAAGGAAAGCCATGCCGCATCCCTTCTTCACTATTCTCCTCCTAGGATCTCAGACAGGCACATACACACATCTGGAGTGATTTTAAAGTCCCCAGGTTCAAGACTTCAACCACAGTCAAACCATGTGGGTGTCCAATGATGTAACCATTATACCACCTGCAGGCCCTAACAGATATGTGAAAGAAAGATGGCTTGATCTAAAGGGAGAGATAGACTGCAACACAGTAATCATTGGAGTTTTCAAAACATCACTGTCTTCTCTAAACAAATCATCTAGACAAAAAATAAACAAAGACTTACTGAATCTAAACAAAACCATAAATTGAATGGACTTGACAGAAATTTCCACTTAAAAAACACAAAATTTACATTTTTTTCATCCCCACATGAAACACTTTAGATTGACCACATGGTAGGGTCCAAAATAAGCTTTGCAAATGGAAAGGTATAGAAACTACACCCAGCATCTTCTTTTCCCACCAAAATGGAATTAAACATGAAATTAACTGCAGAAAATAACCTTGAAAATACACACACATGACAACTAAACCTACTCCTGAATGACTTTACAACTACTGAAGAAATTAAGATTAAAATAAAAGGATTCATTAAAACCAATTATAATGGGCACACAAGTTTTCATAACCTATGGGACACAGAAAAAGCAGTCAAAAGAAGGAAGTTCATAAGTGATAAGTGTTGGCGGGGATGTGATAAAAAGAGAACTCTCCTACACTGTTGGTGGGAATGTAAACTAGTTCAACCACTGTGGAGAACAATATGGAGGTTCCTCAAAGATCTACAAATAGAACTAACATTTGATCCTGCAATCCCACTTCTGGGTATTTACCCGAAAGACAGGAGAATGCTCAGTCAGAAAAGTGCTTGCACATCCATGTTTATTCCAGCATTATTTACAATTGCCAAGACCTGGAACCAACCTAAAAGTCCACAAACTGATGAATGGATTGGAAAAGTGTGGTATATATACTCTATGGAATACGACTCACCCATAAAAAATAACAAGACCCTGGCATTTGATAGAAAGTGGTCAGATATGGAGGATCTATTGCTGAGTGAAGTAAGCCAGGCTATGAAAGAAAGATATTGTATGTATCCACTCAATATATACCAACTATCTGCACTCTATGGTAGAGAGCGAAAAACTGGAGGACATAAAAGCAGTGAAGGTACTTAACGAGAATAGGACAGTGTGGAATGGGGGGGGTGAAGAGAAGGGGATAAAGACAGCAAGAGAATAGAGAGGCAGGATGTTAGTGAGAAACAGATATGGCTTATTACCTGTTGATGATGACATATATAGTATTCTCAACTGGATTGGTCTGAGAAGTATTTCATGATGGGTAAAGTTTTTTTATAAGCAAAAAAAAAAAAAAAGAAGGAAGTTCATAGTAATTAATGCTCATAAGAAAAAAAAAAAAAAAAGAAAGGTCAAAAACAAACCTCAGGGAACTGGGCAAACAACAACAACAACAACAAAAATACCAGGAGAAATGAAATTATAAAGATTATAGCAGAAACAAATGAAATAGAGAATAAACCATACAGAAAATAAATGAAACCAAAAGCTGGTTCTTTGAGAAGATAAACAAAATTAACACAATATTAGGTAGATTAAATCAATAAGAAGAGAAAAAGGAATCAGATAAATCAGCAACAAAATAGGTCATATTACAACAGAAGTACCCAAAAGACAAAGGATTATGAGAATACTATGAGTGATTATACACCAATAAACAGGAAAACTTTGATGAGAGGGACAACATTCCGGACACATGTAATCAACCAGGACTGAATCAGGAAGAAATAAAAAGTCGGAATAGACCAATAATAGCAAGGAGACTGAATTAGTAACAAATACTCTCCAAATAAAAGTCCAGGTTCCAATGGCTTCACTTCGTAATTCCACAAACCTTTTAAATAAAAACTAACCCCCATTCTACTCAAACTATTTCTAAAGATCCAAAAGGAAAGAACCTTCTGAAATTTATTCTATGAAGCCTCCATCATTCTCATTCCAAAACCAGGGAAGAACATTTACAAAAATGAAAACTACAGGCCAATATCCATGGTGAATACAGATGGAAAAATTTTCAACAAGACACTTGCAAGTCGTATCCAATGTCACATTAAAAAAGATTATGTACCACAACCAGCTAAGCTTAAGTTCAGGGATGCAAGAGTGGTTCAACACACACACAAAATAAATGTACATCATAGTAACAGAACGATAGATAAAAATCATACGTTATATCAACCAATGCATTTGATAAAATACAACACCCCTTCGTGGTTAAGACTCTCAGCAAAATCGGCATAGAAGGGACATTTCTCAACACAATAAAAGCCCATATGAAATACCTGTAGTTGGGACCAGCAGTTAGCATAATGGCTATGTCGCTGGACTCCCACGTAGTTGATCGCGGTTCACGTCCTGGACCTGGTGGCTTAAAACTCACGCTGGACACGTGTGCGTGCGTGCCCAAGATCCCAAGAGGAGAATGGAGGAGAAGGGATTACGACGTGGCCATCCCTCCTGGGGGGTGATTTCTCACTTTCTGTCTCTCTGTCTCTCTCTGTCTATCTGGTGAGCGCACGTGCCCTATAGCAAAAACATCTCCAAAATAAAAAAAAAGAAATACCTATAGCTAACATCATACTGAACTGGAACAAGAAAAGCCTGTCCACATTCTCCACTCCTTTTCTATATAGTCCTGGAAATCCTAGACAATGCAACCAGAGAAGAAAATAAAATAAAAGGCATTCAAACAGGGAAAGAAGTGAAAACATCTCTATTTGCAGATGACAAGATTATAAACATAGAAAACCCAAAAGAATTCACAAACAAACAAAAACAAAAAAACAAACAAAAAAGCACCTGGAAGTGATAAATGAATACAGTAAAGTGGCAGGATACAAAATCCACACACAAAAATATATGGCATTTCTATACACCAACAATAAAAAGACTAAGGTAGAACTGAAGAAAGCAATGCAATTTACAATAGCCACAAAAAATATAAGATACCTAGGTATAAACCAACACAAAGAAGACAAAGACTTCTACAAAGAAAACTAAAAAATTGAAAAAAAAATTGAAAATGGTATGAAAAACTTAAA
Source organism: Tupaia belangeri chinensis (assembly GCF_000334495.1). Lineage (NCBI taxonomy): Eukaryota > Metazoa > Chordata > Mammalia > Scandentia > Tupaiidae > Tupaia > Tupaia belangeri. The sequence goes on along the minus strand of NW_006203457.1, from coordinate 67,042 downwards.
GGACACTCTATATCCCTGGATTAGAATAATTAATATAACCAATATGTTAGTTCTACTCAAGCTAATTTACAAATTTAATCATTTAATCTACTCCTGATCTTATTTCCAGAGATATTCTTTTTTTTTTGGAGAGGTTTTTGCTATAGGGTGCATGCCCTCGCCAGAAAGACAGAGAGAGACAGAGAGATAGAAAGCGAGAAATCATCCCCCAGGGGGGATGGCCACGCTGCAATCCCTTCTCCTGGGATCTCCTGGGATCTCCTCCATTCTCCTCCTGGGATCTTGGGCACACATGCACACGCACCCGGTGTGAGTTTTAAGCCACTGGGTCCGGGACACGAACCGTGGTCAACTATATGGGAGTCCAGCGACACAGCCATTACACTAACTGCTGGTCCCTCCAGAGACATTCTTTACAGAGTTAGAGAAAACAGTCACAAAATTTGTCTGAAATCATTAAAAGGCCCCATATCACTGAAGCAATACTGTGCAAAAAGAGTGGAGTAGGAGGCATCTCACTCCTTGACCCCAAAATATATTATAAATCTGTGATAAAACAGCATGGTACTGGTATAAAAACCAGCATGTAGACCATTGGAACAGAATAGAGAATCCAGAAATATACCCTAAAACATACAGCCAACTGTTTTTTGACAAAGAGCACAGGAAATCCAGTGAGGAAAATGGCGCTCAAAAAATTTGATATCCACATATAGAAAAATAAAACTAGACCCCTATCTTGTACCATTAACCAAAATGAACTCAAAATAGATCAAACATATAAACATAAACTATAAAACTACTAGTGGAAATCACAGGGGAAACACTTGGAGTCATTGGAGTAAGCAGAATTCTTAAAGAAAATCCCAAAGCACAGGCAATAATCCTGAAAATAGACAAGTGGGATTTAATCAGGCTAAAAAGCTTGTGCACAGCAAAAGAAACAGTAATTAGAGTGAAGAGACAACCCTCAGAGGGGGATAATAAATTTGTAAACTATGCTTCAGATAAGGTTCTGATAACCAAAATATACAGGGAACTCAAGTAGCTTACTCACACACACAAAAAATGCAATTAAAAGGTGGGCAAATGAATTGAACAGACAATTCTCCAAAGAAGACACACAGCCAAGAAGCATGTGGAAAAAAAAGCTCAACATCCCTTATCATAAGGGAGATATGAATCAAAATCACAGTTAGATACCACCTAACCCCAATCAGAACGGCTAAGATTAAAAAAAAGTAAAATAATGAAAAGTGTTGGTAAGGCTGTGGTTAAAAGGCCACTCTCCTACACTGTTGGTGGGAATGTAAATTAGTACAGCCACTGTGGAGAACAATATGGAGATTCCTCAAAAACCCACAAAAATTGAACTATCATACAATCCAGCAATTCTACTCCTGGGTATCTACCCAAAGGACAGGAATATACTTAGTCAGAAAAACATTTGTGCATCCATATTTATTGAGGTGTTATTCACAATTGCTAAGACATGGGGTGAACCCAGATGTTCAAGAACAGATGAATGGATTGAAAAAGCATGGCATATATGCACTATGGAATATTACTCAGCCATAAAAATAATTAGACCCTGATGTTTGATAGAAAATGGACAAATGTGGAAGATTTAATGCTAAGCAAAGCAAGCCAGATTATGAAAGAGAGGAATTGTATGTTCCCTCGTAATATATACTGAATGTTTGCACTCTCTGACAGAAATTGAAAGAATGGGTGGTATGAAATCACGGAGAGAAAATGTGGATGCAAAAGATGGTGTGGAAGGAGGGTCACCAATGAATGGGTGAGAGGGAGGGCATCAAGGGGGGAGAAAGCAAAACATTTGATGATAATGTGTTCAGTAATATATTTTCCTGGACTAATATGCAGTGTAGCATATTGGAAAAATTCAGTTTGTATGCTGTAAAGATGTACAGTGATTAAATATAATAATATAAATAAGAAAATGTGGTATTATGTGCAATGGATTATTATTCAGCTATAAAGAATGATGAAATCCTGTCACTTGATGCAACATGCATGAGTCTGGAAGAAATTATACAAAGTGAAATAAGTCAGCAGTAAAAAAAAATCTTGGATGCTCTTACTTATTTGTAGAAGCTAGATTTGATAACATAGAAGTAGAAAGTGTAATGGTGGCCACCAGAAGCTAGGGGAGAAATGAGGGAGGGGAAGACAGGGAGATCTTGGTTAACAGATATAAAATTACAGTTAGATTAGTGGAATGAGTTCTAGAGTAGTAAAGGACAGTATAATAACTATAGTTAATGATAATTTAATGTATATTTCAAACTCACTAGGAAAAAAAGACTTCAAGTGTTCATAATACAAAATAATAAGTGTTTGCGATGTTGAATATGTTCATTGCCCTGATTCTATCGCTATACATTGTGTGCATATATTGAAAATCACACTGTACTCTATAAATATACACAATTGTTGAAAAAATTATATTAGAATATATTCTAAACTAAAATTAATATGGAACCCAGTTGGGACCAGCAGATGGCATAATGGTTACATCACTGGACTCCCACATAGTTGACCGTGGTTTGAGTCCCAGACTTGGCAGCTTAAACCTCATGCTGGGCACGTGTGTGTGCATGCCCAAAATCCTAAGAAAGAAATGGAGGAGAAGGGATTGCGGCATGGCCATTTGCCCTGTGGGGTAATTTCTCAATTTCTGTCTGTCTCTCTGTCTCTTTCTGCAAGCACATGCATCCTATAGCAAAAATTTCTCCCTCTGGGAAAAAAAAAGATGAAACCAATCAATGGTGTTATAAAAAAAAACATAGAAGTTGAATTGTGACAGTCCTAGATATGAATTGTGTAGCACTTACTTACTAACTGTGATGGCAGATAACTTACTTAAACTCTCTGGTCTTCAGCTTTATCATATGTAAAACAAGCATAATAACAATGTCATTTTTAGGGCTGCCCCTGCAGCATGGTGGTTAAGGGAGTCAGATCCTATGTGGCAAACCATGGTCCAGTGCTGGCCCTGATAGCTTGAAAACTATGGTGGGTGCATGAGCATGTGAGCACAAAATTCTGACAGGATGGATAAATGCAAGAGAAGGGCTTGTGGTATGACCATCCCCCATTGCGATATATTTTCTTCCTCTCCTTCTCTCGGTCTTTCTCTCTCTGGCTAGCACGCATGCCTTTTAGCAACTTAAAAAAAAATGATATTGTTGAATTGTAGTAAAGATCAAATGGGATAATTATAGAAAGAAGCAAAATAAATAAATTTTTTAAAAAAGAAAGCAGCAAGTACATAGTAGGAATTCTGTAATCATAGATTTTATCTTAAATTAAATTACTTTACTACAATTAATTTATTAAAGATTTTTAAGGTTTTTGCCAGAGGGTGTGCACACTCGCCTGAGAGAGGCAGAGAGAGACAGTGAGAGGGAAAGTGAGAAATCACCCCCAAGTGGTGATGGTCATGCCACAATCCTTTTTCTCCATTCTCCTTCTGAGATTTTGGACACACACACACACATACAAGTTTTCAGTGTGATTTTCAAATCAACAGGTCTGGGATTTGAAACATGATCAGACAGTCATGTTGGAGTCCAGCACCTTGAACACCTTAACCACAATGCCATCTGCTGACCCAAATTTACTAAAATTAAAAAACAAAACAAAACAAAACAAAAAACAACTTGAAAGCCACCAAAATGTCCTTAGATGAATGGCTAAATAAATTGTGGTACATCCAGACAGTAGAATATTTTTCAGTAATAAAAATAAATGAGCTATCAAGTCATTATGTAGGAAACTTAAATCCATACTACTAAGTGAAAGAAGCCAATGTGAAAAGGCTAGTCATTGCCAGGAGTTAGGAAGTAGAGATGGATAACAGGCAGAGCATAGAGTATTTTTAGGGCAGTAGGACTATTCTGTATGATATTTTAATTGTGGCTACTATCATTATATATTTGTCAAAACCCACTGAATGTGCAACATCAAGAGTGAATAAACCTTAATGTCAACTATAGACTTTGAGCAATGAGTATGTGTCAGTGTAAGTTCATCAGTTGCAGCAAATGTCTCATTCTGGTGTAGGGTGTTAAGAGCGACAGGGGCTATGTGTGTAAGGAATTCTGCATTTTCAGCTTGTGAACCTAAGATTGTATTAAAAATTAAAGTATGGGGCCAGCAGTTGGTGTAAAGGCTATGTCGCTGGACTTCCATGTAGTCGACCACGGTTCGAGTCCCAGACCCAGTGGCTTAAATTCACGCTGGGTGCGTGTGCGTTCATGCCCAAGATCCCGAGAAGAGAAGGGATTGTGTGGTAGCCATCCCCCCTGGGGGGTGATTTCTTGCTTTCTGTCTCTCTATTTGTCATGGTGGTTTCCAGTCCCATTTTTTCTTTTCTTTTTTTTTTTTGGAGAGGTATTTTTGCTATAGTGCACGTGTGCTCACCAGAAAGACAGAGAGAGACAGAGAGACAGAAAGTGAGAAACCTCCCTCCAGCGGTGATGGCCACGCCGTAATCCCTTCTCCTACATTCTCCTCTCGGGATCTTGGGCACGCACGCACATGTGTCCGACGTGAGTTTAAGCCACTGGGTCCAGGACTAGAACCGCTGTCAGCTACATGGGAGTTCAGCGACATAGCCATTACGCTAACTGCTGGTCCCTGCCCATTTTTCCTTTTTTTTTTTTGATTGCTTATGCAAATTATCTTGGTTATAGATCCATTTGTTTATGCACATAATTATTAATAATACATATTTGCACCAGATTCCTAACCACTACTTTTTTCGCCTGTAGCTAGTGCTCTGTCCATAGGAGAAAGGGTTGTGCATAACTCATTTCCTCTAATTTCTTTTTTTAGAGAGATTTTTTTTTCCTATAGGGTGCATGCACTCACCAGAGACATAGTGAGAAAGAGACAGAAAGTGAGAAATCACCCCTCCCTGCAAGGAGGATAGCCATTCCATGATCCCTTCTTCTCCACTCTCCTCTCAGGATTTTGGGCACACATACACATACATGCCTAGCATGAGTTTTAAGCTGCTGGGTCCAGGACTTGAACCGCGGTTGATTATATGGAAGTTCAGGATGTAACCATTATGCCATCTGCTGGTTTCTTCCTCTAACTTCCTATCAATGCTTCACATTTTTGTACTTTGTGTATATAATTATTATTAAGAATGTAATGTAATTTCTATAAAATATTAGATTCCTAATTTGTGAAAAATATAAACAAAATTATTTCATCATATTTTTCCTTTGAAAATTCCAAATGCCTGTAAATGATAACTGAGTAAGATTGCTCAATGGTTCCTGAGTAACCTCATCAATTACTAAGATTTTTTAATGATCATCTATGCTTAAGATTTCAAATTCTTTATCTACAGTTCAGACCTCCCATTTAGGCTGTAGTATGCAACTGAATGGCTCACAAATATCTTTAACGTAGCACATCCCAAACTGATCATTCCCTTACATCCTCTCCTAAGCCACTGTGAAACTAGGTCCACTTACAAGTGAAGTCATGCTGTATTTGCTTTTCTGTGCCTGGCTTATTTCACTTAGCATAATGCTCTTCAGATTTATCCATGTTGTTGCAAAAGACAGAATAGCTTTCTTTTAAAAGCTGAATAGAATTTTAGTGTATGTATACACCACATTTTCTTTATGCAAATATCTCTTCAGCATACTATTTCAATTCCTTTGGATACACAGGGACTTTAGAAAGTCTGTGGAAAAATGGAATTAAAGTACAAATTTATTCTGGTGCAAAACATCTTTTGAAACCCATGCATAATCTCATAATACACATTTTTAATTGATTTTTTGTGGACACCTTGTATATACTCAGAAGTGGGATTACTGGCTCATATAGTGATTGTAGAAGATAAAATTTTAATACAAACCTGTGGGAAGCTGCGCACCAGCGAGTCTGCCGAGGTTTCTCAGAGAGCAAACAATTACCATGATTGGTTCCCTTCCAAAAACCTGACCTTCGAAACCTTGCTCTGATTGGCCACTAGAATCCCTCAAATTTGCATATCCGGCACCTCATGATTGGTCCAAAAGCAACCAATCATAACCC
>NW_006203457.1:23018-60345 GCF_000334495.1 Tupaia belangeri chinensis | reverse complement strand
TAAAATACATTTTTAAAGAATAAATAAATAAATAAATGTTTCTTAGAATGAAAACCCTTATAAAAGAAAGCCTAAAGAAATGAGGGAGGGGTGACAGTGAGGCAAGAGACAGGTTGAAGAGGCCCTTTATCCTAAGGTTTAGATGCTTGGCCACAACCTTGAAAGTATAAACCTCCTGTCCTGTGGTCTGGAAGGAGCTGCAGCTAGTGTATTGCTGTGAATGGGCACTATGGAAGTACCCAGGATCTCTGATTAAGTGAACTCACACTGGAAACACAATCTCGAGATAACTCACTTAGATAGGCCAATCTGAGAGGGAACCTTGTCCTACAGTACTCAAAGGTGTTGGAATCTAAAATGAGTACAGGACTTGTGACTTCCTGCCACTTCCTGCCTGTATAAAGCTCAGAGATAGGTCTAGGTAGGAGAAAGATATTTTTGGGCTGTATTAGTCATTGTTTTTGAGGGACACAGAATGAATAAAATATGTATAGATATATGGGGGGGTTGGGAGGAATCATCACGCAAGGATGGCAGCTGAGAAGTTCCACAACAGGCTGCATACAAGTTGCAAATCCTGTGATGGTTGTAGTATGGCGTACATGAAATCTGCAGGTCTGAAAGGCAGGAGACCTCACATTTGTAGTAATGTACCTCACATTTTGAGTTAAACAACCTGCGAATTCCAGCAGCCACCACTGTGAATCCTAGAGTCTGAAGGCAATCATGCCTTGAGTTCTGATGTCCAAGGTGGCAGAAGATACCTATTGTGCTCTCTCTCAAAAGAGACACACCAGCTTTCTGTATTTGTTCTTTTTGGGGTCCTTGATTGGAAAGTGCCCACCCACATTAAGGGTGGTTCTTCCCCATCTAGTCTATTCAGACTCACATGATAATATCTCCTAGAAACACCCCCCACAAACACACCCAGAATATTGTTTCATCAGGTTTCCAGGTATTCTTAAGTCCAGTCAAGTTTACATCCAAAACTAACCATCATAGGGGTCAACGCTATACAGTTGGTAATTGAAGTCATGAGAAGGGTGATAACTATACAGAGTATATAAAGTGAATAGTGTAAAGGGCTGTAAAATAGAACACAATATTCATCCTTCCCCTATGATGTAATAACAGAACCAATTTTATTTTAAGTCTGGACACATTACTGTTCAGAATACAAACTTCATTCCTCAGTATCCTTTGCTATTAATTTTGGCCATATAATTAGGTCTGGCCAACAGAGTATAAACAGCAGCAGTGTGTCTTGCATTTTTGGGAAGTGTCCTTAATGTTAAGACTGTACTTTTTTGTTCCCTTTTTATCTGTTCCCCTGATTGGAATACAGGTATAATGGGTGGTTCTCAAGAAACTATTCTGAACCAGGAAGTGGAAGTACATGTTGGTGATGCTAGAACAAGAATATAAAAGAGGCCTGGGTTCCTGAAAATGATGGGAGCACTCATAATAGCCCTGGATTGTCTACATTAATATGAAGCAGAAACAAGTAATAAATTATTACTGATATACAAGATTTTCTGTTATTTATAGCTAAACCTAGTCAATAATAAGTGAATATAAAAAGGAGAAGCCCCAAAGAAGACTTAACAGCAACCAGTTTGAGCTCATTAATAAAGATTAAAATAGCCACCATAGAGAAGAGAAGGAGCTGGCTAAGGTCAGCTAGACTGATCAGAATGTAAAATGAAACTGTTTCAACAAAGTGGCTGTAGAGATGTACCATGAAATCTAGGCTACTTAACAAAGAAAATGAGACTGGAAGGGAGAAACAGATAATTAAAAAAGGAGAGATACAGAGGCTTTGAAATATGCATCTAACATACTTGATACTCTTTCATATAAAGTTAGAAACTACTTACCCTCCCCTTGAGTATAGACTTCACTTCTTTTTGTTTGTTTGTTTGCTATAGGGTTCACACACTCACCAGAGAGGACGAGAGAGACAGAAAGTGAGAAAGCATCCTTCCGGCCAAGGAGGATCACCACACCACAGTCCCTTTTCCACTTTCCCTTAGGGATTTGAGGCACCACATGTACACACACCTGGTGTGTTTTGCAAGCTGCTGGGTCTGGAATGAGAACCATGCAGTTGGCCATGTACAATCCAGCTGCCTTAACCATCAGGCCACCTGGCTGGCCCATGTGGCTAAAGTGACACTGTGTGACATTTAATACTAGGACATTAAAGGTACTGTATCTTTAGCCTTGCTTTTTCTCTTGGATCACTCATTACAGAGGAAACTAGCTGTCATTTCAAGAGGACAAACAACCCCATGGAAAGATTCACACAGCAAAGAACTGAAGCCTGGCTACCAAGCACATGAGCGAGTGAGCAAGCCATCTTGAAAGTGGATCTTCCAGGCCCATTCAAAACTTCTGATGACTACAGCTTTCATTTATTTCTTGACTACAACTTCATGAAATATCTGGAAATGGAATCATCCAGCTAAGCCACTTCTGAATTTCTGACCCACAGAAATTGAGACAATACAAGAGACTTCAAAAACCCTGTGGAAAATGGAATTAAGGTAAATATTTATTTTGATGCAGAACATTTTTGAAATTCAAGCATATTTGTTTTCATAACACACATTTACCATGAACTTTTTGAAGATCCTTTATAATTTTTTTAATATTGCTAAATTTGGGGTAAATTTTTCTGTAGCCATAGATAGATAATACAGACATTAAGGTCAAAAGATCTTGAGAAAAACAGAGAAAAGGTGTGGGACAGAGAGATCAAGGATGATAGTTGTTGTCAGAGTAGAAAATGTTTGAATTTAAAATTTTAGAGGTAAAGTCATTCTTCTACTGATAAAGTCAAGTATATAACCATTGTTGTTCATGGTTGAAGTGGCATGGGAGTAAAAGTCACTAGAGATCAGAATGTCATGAGTTCACAATGCTGAATTTTCTCAGGACCACCAAATATCATTAGATAAAAGCCTTACTGAACCCTAGTATGCCAGAGCTAGAAATAGCATATGATGGAAAGTTATTTAGCCCATCTAATTAAACTTGATTAGTTTCTTAAAATGTTGCCCAAGGAATACTCACATTAGCGACACCTGGGGTACTCTTCATACATGCTCCTACATAAGACCAAACAAATACTAATATCCAGGGGTTTTATCAAGAAATCTGTAATTTGTTTTTGGAGAGGTTTTTGCTATAGGGCGTGTGTGCTCGCCAGACGGACAGAGAGAGACAGAGAGACAGAAAGCGAGAAATCACCCCCTGGGGGGATGGCCACGCTGCAATCCCTTCTCCTCCATTCTCCTCTCAGGATCTTGGGCACACATGCACACGCGCCAGGCATGAGTTTTAAGTCACCGGGTCCGGGACGCGAACCGCAGTTGACTACATGGGATTCCAGCGACATAGCCATTACGCTAACTGCTGGTCCCAAGAAATCTGTAGTTTATCAAATTCTTCAGGTGATTCTTATGTACATTAACTTTCAGCACCTCTATTCTATTCAACTTCATTATAAGAATCTTCCTTTATCAGTCAAGATCTTATTTTGATGCTAATACTCTTCAGTACACAAAGCTCCCCTTTGTGCTCAAAGCAATCATTACCAGTTGGTAAATATATAAAAGTAAATGAAGTATTATTTAAGAATAAATTTCTTCTGGGACCAGCAGGTGGCATAATGGTTACATCACTGGACTCATATGTGGTAGACTCCTATGTGGTAGACCGGCAGTTTGAATCCTTAGCTGTGTGGCTTAAAAAATTCACACCAGACACATGTGCATGCATGCCCAAAATCCCAAGAGGAGAATAGAGGAGAAGGGATCACAGCATTACCGTCCCCCCTGGGGTGTGATTTCTTGCTTTCTGTCTCTTTGTCTCTCCAGTGAGCACATATGTCCTATTGCAAAAATTTCTCTCTCTAAAAAAAATAATAATACATTTCTTTTAAGAAGAAAATCCAAATTTGGGCCAACAGGTGGCATGGTGGTAAAGGTGGTGAATTCCCACATGGCAGACTGCAGTTCGAGTCCTGGACATAGAGGCTTGAAAATTATGATAGCACATGTGTGTTTGTGTGTACCCAAAATTCCAGGAGGAGCATGGAGGAGAAGGGACTGTGGCATGGCCATCCCCCTCCGGTGGGGGGGGGGATGTATGTCCCTTTTTCTGTCTCTCTCCAACAAGCATATATGTCCTATGGCAAAAACCTTAAAAAATAAAATTAAATTCAAAAAGAAGAAAATTCAAATTATATATGTTCTGGACCTTGTCTGACTCACCTATCACTTTCTGTCTCACTCATGATACTTCAGTAAGTTTGTTCTCACTTCAGGATCTTTGCATTTGATGGTCCCATTACCTGGAACACCCAGATACATTCATGTGAGTGAATCATCTTGTTACTCAGGTCTCCTCTCAAATATCTTCCTCCTAAAGTAACTCTCACTCCAACACAGTCACCCTCTATAGTATTTGTCAGTATTTAAAATAATTATGTTTACTAATTTTTTTTCTTAGTGAAAAATTTAAAACTCAGCTTCACAGGATCAGGGATTGTGTCTGTTTTGTTCGCATCACATCATGCCCAACATATAAAAAAAAATGCTAGGCAATGGTGCACCATGGGAAGAAATGGGAATATTCAGACCTCAGTGCAGACAATAAGGGAATAGATTAGAAAATTTTAAAATGTAATAAAACAAAATAAAATCATTCTGCTTTTTACTAACATTCTGTGTTGGCAATTAAAAAATGTTTTATTTGTCTCTTTTATGCGAATGAGAGACACAATGAGAGAAAGACAAGCACACTGCTTTCCTACCACCCCAATTCTCCCAACGAGTCAGGGTTACAGGCACATGCAACAGCATGTACTAGCAGACTGGAGAACTGAACTAGCAATCTTCCACATGGAGCCAGCATCACTGAGCAGTGCGTTACCATTGTATCACCACACTGGACCATGTGCCAGTAATTCTAAGCAAATGTCAGTGATAATATACTCCTTCCAGACTGGCTCCCTGGCACAGTGGTAATGCCCTGCTCCAGAGATGCTGGATCCCACATGGTGACTGCAGTTTGAATCCTCAGCCTGGTAGATATGAGACATGCTGGGCACATGCATCAGTGCCCAGGATCTGGCAGGCTGGAGGACTAGAGGAAAAGGATCATGGCATAAACAGGCCCTGTGGCAAGTGTTCATATCTTTCTCTCTCTTTCTCTCATGTGTGCATACACATAATCTACCATCAATAAATAAAGAAAAGGACTCCTACTTTCCCTTAGAACTTTTGATTTGGTCTAAATTCTTTTTAAAAAACACAGTTACTTATTTTATTTATGAATTCCTTTATTTTAGTTTGACCAGAGAGAGAAAAAGAGAGAAAGTGAAAGCAAGCTGCCAGGTTTGGGACTTGAACCCCAGTCAGCAATGTGGGAGTCCAACGCCTCAACCACCATACCACCTGCCAGCCCCAATTTGGTTTAAATTATAAAGAAAGTGTGTGGTTACTGTTTGGTTTTAATAATAATAAGGGGAGACTTTGAAAAGTTTGTATGTAGAAAAATGAAATGAAAGTACAGAAATACTTTGCTGCAAAATATTTTTTTATTTCATGTAGTTTTTTCAAAATATCCATTTTTCATTGACTTTTTTTTTTGTTATAGGATATATGAGCTCCCCAGAGAGAGACAGTGAGAGGGAAAGTGAGATATTGCCTTCCCCCAGGGATTATGGCCATGCCTTAATCCCCTCTCTTCCATTCTCCTCCTGGAATTTGGGGCATGCACACATGCACCTGGTGTGATTTTCAAGCCACCGCATCCGGGACTTGAACTGCTCTCTACCAAGTAGGAAAACCACAAGGTCTGGAACTTGAACTGCTGTTGGCTGTGAAGGAGTTCAGTGCCTTAACCACCATGCTACCTGCTGGCCCCAAAGTAGCAGATCTTTATGACATACTTCATGAAAGATAATTCAGAGAATTCTCAGTTAAACAGTTGGTCTTCAGCACATGTTGAGCTATATTCATTCTTTTAGAGAATTAGTTCACAAAGTTTCTGAAACTGTATGTCCATCCCCTTTGGTACTACATATCCCTGCATTTAAACAGCAGATTCTAAAGGGAAAAAAAAGATAGTACAATGATTTTAAAAGAGAGAGAAAAAAGCTTGTGTTACTTTAATTCTGCCATTTACTTGTAGTTATTTATGTTTAAAAATTAAGACAGTAAAACAGAGTATAAACTTCAAGTGTAATATATTTGTTTGGAAAGTGCACCTTTTAACTCATACAAAGTTTTACTAAATTGAAATTTGAGTTTTTGAGGCATAACATTTTAGATTTTTTTTTAAGATGGAAAAATATTTGTAGACAGAATCATCCTTGAGCCATGCACAACGAAAAACTAAGGTTTAAATTGGTCCTTGAAAATTGAGTCACAGAAATTACGGAGAAAGTCATTTATCATGCAGCAACATAATGTAGAAATGGAGATTGAGGGGGCTGGCAGGTGGCATGGTGATTAAGGGAGCTGGAGTCCCACACGGTCAACTGAGGTTTGAGTCCCGGACCTGATGGCTTGTTCTCTCTCTCTCTCACTCCATCTCTCTCTGGTAAAATAAATAAATAAATAAATAGCTAAAAATAATTATAAAAAATAGACATTGAGATTATAAATATCAAATATTTGGGGCTAGCAGTTGGCGTAATGGCTATGTCACTGGACTCTCATGTAGTCGACTGCAGTTTGAGTCCCAGACCTGGTGGCTTGAACTCACGCTGGGTACGTGTGCATGCATGCCCAAGATCCTGAGAGGAGAATGGAGGAGAAGGGATTGCAGCGTGGCCTTCCCTTCCCCCACTTGGGGGTGATTTTTCGCTTTTTGTCTCTGTGTCTCCGTCTGTCTTTCTGGTGAGCGTACACGCCCTATAGCAAAAACCTCTAAAAATATCATATATTCAAGAGTAGTAGCAGGATAAATGAGAAAAGATCTTGTCTGACATTGTCAGAAATCAAAGGGCAGTATTTTTCCACATATATTTTATTACCAGAGGGGACAGGTGCTCACCAGAGAGAGGAAAAAAGGAGAGAGAGAAAGCCCTTCCCAACAAGGTGTGGTCATGCTGCATTGTTTTTTCTCCATTTCTTCATCCTATCATGATTTTATTTCTATTTATTTATTTATTTATTGAGAGGTTTTTGCCATAGGGCTTGTGTGTTCTTTGGGGGTTGGGTCAGGGGGTAGAGACAGAGAGACACAGTGAGAGAGGAAGTGAGAAATCACACCCCAAGGGTGATGGTCACACAGCAATCCCATCTCCTCCCTTCTCCACTTGGGATCTTCAGCAAGCATGCATATGTGCCTGGCATGAGTTTCAAACCATGGCATCTGGGACTTGAACCACAGTCTGCCATGTGGGAATCTAGCAACATATCCTCTATGCCATCTGCTGGTCCCCTCTCATGATTTTAGACATGCACACATGGTAGGTAAGGCACTGGACTCCCACATGGTTGAGCATAGTTTGAGTCCCAGATACGGTGCATGAAAATCATAGTGCGCACATGCTCATGCATGCCAAAAATCCTGAGGGGACAATGTAGGAGAAGAGATTATGGCGTAGTCATTCCCTTTAGGGCTGATCTTTGATGCCTTAACCTTCACACCACCAGAAGGTGCCCTAGGGGTGATTTCTCACTTTCCCTTTGTCTTTCCCCAGTGTGTGCATGCACCCTAGGGTTAAAAAAAGAAAAATCTTAACAGAAAGGAAGATAATTTAGTTGAAATTCCACTGTGGATAATGTGAATGCCTCTAGATTAGATCTTGAAGAAAAAAAGAAGACATGTATGATATCATACTTCCTAGAATTAGGGGGAGGGAGATAGGATGTCTATTAATCTATTTCAATGTTATCCACAAATCTGAGACTTTTCCTATTTGCATAGCTACTGCTCTCAGTAATCATTTGTGAACATAGATCAGTAAACTATCTATACCATCTAGCAAATATACAGACATATTACATTTTGATGAAGTCACAAATAAATACGTAGATATTAAAGCTCAAAAATAGAAACTATAATATGCATTATTCTTTACTGTGATAGCCCAATATGTAAGTATAGGTTTTTCTCCTATAAAAATGCATTAATGCAAGTAAAAATCCTTGATACATTATTTATTTCTTTTTGTGCTTTACTATTTATTTTGTATTTTCTTGTTATGTTGGCATTTATGTGTCAGTGTATGTGTGCGTGTGTGCATATATGCAGTTTGATTTAGAAAATATTTATTATGTGTTTCTTTTGTGGTCGTTTTTGCTAGTTTCATTTCATCATTATTTCTTAGAGTAATTTTGACATATAGAGGTTTTGTTAGAAAAGGTATCAAATATGCTAGGTATGCCACTAAAACTTAGTATATTCTTTTCACTTAAATGTTTGATGAGTGAATGAATGAATATCAGAAATGTTGATGGGCACGTTAAGAGAGTCTTCCCCAAAATCATTCATTTACCCATAGTATATTCTCCTGACAGCATCAACATCATCCCTTCAAAGTGTAACTTAGATCATGTCACACCTTTGCTGAAAACCCTTCAATGATTTCTCATCTTATTCAGAATAAAATACAAATTTCTTTTGGGGGCACACAAAAAAAAAACACTCCTACACTGTGTGTTCTTTCACCGCCTCTCACTCCAGCCACACTGACCCTTTTCATTGCTGTTCACCTTATTAGGGCAAGTTCCCCTGTCTTTATAAACCAGTCCATCCCCGTATTGTTTGATATTCCTTTACAGCATTTGGCACCTTGTAATATTTATTTTTCTCTCTCTTCTTTTCTCCTGGAACCATAAGCTTGATAAGGAAAGCTCCAAATTTTTTCTACACTCAAACAACTGCCTGCTATAGAGTAGGCGCTCAGTGACAAGGTTTTAGAAGGAATGAACTTACCCATGTATCGCCGAGGTAACATGCTCTTTTTTTCTCTATATAGTTATTAAGGTAGCCGGTCTTGCATTTTAAGTCTTTATCTAGACAAATCACATAAGCCTGAAGTAAAAATAATGAAAAGTTCTGCTTCCAGGAAAATATTTTTCAACTGGACTATGGAGGATATATCAAGAGGCTTTCTGGGGAAGAAAAGGTCAATCACAAGGACTAATGTTTCTCTGGGAAGCAGATAACCCTGAGCTGTTCCAGCTGCCAAAGACCCGAGGAGAGACTAGAAAGGGCGGGATCCTGCGTCATAGGGCGTAACAGGGCGGGGCTGCCATGAGAAGAGCAAATTGAACTGCTTTGTCCCTCTTCGCTCTCCGTAAGAAAACTTGAGCGGAGAGGGTCATAGATATGGCGACCATTAGGGTAAGTGAGGACAAACTTGCTTACTTTGGGGACCGATAGCATTCTAGTAACTATGGGAGGGATCCTCTTAACTTTCTAAGGGAGCCAGGTAGCAAGGTGAAGGAGGAAGGGGGGGCGGTTTGAGAGAATTGAAGTCGTTAACGTTTGAAACCTTGAGACACCTGCCTCGCCCCTCTAGAGTTTTTCCGTCCGGAGGCACTACTCTCTCCTCAATCCCTTGTTTATAAAGTGGCACAGTACACACTGGGAGCCGGCCGGTTGAAAATGGCCGGCCTGGGGACGAGCTGCCCCAGACTTTTGGGTCTTGAGCTAGAGCAAAGAGAAAAGAATCTGTGGCATTTCTCTGGGTGCACTTGGTGAGGCGCCCTGACCCCATCAAAGGACTTTGTTCAAAAAGACTCAGGGTAAAACACATCAGATGAGAGACGCTTTAGCGTCTCTGCAGTGTGCGAGTTTATACGTCGTCTTGTAACTCTCTGGATTTGAATAACAAATCCAAGTTTCTGTTGCGTTCTGTGATGGGAAAAGGTGCATTTACAGGAAGTGACTCAGCTCGCTGCTTGCTGTAGTTCCCTAAGCAAGTTTCAGTATCAGTAGTCTACAAATATTTACGTAATAGTTTTTAAGTGTAAAGTGTTCTGCAAGGTTTTGGGGAGATATAAATATGCATAATCCAGTTCAGTTGAAGTTTTAAGTTGATTTAGTATCGGGCCTGAGTCGCCATTCTCACTTCGTTTCCGTAGTTCTGATTCGCCATTCTCACTTCATTTCCATAGCTCTGGCTCTCAGACTTTTATCTGAATACACTCAACACCCTCCTAAGTGGACTCACATCTTCTAGCCTGGTTCTCATGGCATGCTTTCCCCTGTGCTACCAGAGTGCTTATACTAAAATGCAAATTATTATGCCTCTTCCCTACTTAAAAATCTTTATGGGCACTCCCTTCTGGGATCAGGTAACACTCCTATGTCTAGAACACCTGATCCTATCTTGACTTTCCCACCTTCATCTCATGTCACTTAAGAACCCTCCTCCCAATACTGAACTACTTGCTTTACCCCTTCATGCCTTGTTGACCTGCTCACTCTTTGGGTCTAGAGTTCCCTTTCCCATCCTTATCCAATTACTTCCTACTATTTCATTTACTTATTTAACATATTTTAGTGTATAGTCTCTGCATATGCTAAACACAAAATGCCTGTTCCAAGACAGTGTACTTTACCTTCCTAGTCTAGTTTAAATAATTTCTTTTTGTGCTTTCAGAGGACCTTGATCATATTCTTACCATAGCATATATCACAGTATAAATTATACACGATTTACTTGTTCATTCTAACTTCCTAAACTATAAGGTCCTCGATGACAGTAATTATAAAATATAAATATTTGTATCCTTAGTACCTATCACAGGACTGACCTAGGTTTGGTACTAAGCTCTACATGAATAAATGCCAGGCAATGACAATCAAATAGGTTAAGTGAAGCAATAGATGTGCAACTTATAATGCAAATGACTGTGATTCAGAGTAAAGGAAGTGCCTTACCTCAGGAGAAGGGCTCTGAGGGTTCAGAGGACAAAGAGCCAGCACTTGGTTTGAAGTGAATTAAGAAAGGCTTCAAGAGGGAAGTGTAGAGAGAGAAGAAATGGTGAATGATAAAAAGTAAACCAGAATAGTGTGTTGTCACTGTAGTCTAGAGGAGAGAGTTGAACAGTCATAATATGACCATTAATAAATCACTGGCAACTACTCTTTATTAAGTGCTTACTACAAGTAGGAAACTGGACTAAAATACCTTAAGTATGTTAATTCACTTATTCTTAAGACAACTTTATGTGATTGATATGATCACCATTTGAAAGATGAAAAATTAAGGTTTAGAGAAATCAAATAAATTGCCTAAAATCTTAGTGCTAATAAGTGCTGAAGTGAGACAAAGAGGTGTAAGTAGGGTGGTAGAGGGAGAACATAGATTTTAAGGGATTAGCAAAGGTTAAGGGATGGAGAACTGGTAGGCATTGACACCTACTTTGGCCAGATGCTTTATATTCATTATTTTAATTTAGTCCTATTGATGACCTTAGGAAGTGGGCAGCATACCCATTTTAAAGATGGAATAACTGGGGCCAGCAGGTGATGTGGTGGTTAAGATGCTGGACTCCCACGTGGCAGATCACAGTTTGATTCTCAGACCCAACAGCTTGAAAATCACGCTGGGTGCATGTATGTGCATGCCCAGAATCCCAAGAGGAGAATGAAGAAGGGATTCTGGCATAGCCATCCCTCCTTGGTGGGTGATTTCTCACTTTCCCTCTCTCTGTCTCATGGGTGAGTGAATACGTCCTATGTCAAAATGTTAAAAAAAAAAATAGAAAGAAGGAATGAAAGAAAAAGGAACAACTGAGGCTTGCAAAAACTGTTTCATGCCACATGATTGTTTAGTGGAAGAGCTAGGTTAAGCACTAGTATATTTGGGTCCAAAGTTTTTACTACTTGTTTCTACTGGTATATATTAATCTTTAGAGAAATTTGGTGTTGAATGAGAGAAAAGAAAACTTGGGAAAGGAGTAGAAAATTCAAGAAAAGATCTGTTAATTAAAAAAAATCAGGAAACTTGAACAAATTTGTAAACAAGGGAACATGTGTCAAGAACTACTGTAAAGATAAAGATAGTTCATACTAGTAATCATAGCTATTACGTTATTGAGCATTTCCTATATGCTAGATAATTTGTTAAGAACTTTATGTGGATTTTATCATTTCTCTTTCAGAGGGGCCCTAAGAGTAGGTACTGTTATTAATCACCTTTTTGTAGTTAAGAAAATCAAAGCTTGGAAATGTTGAATAACACAGTTGTTAACTGAAGTTGAGTAAATTGTCACATGGTAGTAAGTGGTAGAGCTGGATTTGAAATGACATGGTCTGAGTCCAGAGCCTGGACTCTTACTCTTATTTCATAAAGATGTGGTAAAATAAAGAGGACAAGTGGAGGGATTACTCTTGCCAAAAAGGAGACACACTTCACTTCAGAGGCCAAAAGTGGTGGAGATGAAAGACGAAGATACAGAGAGGTTTTGAAGAACAGAGGTGAGAAATTGACAGAGTTCACATTGGCTATCTGTGTCTTCTGCGTGAACATCATCTGCCTTTAAGAGTTTAAGAAAGATTAGGAAAGGTACTGTTATAAATTCAGTAAGGCTTCAGTAGACACTGAATGAAAGAATTGTTGAGAAGAGAGGGCCCAGCTAATGCTGGCTCTATCTATCATTATGACTTTTTCCAGCAATGCTCACAGCCTAGGAGGGCAAAAGGAGACAGTGGGGATGCTCAAGTGCTGACTGTTGGCAAGGTAGGAATGATGGAATATCTAGGGCATGTATCCAAATAATTGTACAGACTAGATAAGGAGACAAATGAAAAAGAGGTTGGAAGTGATGGCCTAAGATACAAGACTTAAGCTATTAATACTAGGAGATTTGGGGGCATAGTGAGAAAGAACAAGTTTGAAGAGGGAGGAGAGACAAAAGGGTACTCAGTTTTTTTTTAAAAAAAGTGTATTTCTTTCTTCCGTGAGTGAGACAGAGGAAGAGAGACAGAGAGACACCCCCAAAAGGTTCTTCAGTTTACCCCCAACTTGAGTTAGCACTGGATCATGGGCATCGTGTACATCTGAGAGGTCTCCAGACACAAACCCAGAACCTTCCCATGTGGGTCAGCCTCACTGTTTTATTGCTGTGTCACCATCCAGCCCAGGCACTGAATTTTTTTTTAAATTTTAAATTTAAAAAACTTGCCAGAGGGTTCATTTGCTCATCAGACATAGACAGAGGGAAAGTAAGTGAGAAAGCAGCCCCCATGGAGATGGTCATGCCGCAATTTCTTCTTTGCCATTTCTCCTTCTTGTTGGGGTTTTGGGCACACATATGTGTGCCCAGCATGTTTCCCAAGTCACCGTGTCTAGGACTCAAACCATGGAATTGGCCATGTGGAATCCAGCTGCCATAACCAGTATCCCAGTGGCTGGCCCACTGACACTGAGTTTTAATTTGAAAAAATCAAGGGGTGTTGGAGGTAAAAGTTTATAATGATCAAAATGTAGGGTATCTACATTAATAATAGCGAGGTTCATAGAAATCTTGGGATTTAAGAAGCTTGAGAAAGCATCTCTGAGGCCAATGTGCCAAAAAGATGTTGATTTTGATGCCCCAGGGTTTAATAACTAGGAGTAAGATAGAGGGGAGTCTTGAATGTTGGTGACTGTGAAAATAGTTAATATACATCTTGATATAAAAACATATGGAACTAGGGACCAACAGTTAGCGTAATGGCTATATCGGTGGACTCCCACGTAATCGACCACGGTTCGAGTCCCGGACCTGGTGGCTTAAACTCATGCCAGGCGCATGTGCGTGCGTGCCCAAGATCCCGAGAGGAGAATGGAGGAGAAGGGATTGCGGTGTGGCCATCCCTCCTGGGGGGTGATTTCTTGCTTTCTATCTCTCTGTCTTTCTGGCGAGTGCACGCGCCCTATAGCAAAAAACTCTCCAAAAAAAAAAAAAAGAAAAGAAAGAAAAACAAAAACAAACAAACAAACAAAAACATATGGAGCTGATGTGATAGTAGAAAACTGATCTGGAGTTAGTCTTGAGAAGTTAGGACTGTACTGTTTGCTTCTGATTTCTTTAACCAAGAGGAGTGACTAAAGGACTAGCCTCCATTTAAATGGATTGTAAGGAGTATAGTGGTATCAAAAAAAAAGCTAAGTTTCATTAATACCGAAGGTTGAGAGTGAATTTGAGGAAAACGTAAGTCCTGAAAGACAATTTGTTTGTAATAGAATACAGTTGTCCCTCGGTATCCACAGGGCTGGGGCAGGGGGAGGATTATTCAGTTTTTGCTATAGGGCATGTGTACTTGCTGGAGAGAGAGAGAGAGAAATTGGGAAAGTATCCCCCTGGCAGGTGGTCATGCTGCGTGCAGTCCCTCCTCCACTCTGCTTTTGGGGTTTGGGGCACACATGCACATGTACCTGCATATTTTTCAAGCTGCCAGGACCAGGACTGTAAGTATATTCAGCCACATGGGATCCAGCCACCGTAATCACCATGTTACCTGGCTGGCCCTATATTATTTTCTAATTTTACTTTTTAGAATAATTTTGACTTGGCTGAGTCTGCAGATGCAGAAACCACAGATATGGAGGGCTGATTGTACTTTATATAAAAATGTAGCTACCATTATTCAGGCACTGTGCTAACTTGTTGATGCACATTATTTTAATTCTCACAAAATGTCTTTTAATTTTTAATGTAGGCAATTTGTTCCCTCAAAGAACAGGAGCAGATCAGTAAGGAAATCACAACTGTAATGATAGGAGGTTATAGTCAGAGAAAAGTTTGCTAAGTTTATGAATTTAAATATTAAAATCTGGTTAATGGTAAATTCAAGGTGTACCCATGAAAAGGCAAACCACAGGGCAAAATATTTGTAAACCATTTATCTGATAAGGATTTCATATTCAAAATATGTAAGGAACTCATAAAATCAATAGCAAAAAAAATCTGATTTTTAAAAAGGAGAAAGGAGCTATATATGCATTTTTTTCAAACAAAACATTAAAAAATGGCCAATGGATACATGAAAATAATAATGACAATGCAAATAAAAACCATACTGATTTTACCTTATATCTCAGAGGATGGCTATTATCAAAAAATAGAGATAAGTGTTAGTGAGGTTGTGAAGAAAAGGGAACCCTTGTACAGTGTAATATAAACTGTTATAGCCATTATGGAAAGTGATATGGAAGTTACTCAAAAAATTAAAAACAGAACTACTATGTTACTCAGCAATGCCACTTCTGAGTGCAAATCCAAAGCAAATGAAATTGGTAACACACACAGATATCTGCTCTCCCATGTTCACTGCAACATTATTGACAATAACCAAGATACTGGAGTAATTTAAATGTCCATCCACAGATAAATAAATTATGGCACATACAGACACACGCACACACACCATATGTTATTTTTTTAATTTGACTTATTTTCTTTGAAGATTTTTTTTTTGCCATAGGGCATGAGTGCTTGCCAGAGGGAGAAAGAGAGACAGAGAAAGGGAAATTGAGAAATCACTCCCCCTGATCCCCCGGATGGATGACCACTCCACAATCCCATTTCCTCTGTTCTCCTCATGGGATTTTGGGCATACATACACACACAGCATGATCTTCAAGCCTTTCCAATGGTTTGCCTTTTCATTTTATGGATCTTTTTTTTTTTGCTGAGCCATAGTATTTTAGTTTGATGTAGTTCCACTTACTTATTTATCTATTTTTTTTTTTTTTGGAGAGGTTCTTGCTTTAGGGCGCGTGTTCTCGCCGGAAAGACAGAGAGACAGAGACAGAAAGCGAGAAATCACCCCTCCCCCAGGGGGGATGGCCACACCACAATCCCTTCTCCTCCATTCTCCTCTCGGTATCTTGGATGGGCACGCGCACACATGCACCTGGCGTGAGTTTAAGCCACCAGGTCTGGGACTTGAACCACGGTTGACTACATGGGAGTCCAGTGACATAGCCATTACTCTAACTGCCGGTCCCCCACTTACTTATTTTTTAATGCACTTTTTGAAACTTTATACATTTATTCCATGAAAGTGACAGAGAGACAGCACCTCTGACAGGGTTTTGATGCTGTATTCCACCCATATCTTTAGCTAGTCCTGGATCATGGGTCCACACATGCCTGGCATATCCATGGAGGTGTCCAGAGTTGAACCAGTAAACTTCCCGTGAGGGTCTGCCTCACAGAGAATGGCATTTTGCCACTGTGCCACTACTTCACTCCCCCCCCCATTGATTTATTTTTGCTTTGTTGATTATGCTTTTAGTTTCATATCCAAACAATCTTTGCTTAGACCATTGTTAAGGACTTTTTTTTACTTTATTTTCTTCTAGGAGTTTTATGGCTTTCAGTCTTACATTTAAGTTGTCCAGTTTGAATTAATTTTTTTTATGTGGTATAAGATTTCAATCCCATTTTTTCTTTGCATGTAGATATCCAGTATTCCCAGCACCATTTGTTGAAGACACTATCTTTACCCCATTATGCATCCTTAGTGCCCTTGTCAAATGTTAGTTGACCATATACACTTTGGTTTATTTCTGGGCTCTTGATTTTATTTTACTCACACACACACACACACACACACACACACACACACACGTACGTATGTCACACACACAAACATATATAATACTCTTGCTATATAATATAATTTGAGATTGTGAAATCTCTTTCTCAAGATTGTATTGGCTACTCATGGTTCTTTGTGATTCCATACAGATTTTGGAATTATTTTTTTCTATGTTTGTGAAAATTTCATTAGAATTTTGTTGGAGATTGCATTTATTTATTTATTTATTTATTTATTTATTTATTTTTCTTGAAAGTAAGCTTCCTTTTTTTAAAAATTGTTTTTTATACAATCAGTCACATTATTTAACTTAAAAAGTGAACATTTCCAATATGTGAACATTTCTTCCTAGTCAAAATATATTCCCAGATCAAAATATCTTCAACCAATAACACCATACTTCCCCATCCCGTCAATGCTCTGCCTCCGTATCCCTCCTCCAAATGTTCTTCCTTAGGCCCCACTCCTCCACATACACCACATCTCGCCTTCACACCCATCTCTTGCATTTGTACAACCATTAGTCAATCAGTTTCAGTCATACAGTGCAGACACTCGATATATATTAAGTAGGGACATACAATGTCTCTCCTTCATAGCCTGGCTTGCTTCACTCAGCAGTAAATCTTCCATATTCTTCCACTTTCTCTCAAAAGGATTTTGTTGATTTTTATGGCTGAATAGTATTCCATAGAGTATATATACCACAGGTTTTCAATCCATTCATCCATATGAGGGCATTTGGGTTGGTTCCATGTCTTAACAATTGTGAATAGTGCCACAATAAACATTGGTGTGCAAGCACTTTTCCAATGAAGAATTTGTCTGTCCTTTGGGTAGATACCGAGGAGTGGTCCAGCCACTGTGGAGATCAATTTGGAGATTCATCAAAAATCTACAAAGAGATTGCATTTTATCTATGGAAAGACTTTCACCTTCTGGTGTCTGTGAGAATGCCAGTTCGATAAGGGGCAGTGTCTCCAGTTTTGGGAAGAGTACAGTGCAGTGTTCTTTGTGAAGCTTCATCAGCTAAAGTAAACCTCATAGAAGACTGTAGGGGGTCTTTGGGAGCCAATGCTGCAGTTGTCTACTGTGACTATGGTGGCTAAGGCTATTGGGATCCTAGATAGTACTGGCTTCTGGGTTCTTCATGATCTCCTTTTCCCCCATAGATTGATTTTCTAGTCAAAGGGATTCTTCTTGGTACTGGTTATAGTATACTGGTACTCATAACAGTTGCAGTGGTACTAGGCTAAGGGTGCAGGTAAGCATTTAGTAACTGCCATGGTTTGAGTGTTGATATTCCCACAAAATTTATATGTTGCAACCTAATACTAATTGTGATAGTATTAAGAAGTGGGACCTTAATGACTTAAGGCATTAAGTTAGGAAGACTTTACCCTCATGAATGAGATTAGTTTCCTGACAAAAGATGTTTAAGGAGCATCCATGCCTCTTCCTTAATGTGAGGACATTGCAAGAGAAATCATCTTTGAAGCAGAGAGCAATCCTTTACCAGACACTGAATCTGTTGGTGCCTTGACCTTGGACTTCCCAGCATCCAGGGCTGTGAGCAATAAATTTCTAACATTTATAAATTACCCATCACAAAGTATTTTGTTGTAACAGCCTGAATAAACTAACATAGTGGTGGCAGTGTCAGTGCTTAGGATCAGGTATTTGGAGCATCAGCACCTCTGAGGGTCTGTGGTTAGGCATGCACAGAGTTGTCTCAGCACCTGGGGACAGGGCCATAGGCACACTTGCTGTTGCAGTAGCAACAGTAATTAAAACATGGGCTTGTGCAGATTGTTTACAAGAGGCAGGGCCAGGTCTCTGGAGCATAACAAGATGACTCGACCTCAGGGAGATGACCTCAGGAGGAAAGAATGCAACAGTGGCACAGATGAAGTAATGACAGGGCCCAGAAGAGACTGGGTTCTATGGTTGGAGCAAAACAGTATGATCCCAAGGACAGCTAGTTGTAGCTGCAGGTCAAGCTCCAGGGAATGAGGCACACAGCAGTAGTAGTGTGGTGGTAGCTATGACTTAGGTTTCAGGGTATGTAGTCTAGAGCAGTGACATCACAATCTCAGTTATAGTGAGTCAAAGCCCTGGCTCAAGACTCAGATGGTGCAGCCTTGGAAATGATGCCCTGATTCAGCATCTGGAAGTAGACCTCAGAACAGTGGCAGTGGGTTCAGTGATGATGTGACTAATTAAGATTCTGACACAAAGGTGAATAGCAAGATGATAGAATAGAATTCTTCAGAGCATGACACCCTATAGAAACATCAATTTGAATTTTCCAGGCACAGATATTACCTTCATGAGCTCTAGGAAACCAGATAATAAATTACTTGGGTATAGGTTAGAATTAAGAAAAGATACCTTGAAGAAGGTAGGAAGGAGAGTTTCACATTTCCTGAATCACCTCTCCCCCAACCCAAGTCAGTATAGCATAGAGAGAAATACCTTCCACAAAGGAGAAGGAAGAGGTAAGTAAGCACCAGACTTTGCTTCAAATGCCAACACTCAGATCACCTCAGTAAAACCCATTACTTGGCAGATCCCCATGGTTTCAGACTCTAGGGCCATATCCACAGACTGAACCTCCAGGCCTGCCTTAGTACCATGCTGGATCCTGAAGCTTCAGGCTCCAGGCCAGTGTGGTTATTTAGTCTTTTGGCTGTCTCATTGCCAGATCAACCTTAGCAGACTCAGACTCTAATTGCCCTCCATGCTAGGCTGGCCACAGCAGTCCCTACCTTTGAGCTGCTCACAGAACAATTTGACCCTCACAGTCAAAGACTTAAGGCCCACCCTAGCACTAGACTAAGCTCTGCACCCCTAGGTATCAGGCCAACACCTGTGGATGTAGGCTCTAGGCTTGTCCACTATCAAGCTTGCCACTTTGGCCCCAGGATATAGGATAGTACTTGCAGACTGAGCTTCCATGTCCCCCTGTGCCAGGCGGGATTATATAGTCCTAGGCTCTAGACCTTCCCAGCACGAGACTGACACCAGGCAAGCCCCAGGAGCCCTGGGCTTTAGGCTTACACCAGTCTGAGGTCAGTCCCCACAGAATCAGATTATAGGCCCACTCCAGAGACAGGTCATGCCAAGCAGCCCTGAGCTTAGGACCAACCTCAGGACTGGGCTGGCTCCTATAACCTCAAGCATCAGGCCCAACCCAGTACCAGGCTGGTGCCACAGACCCAGCCTCTAGGCCAGCCCCTGTAGCACCAGGCTTTAGGCCTACTCCAGTACTAAGTAAGCTCTCTTAGCCTCAAACACAAGGCAGACACCTGTAGACAGGGTCCAGGCTTCCCAGTGCCAAGCTGGGTCCTATGGACCTACCCTCCAGATTGCCCTTGTGACAAAGTATGTCAGTAGATCCATGGTTTATGCCTATTCCAGTAGGCCCCATTGATGGATAGCTCCCATGGACTTAGGCTGTAGGACCACCCTGTTGTATCCAGGTCCCAGGATGACCTAGAGGTCCTAGAACTCAGGCCAGTCCTCATGGACCTATCCTTTAGGCCAGAACCTGTACATACCCTGCCACTAGCCAGCATTAGCAGACAGTCTCTAGGACATCTCAATGCCTTCCCAAGTACTAGGAAAAGCCCAAGTTGTAGGATAATCCCTCTGGCTCCAGGCCTCAGGACCCAGAGTCTGTGCCCACTTCAGCATATCCAGGTCCAGTCTCTTTCCATTAGACCCCAGTGCCAGTTTGGACCCTGTAGACTAAGGTTCCAAGACCAGTCCAGCAGACATAGGCTGTAGTCCTGCCCCAGCATAAGGCTAGCTCCCATGGACACCGGCCCTATGCCCATCCTATTGGAACCAGGCACCAGGTCCCAAATAAACGTAATATTATACTTCAAAAAACTAGAAAGACAAGAAAAATCTAAGCTCAAACTAAGCAGAAGGAAGAAAATAATAAAAATCAGAGTAGAAATAAATGAAGTAGAAACTAGAAAAATAATAGAAAAGATGAATGAAACCAGGAGTTGGTTTTTAAAATAGTAAACAAAATTGACAAACCTTTAGCTATGCTAGTAAGAAAATACCAAAATAATAAAATTAGAAATGAAAGAGGAGACATTACAATCAATACCACAAACATACAAAGGATAATAAGAGATTCCTGTGAACAGTTATTACACCAACAAATTGGCTAATCCAGAAGAAATGAATAAATTCATAGACATAACCTACCAAGACTTAAATCATGAGGAATTAGAATATTTGAGGGGTTTTTTTTTGAACAGACAAATAATGAGTAAGAAGATTGATTCAGTAGTTTCCTGTGAAAGAAAAGCCCATGATGTGATGACTTCACTGCTGAATTCTACCGAACAGTTGAAGAACTAATAATCTGTTGCTCTCAAATTCTGCCAGAAAGCTCAAGAAGAGATAATACTTTAAAAATGGGATTTTTTTAAAAATATTTTTTTAAATTCAACTTTATTATTTTTTTTCCAGTTTTGATCAGAGAGAGAGACAGAGAGAGAGGAAAAGTGAGAAAGCAGTCAGTCTGAATTTCTTTAATAGTTTGGAAGTAATTCAGGAGTAAATTGTTTAGTTTCCTTATATTTGTGCATTTTTGAAGGCTCTTTCAGTTTACAGTTTAATTCCATTGTGGTCAGTGAACATACTAGCTATAGTTATATACTTTTATATTTTTGAAGAGTTGTTTTGTTTCCTATGATGTGGTCAGTTTTTGAAAATGTTCTATGTGTGGCTGAAAAAATGTGTATTTAATAGTTGTTGGGAGAAATGTTCTATTCTATAAATGTGTCAAATCCATTTGGCTTATCGATCATTCAGGTTATAGTATCTTTGTTTCTTTTCTATCTGGATCACTTATCCAGTGGTGACAGTGGGGTATTGAAATGTCTAACAATTAGGGTGTTGTAGTCTATCTTCCTCTTGATCTAGAAAGTCTTTCTTTTATGTATTTTGGTGCTCTAGTGTTGGGTACATAGGTATTTGTAATTGTTTTATCTTCTTGTTGAATTAACCCCTTTAGTACAATATAGTGTCCTTCTTTGTCTCTTTATACAGTTGTTTTTATCATAACATCTATTTTGTTAGGTATCAGCATTGTGACTTCAATCTTTTTTGTTCCTTTGTTTCTGTTTGCATGAAATGCCCTTTTCATGACCTTCTCTTTAAATCTATGTATGTCATTATCAATGAGGTGCATTTCTTGTAAGCAGGCTCCTGTTTATTTATCCATCCAGCCATCTGGGTTTTTTAATTGGGGAATTTAGTCTATTAATATTCAGCATTATTATTGATAATGTGTGAACTTATCCCTGTCATTCGTTAGACATTTTCTTAGTTGTTTTGTATCTTCTTATTTCCACTTGTCTCTTTCATTTTCTTAATGTAGTATTCTCTTAAGTATTTCTTGAAGAGGTGGTCTACTGTTGGTGGATGTTTTTCAGTTTTTCTTTATCTGAAAATGATTTTGTTTCTCCTTCTCATCTCAAGGATAATCTTCCTGCATATGGTATACTTGGTTGAATTTTTTTTCTTTCAAAGTCTTCAAATTTCTTCCTTGCCTGCATTGTTTCTGTTGAGAGGTCTGAGATTAGTATGATAGGATAACCTTTGTAAGCAACTTGGTGTTTTCTCTTGTCATTTTTTCTCTTACCAATTTGGATATGGTATGTTTTGGGGAGGATCATCTCATGTTGATTCTATTTTTTTTTTTTGAGAGGTTTTTCGCTATAGGGCGCGTGCGCTCGCCAGACAGACAGAGAGAGACATAGAGACAGAAAGCAAGAAATCACCCCCCAGAGGGGATGGTCACACCGCAATCCCTTCTCCTCCATTCTCCTCTCGTGATCTTGGGCACACATGCACACGCGCCCGGCGTGAGTTTTAAGCCACCGGGTCCGGGATGTGAACCGCAGTCGACTACGTGGGAGTCCAGTGACATAGCCATTATGCTAACTGCTTGTTCCCTCATGTTGATTCTATCTTGAATTCATGATATTTCCTGGATCTGAATGTCTGGCTAGTACAGTCATTGTGAAAACCTGTATGGAGGGACCAGCAGTTGGCTTAATGACTGTGTCGCTGGACCCCCATGTAGTTGACTGTGGTTCAAGTCCTGGACCCAGTGTGCTTGAGCTCATGCCGGGCGTGTGTGTGTGTGTGTGTGTGTGTGTGTGTGTGTGTGTTTGTGCGTGCCCAAGGTCCTGAGAGGAGAATGGAGGAGAAGGGATTGCAGTGTGGCTATCCACCTTGGGGAATGATTTCTTGCTTTCTGTCTCTCTGTCTTTCTAGAGAGCACACATGCCCTATAGCAGAAACCTCTTCAAAAAAGAAAAAAGAAAAGAAAACCTATATGGAGATTTCTAAATTAATTAATTAATTAATGTTTATTTAGATTTGGAAAGTTTTCAGATAGTATTCCATGAAATAGATTGTCTATGCCTTTGCTCATCTCTGCACGTTCTGGAACACCCACTATGTGAATATTTGGCCACTTGATGCCTAAAATTTCTCATATGTTATCCTCATTTTTTATGGTTATCTTTTCATTGTTTTTGGTAGGTTGAATTAAGTCAGAAGTTTTCTCTTCAAGGTCAGAAATTCTTCCTCTATATGGTCTAATCTGTTATTGATACTGTTGTAGAATACAACTGAATGAACACCACCAAAGTCAGATTAAGGTTAAAGGAAGTCTTTATTAGCTGGCCAGCGACTACAGCCTGAGGCTCTGGGAATGCGAGTCAGAACTGCAGCCCCAACCGAAGTTTGAGTGGTCTTTTTTTATAGGGGGTCAGTTACCAGGGATTTCTATGCAAGCAGTCACAAAAGCGGAATCAAGCAGGTTAATTATTTCTGAGGGGAGTGGGGTTTCCATGCAAGCAGTTACATTGCTAAACAAGAGGGTTTCGGGCTAGTTAGCAAAGACAGTAGCTGGGATAGGATGTTGTCCCAGATGCGGTTTTCTGTATGGCTAGCACAAGCTATTTTCTCATGGGAAGAGCAAGCAGGTTTACAGAAGCAGATAGCCATATTAGGGTAAGGGAACAAGATGGACGAACCGTTGTTCATGTGAAAGATCTAATATGCAGCCTTCCACATTACCCCCTTCTGATTTGGAGAATCAAATAATTGATTTAGAGAAGGGGAGCAGCTCATAGTGGGAGTGGAGAACCATGAGCTTGACAGATTGGATCTGGTCCTGAACAAAGTTAATGAGAAAATGGAGGACACAAGGGCCAAAGAGAAGGGCAAGGAGGAGAAGCAGGGCAGGACCCACAACAGGAGAGATGAGGGTGGTGAGCCAGGGAGACCAAGAGAAGAGAGACTGACACCAATTACCGTCAGAGGAGCCGTGCTCCTCATACTCTAGGAAACGTTTGCAAAACTGGCTCAGGTTGTCCCTAATGACCCGAGTGGTTGGTATAGAATTGAGGCTCAAGTCCACAAGGACGGGCTGCAGAGGCCCAACAGGATTGGGGGGTCAAGGGACAAGGCCCTTCTGAATGGTAAAAAGAATACCTGGGTCCTTGCCCAGACATAAAGGCAAAGCCACCCTCCCAGGCGTCAACTGGTGATCAAGGGGTTGAACCACAAGGGGGTTGTAAGCACCAGTGGAGGAGCAAGTGTCAGTGGTCAAGACACGGTCAAGAGAGAGGGTCTGGTCAGTGTTTTTCCAAGGGGCGATCATTTCACAGCCCCAGGAGGGGCAGAAAAAGTCGGACTCAGAAGCACATTCATGGAGGGTGTCCCGGGGCAAACATAGAACTCTTGGGAGTGCATGGCCTGCTCCCTGGGCAGGCAGCCGCAGCCTGCAGCAGGGACAAGAAGCCGACTGCTCTGGGAGACTGGGGCCCGAAGAGATCACAGAGGTCAATCTGGAAAGAAGGGTCCCGGATGTTGTGACTAAAGAGACAACGGTGCCGTCCATAGTGCGGGAGAGGGTCCAGGTGTAAGAGGGAAGGTTATGTGGGGAGGGAGGGGCAGGGGGAAGGAGGAAAAGAAGTATCAGGAAAGCCAACACAATTTGCCCTTGAGGGGATCTGAGGAAGGCTGAAATTCCCATCTCTGGGTCCCAGAGGCAGCGTCAGGCGGCCGGCGATAGCTTGAGGTGGGAGCAATGAATCCAATGATGCTTCCCCATAACCTCAACAGCAGAGAGGTGCTCAGGATAATAGTGAAAGGTCCATCACAGCCAGGGTCAAGGGTACCAGGAGTCTGGTGTCTGACTCAAACTGGGGTCTCAAGGTCACGGGCCTGCTGTGAGGACAATGCAGACTCCACAAGGGCCAGTTGGTGACTGCTGATAAGGCAGTGGGTCTCAGCGAGAGTGGCTTGGAGAGCCCACAGAGAGACTATCCAGATTTGGATCCCAAGTAGGTCAACTAGTCAGAAAAGCCTGCTCAATGGTGACAGGGTCAGCGGTGGGTTGGCCGTTGGCATCCAGGACAAGTTCATGGCCTTCTCAAGGATTCTTAGTGATAAAGAGAGTCTGGAAGAGCTGTTGGCAGTTGTCCCAGGTAGGCTGATGGGTGAAGAAAATAGTCTTGATGATAGAGATTAATTAAATGCTATGGAGTTTGAGAGAAGGAGAGATTTTGGTTTTTCCAGTTTATAGGTCATTCGTAGAGAAAGGGGAATAAACCATAAAGTGCTGACCATCTGGACTTAGTTCAGAGGGTCCCATTGCTTGAGGGGAAAAGTCGACAAGGAGGCTGAGGCCCCTTAGGACACGCTGTCCCCCTCAGCTGGTTTCTTGCCCACAGAGGAGTCCTTAAGTCCTGGCCCATAAGTAGAACCAGATTGAGTATGGGGAGGACTGAAAGGGTCATCTCCGTGGGCAAGAAGTGCAGTTTCTGGTTCACTTGGGGTCTCCTTTCGTTGTGGAGAGGCGGCCTGAATATCTGTTCGTTTGTTCTTTCTTTCTTTCTGTTTATTTTGACCATTATATTTTCAATTTATTATGAACTACTCTGAATTTACTATAAGATGTAGTCAAAGTCCAAAGAAAGTCCATAGGGAGCATATTCCTTTTTTTGGAGAAGGCTAACCCTTCTAGAATCAGCATGGGAAATAATATCCTGTTGATTCTAGTAGGAAAAAATACGTAGCCAATTTCAACTCATGCTGAGGCAACTTTTTTTTACTTTTTGTTTGGTGTCAGTCTTCAAAATCAAGAGTTTAGTTCTTCTAATTCACCCAGATCTTCCTCAGTAAAAAAGATTTGTATTAACAACTCCACTTTCCTGTACCTCCCCTTTGGTGGTATCTTCCACGTCACTTCTTTCACTATTTCAGCCCTATGTCCAGAAGCCTCACTTAACTTTTCATCTTGACCTGAAGTGTGTGTACTGAATCTTTTGAGACTGGCTACAGTAATGTCTGTCTCACCTCTGTCTCTTGTGATAGTCTTATTAAATCTGTCATTTATGCTCATTGAATCATCAACCTCTTCACCACCTGTTCCCTGGACATGACAGGTGTCACTGATTTGTCCTCCTTGACTAGTTCAAGATGAAATTTTAAAAAATATGGAGTGCTTCACGGATTTATATGTCATCCTTGCCCAAGAACCATGCTAATCTTACTGTTTATTCCAGTTTTAGTGTGTATGCTGCCGGAAGTGAGCCCTGGCAATGGATTTTAAACCATCTTTGCTGTGTTTTGCTTTGAGGAGGAAATATTGCTTTTCTCTTTTGTTATCTGGACACTGGCAAGCTCCATGATAACTTTTATCACTTATTTCTAAGCACATAACCAGTGAGTCTCTTAACCTACAAAAAGTTCATGGAACATATATGTTACAAAATTATGCATGGATTTCTTGGACCAAAATAAGACTCATTCTCTCCCCGTTTTTTTTCTTTTTTTTTTTTCCACAGGGTGTGTGCTTGCTAGAGAGACAGAAAGTGAAAAATCACCTCCTACAGGAGATCGCAATGCCACAATCTCTTCTCCTCCTGGGATTTTGAGCATACAGGGCATGCACACATGCTTGGTGTGAATTTCCCGTCAGGTTCATGACTCAAACTGCAGTCGGCCATGTGGAGTCCATTGCCTTCACCACCATACCACCTGCTGGCCATATTTTAACCCCATTTTCCAAGAGCTTTGTGCAGTGCCCTGGTAGTTGTGGGAACAGCCACACAAAGGAGTCAGCAGGCAGTGTTTCAACACTTCTGAGAGGTGGCAACTGCTTGTGCTCTCAAGGGTCCCTCTGTCCTCCCCTTGTCATCTTCATTTTTCTAGACTGTGGTCTAACTGCTCACAGGGTTTCAACTGCATGTGAACAGCCTCTAGTTGGTTTTCTTAAAAAGGCATTGTTGACTGGGAAGTCTGGTGTGTATTTAAACTCTACCCTTGTTGCAAACATCAGACTTTCCCAATAGTATTTCAGAGGAGGTTTTGTCTGTTTGGGACACAGTTATTGAATCAGACTAGATTACAGAGAGCACCACCCAGATTGCTCAATGCTGATACTGCAACTTTTATTTTCTATATGTCATTAATTTATGTTCAAACATTTTGGAGACTGGTTATTGATGGAATCATTTCCATAACTACACAGCCTCCTGTGGTCCTTGTTTTCCTCTGGAGCAGGATAGTGTCAGGGGGTGCTCCTCTCACTCCTGCCAGTGAGTCTTAGCTTTGACCTCTGGTGCCTTGGTCCCACCAGCCTCTGCAACTAGCACTTACCCACCTGCCTCTCACTGTCCCATTGGGCACTCCTGGCTATTGGTTGCACTGTAGTCTGCTTAAACTCTTTCACGGTTGTAGTTTCAGGAGTACCTGGGGCAGGGACCAACAATTGCCTCCTGGGGGAAATATATTTCTGGACCTTGAGGCTTTGCAGTTGGGCCTTGTCACTTATTTCTCAGACTCCTTAAGTCTCATGGATGTGGTAGTGCCTGGAGAGTGAGGTAACAGCTGCCTCCTCAGTGATTATCTCAAATCCCAGACTCTGCAGCTCAGTGGTGTGACTGCCCCAGTGCCTGGTAGTCTCAGCTCACAGCTCTAGCAGCATCCATGGTGGGGAAGTGAGGAGGTATCCTCTGCCTCCCTGGTGAATAACCCAGTTCCTGGACTTAGGGTCTCGGAGTTGGGATTGTGCCTTAGACTGCAAGTCTCTCTCAGCTTCAGTGTTCCAGTATCACCTGGGATGAAAAGCCAAAACTGCCTCCCTAGAAAATACCTCAGTTCCTGGACCCTGGATCTCAGTGACAGACAGTGCCACTGCCCGCTAGTCTCTTTCAGATTTCAGATTCAGGACTCTAGTAGTGCCTGGGACAAAAGGCCAAGACGGCCTTCCTGGCAGGTATCTCAGTTTCTGAGCCCTGGGTCCCAGAGGCAAGTTCATGCCACAGTCTGCTAATTTCTCTCAGATTTGGGGCTTTACTGACACTCAGGGTAGAAGACCAGAACTGCCTTCCTAGTGAATATCTGTCTTTGGACCCTAAGTCCCAGCAGCAGGACAATGCCAGGGCCTACTAGTCACTCTCAGACTCAGAGCTTCAGCCGTGTCTGGGGTAAAAGACAAGAGCTGCCATCCCAGCAAATATCTGAGTTTTCCAATGCTGGTGGCTGGACCTTTCCATAGCCTGCCAGTCACCCTCAGACTCAGGGCTCCAGCAGTGCCCAGAATGAGAGGCTAGAACTGCCTACCTGGTGAATGTCTCAGTTTCTGGCCCCTAGGTCCCAGCAGCAGGGATGAGCCACAGCTTGTTAGTTTCAGGCTCATGACTCCAGCAGAGTCTAGAATGGGGAGATAACTGCTGCCTTCCTGGTGGATATAACAGTTCTTGGATCTTGGGACACAGTAGCAGAACTGTGTGCTTTGGCCCAGTGCCTCAGGCAGGGTAGTCAGGCTTGGTGCCTAGCAGCAACCACTCTCAATGACTTTTTCCAAAGGCCAACCTTAAAAATCTCTCAAGAAGGCGCACACCGTACACCCACACAGTGAGAAGTATTAGGGCCGGCAGCAACAGCCGTCGTCCCTGGGAGATTTGACAGTCAGATCATCACCTGCTCTTGGGTTCCCACACAGAAAAACATTTGCACACATATCCGCACATTAACATTTATTCACCTTTGCATGCACTCGATCAGACACACACTTGCACACTCACCACCATTTTCCTGGAAATCTAATTTTTAAAAATTTTAATTGACAAATATTATATCTGCATGTATTTAAGAGTTACACTGTGATGTGCTGATTATATGTATCTACTGTGGTATTATTAAATCAAGCTAATTATCGTATCCATTATCTCACATACCAGTTTTTGTGGTGAGACCATTTGAAATGTACTCTTAACAATTTTGAAATATACATTATTATTGACTATAGTTACCATCCTGTGTAATATATCTCAAAAACTTATTCTCTTGTCTAACTGAAATTTGGGGCCCTTTTACCAACATCTCCCTATTTACTCCCACTACCATTTCTGGTAAACACCATTCTACTTTCTACTCTCTTTTAGATTGGTCATATAAGTAAGATAATGCAGTATTTGACTTTCTGTGCCTCGCTTGTTCCATTTAAGGTTCATTTTCTTCCTTTTTTAGGCTGAATAATATTCATTTGTGTATATACCATGTTTCTTTATTCATTCATCGGTCAGTGGACATTTAGGTTGATTCCATATCTTGGCTATTGTGAATAACGTGGCAATGCACGTATCTCTTCAA
Organism: Tupaia belangeri chinensis; assembly: GCF_000334495.1. NCBI lineage: Eukaryota > Metazoa > Chordata > Mammalia > Scandentia > Tupaiidae > Tupaia > Tupaia belangeri. The sequence goes on along the minus strand of NW_006203457.1, from coordinate 31,071 downwards.
AATACTGATTTCACTTCCTTTATCCCAGTAGTGGGATTACTGGATCATATGGCAATTTTTAATTAATTAATTAACTAATTAATTAAGGAATCTCCATATAGGTTTTCATATGACTGTACTAGTTGTCATTTTCACCAAGAGTGTACAAGTGTTTTCTCTTTTTTCTTCTTTTTTTTTTTTTTGGAGAGGTTTTCACTATAGGGCGCATGAGCTTGCCAGACAGACAGAGAGAGACACAGAGACAGAAAACGAGAAATCACGCCCCAGGGGGGATGGTCACGCCGCAATCCCTTCTCCTCCATTCTCCTCTTGGGATCTTGGGCACACATGCACACGCACCCAGCATGAGTTTTAAGCCACCGGGTCCAGGACGCGAACCACGTTCGACTACGTGGGAGTCCATCGACATAGCCATTACGCTAACTGCTGGTTCCCAGTGTTTCCTTTTCTTGACACTCCGTCAACAGTTTTATCTTTCATCTTTTTTGTAATAGCCATTCTAATGAGGTGATATGTCATTAAAAATGTTTTCATTTGAATTTAAATAAAGCATTTTAATATTTTAAAAGCCCATCAGATGACTGATACATGGCCAGGTTTGAGAACCGTTGATTTAATGGTACGTATGTGGTTCTTTCTGGTTTTATTTCATTTTTTCAGAGAGATTTTTGCTGTAGGGCATGTGCGCTCACTGGAGAGACAGAGAGAAACAGACAGAAAGCAAGAATTTAGTCCCCTACCCAAGGGAGATGGGCACACTTCAATCCCTTCTTCATTCTCATCTTAAATTTTGGGCATGCACACACATGCATCCAATTTGAGTTTCAAGCCACCAGGTCCATGACTCGAACCACGGTTGACTATGTGGGAGTCCAGCAACCTAGCCATTAAACCAAATACTCCTTCCATATGTCTGGTTTTAAAAAACAGAAACATGTTCAAAGTATCTTTTAGTCTCATTTTAACTGACATATAATATTTGTACATATTCATGGGGTACAGTGTGGTTTTTCAATACATGTATGCAATATGTAATGACCAAACCAGGATAATAGACATATCTACCTCCTCAGCATTTTCCATTATTTTATATTATGAACATTCAAAATTTGTCCTCTTGAAATGTACATTGAATTGTCATCAACTGTAGTACTCTACTGTGTTATAGTACTCTAGAACTTATTTCAGTTAACTACTTGCACTCTTGTATCCATTAACCAGGATTTCCCTATCTCCCTCTCTTCCATCTTATTCCTAGCTTCTGGTATTCACCTTCGTAACCTCTACTACTGTGAGATCAGATCTTTCACTGTAACCAATAAGTGAGAACATACTGTATTTGTCTTTCACTGTCTGGCTTATTTCACTTAGTATCATTTTCTCTAAGTTCTCCCATGTTGCTGCAAATGACAGGATTTTGTCCTTTTTAAATAGTCAAATAGTACTCCTAATAGGTTTTCTTTATCCATCAGTTGTTGGACACTTAAGCTGATTCCAGATTTTAGCTATTGCAATTTGTTCCATAGTAAACAAGGAAGTATAAATGTCTCTTAATACATTTCCTTTTCTTGATGTAGATATCTAGTAGTGGGATTACTGGATCATAAAGTAGTTCTATTTTTAGTTTTTATTTGATCCATACTGTTTTCCATAATGGCTATAATAATTTACATTCCAAGAATTACCCTTTCTCCACAACCTTGGCAGCATTGTTCTTCATTGTTGTTGTTTGATAATAGCCATTCTAATTGGGGTATGGTGATACCACACTCTTGTTTTGATTAATATATCTCTTGTGATTAATGATATTGAGCATTTGTTCATATACTTGGCCATTTTTATGTCTTCTTTCAAATGAGAACTGTTTGTTTAGATCAATTGCCCATTTTTTAATGAGATTTTTTCTTTTTGCTAGTAAGGATACAAAGATTCTGTAGACAATATATAGTTGTTGTAGTCTGACAGTCTCTGTCTTTTTGTTGAATTGTTTAATCCACTCAAATTTAATATAATCATTGATGCGATTGTATATACGTTTTCCATTTTGCTTTCTATGTCTCATGTCTTTTGTTTCTTTTCCTTTTTTTATTGCTTTTTCCTATATTAATATATTTTAGGGCCAGCAGATGGCATGGTGGTTAAGGTGCTGGATCACACATGGCTGACTCCACAGTTCAAGTCTTGGACCTGGCAGCTTGAAAAACACACTGGGAATGTATGAGTGTGTGCCCAAAATCCCAAGAGGAGAATGGAGGAGACGGGATTGTAGCGTGGCCATTGCCCCTGGGGAGGATACTTTCACACTTTCCCTCTTTCTCTGTCTCTGCCTGTCTCTCTCTGATAAGGGCATGTGCCCTAGGATAGAATTTTTATAAGGATATTTTATTTGTATCATTTTAAATTTTTGATGCTTTTTATTTATTAAAATTATTTTCTGTGCAATTGTTGTCAGGTTTACAACATACATCTTAACTAAGCAGCATTTAACTCCACATATAAATTATTTATTTATTTATTTATTTATTTACTTACTTACTTACTTACTTACTTATTTATTTATTTATTGGAGAGGTTTTTGCTATAGGGCATGTGCACTCACCAGAAAGAAAGAGAGAGACAGAGAGACAGAAAGCGAGAAATCACACTCTGGGGGGATAGCCACACTACAATCTCTTCTCCTCCATTCTCCTCTCGGAATCCTGGGCATGCAAGCACAAGCACCCGGCATGAGTTTAAGCCACCAGATCCGGGACTCGAACTGTGGTCAACTACATGGGAGTCCAGTGACATAGCCATTATGCCAATTGCTGGCTCCCATGCATTTAACTTTTGATTCCCATTAAATTTAATTACTGATAACCTATTATTGACTGGAAGCCTTACCAATAATATACAATTAATTAACACATATATTTATTATATACTGTATTTTTACAATAAAGTAAGATAAAAAAGTTTTTATGAAAATCATAATTAGACAAAATAGCTTATAGTATTTATTGAAAAACATTCTCTGTAACTGGATCCACAAAGTTTAAACCTGTGTTGTTAAATGGTCAGCTGTATAAATATGTGGTCTTCAGAAAGTTCATAGAAAATGTGCATTATGAAAAAATTGCTTGAATTATAGTTTTTTTGCACCGAAATTAATTCATAGTTTGATTCTCTTTTCATGAATTTTTCAAAGTCCTCTTCGTTATGTGTATTTATTTATTCTTTAGTGACTTTCTCGAACTAACTCAGTGATGTCTATTTCTTCTTTAGTATGCAGTGTCATATATCCCTACCTATGAACTTTTTCCTATTTTTCTCTTTAATACTGGATTCCTAGAGGTCGCCCCTGTATCAGCATTGTTTAGTGATCAACCAGGAGTTCCTCAGAGGTAGTGCTTAGACAACTTAAGTGAAGTTTTCACTCTTTTGCTGTTCAGTCTGGGACTTAGAAGCTGCTTTCACAGTTCAGGGAACTTAGGAGTTTGCCTCATATTCAGCCAAGGACTAGATCATCAGTGTTTTTCTCCAGGTATTCTTCAGACCGCTTCTGTCATTCTTCTGGACCACTAGTGATGACTGATTTTAGCATGGCTCTCTCTGTCTTTTTCCTGATATCCTGAGTAAAATTCTGACTCTTGGCTTTATTGGTTTTGGTATCTACCTGTTGCTAGTTGTTAATTCTATTGTTTTTGACAACATGCTAGGGAATTAATTACCCTGCATTCTGATCCAGATAAAGTCTAGCCTGTTGGCAGTGCTAGGGTATTGCCAGTCTTTGAATCTTTATCTGATTCTCCTGAGTTGAACCCATGCCATATCCATCAGGAATAGCTTTTCTGCACTATAAAGTTGGGAATACAGGAGATTCCACTCAGGTGTTTTGACTACTAGGACAGCTCTTCAGCCACACAGACCTGTGAGAGGATAAGGAAATGAACTTTCACCAGCTGCCCTACCAGAATCCTCTCTGGAACAGAAACTGGGGATGGAGAATCAGCATAACTGCTAGTTTTCCTGTTTATCTTTTAGGTCTGCATGACAGTGAAAATGAGAGCTACACTCTGCTGGAGAGCTCTTTGTACTTGATCTTCCACAATACACAGGCACTAATTTGAATGCTATTCCCTCCCACTCTTATCAAATTCTATGTATTTTGTTGATTAAATACATCTCAGTTTGTTGTAAGCCCTTTAATCAATATCCAGAGACTTTGATAATTTTAATTAATATAATAAATATCTTTTGGAGGTAGAACTTTCCCCAAATTCCTCACATTGTAATACAGTACCAAATGCAAGTTTCTAGTTTGGGATGTTATAAATACATTTGCTATAAACAATTATGTACAGGATTTCATGTCGATATAAATTTTATTTTGTGGGAGTAAATACCCAGAAACATGGTAATCGTGTTTAGTTTTTTAAAAAGTCAGTTCTTGTTGTATTGGCCCCTATAATAATTTCCTATTGAGGCTGTAATAGATAATCAAAGACTCAGTAGCTAAAACCACACAAATTTGTTACCTCACTGTTTGTAGGTTAATAGTCCAAACTTAAGGCTTTTTTTTTTTTTTTTTTTTAAGGAAGATGTCTGTTTTTGATTTTGACAGGCCTACATTCCTGCATTCCTTCTGTAAATTTTAGGGGAGAATTCATTTATTTGCCTTTTCTAGGTTCTAGAGACTACCTGCATTTTTTTTGGTCTGACTGCTTCCTCTATTCCTCTCTATTGAAAGCCATCAATGGCTGGTCAAGTCTTCTATTTGCTGTATCACTATGATAGCCTTTTCTGTAGTCAGTCCTTTAGGTTCTTTCTTATAAGGAAACTTATGGTTACATCAGGACCATCTTGATAATCTATAATAACCTCTTTATCTCAAGTCATAATTTAATAACATTTGCTAGATTTCTTTCGCGATGTAAGGAAACATACTCACAGCTTACTGGGATTCAGACATCACAATCTTTGATGCAGGGGCACCAGCAGATGACATAATGTTTATATCACTGGACTCCCTCGTATTTGACTGCTGTTCAAACCCCAGACCCTGCAGCTTAAAACTCACTCTGAGAATATGTGTGTGCATGCTCAAGATCCTAAGAGGAGAATGGAAGAGAAGGGATTACAGCATGGACATCCCCCCAAGGGAGTGATTTCTTGTTTTCTATCTCTCAATCTCTCCAGTGAGCACACACACCCTATAGCAAAAATCTCTCTTAAAAAAATCTCTGGTGGAGAGCCAACCACATCTTTTTTTATTATTGCTTGAATTTTTCCTCTGCCTCTGGTAATTTTCGTTGTTCTGAAGTCATTCTTATCTCATGTTAATATAACCACTATTTTCTTTTGATAAATGAGGGATAGAATATCTGTTTTTATCTTTTCATTTTTAAACCACTTATATCAATATATTTGAAGTGAGTTTCTTTCTTTTTTTAAAAATATATTTATTTACATTCTTTCACTATACATCATTATAGCAAACAAAATGAGATTTCCATTCAGAATACACTGTATATTGGCTCAGTTGAGCACATCAACATACATATTATCATCAACAAATAATTTTCCATTTCTTGTTTCCTATATATTTTGTTACTTTTACCATCCTCGAGTCCCTATCTCTCACCCTCTGCCGTGTCTCACCCTCCTCCCACACTGTCTCTGATATCCATGGTTGCTTTCTGTGTCTTTTTCCCCCATTTTATTTATTCACTAATGAACTTAATTAATCTAAATACTTCCAATAGCAAGCTCAGTTGATATATACATATCCATGAACACAAGTCAGATTTTGGCATAAACCTCAGTGAGTAGAATGGACATACTATAAAGTAGCACCTAGCTGGGACTACATAGTTTACTGTAGTCATCAAATATGCATTTTTTTAATTTCAAGAAAAATAGGTTTTTTTTCCTGAAACTTTTTTTAAATTAAATAATTTACATTCATCCCCTAATCATCATCATAGCATACAAAAAGTAGTTTCCCATCCAGAATATACTGCATAGTGGCTTAATTAGGTATGTTATCATCAATAATTTTCCATTTCTAGTTTTACATACGTATGTATATGTGTGTGTATATATATATATGCATTTACCCCTATTTCTGACCCTCTGTCCTTTCCACCCTCTTCTCACAGTATCTCTGGTGTCTACAGTTGTCTTCCATTCCTTTTTCCCCCACATTTTATTGATCACACAATTTCTTAAATAATCTAACTACTTTCAATAGCAAGTTCAGCTGGTAATTTCAAGAAAAGCAGTTTTTAATTGGTAAGGAAATTTGTTTAAAACTTAAAGCCTGGAAACAGGTTAGTATTCTGTTCAAACAGTAGGTACATGAACCTATTGACAGCTGAAAACAGGTCCTTTTCCCTTATTTGAAGTCACACTGCAACAGCACTATCGCTGACTGTTTCCTTTGGCTACACTCCCAGCAGTGGAATTACTAAGTTAAGGAGTATAAGTTTCTTCAGGATTCTTGAGTAGGAAGGAAGATTTCTAAGAGAAAAGAGACACTCCTAAGTCTTTAAAAAATGTATAAAGGTAAATTTCAAATATATATTTTCAAAAAACCGAAACGGCATAACGAGCTCCCATGTGCCCATCACCCGGCTTGGTACTTACCCATTTCTGCCATTCTTACTTCACTTACCCCACCTGCCCCCATGCACTTCTACCCACTCATCCCACTTGAGATTATTTTTGAGAGCTCTTTTTTTGTAATTTTTAAAAATTCCTAATAGAGCATGTGAACATGCATGTGAGAATGAGAGAGACGTACCCTCCACAGGGTCCCCAGTCCTCCAGCCCTCTGTGCCCAGAGTCTCAGGCTGCCTGTGGTCATCATGGGTAACAGGCTTCTCACGAGCAGCACATAGTGGTTGTACCATCAAGCCAGGCTTTTTTTCTTTCTTTTAAGGTAAAGTTTATGTACATTAAAATGCACAAGTCTTAACTATACAGCGATTGTTGATAAATGGATAAGAATAGCTACCCAGAGGCTGTCAGGAGAAAAGGGCTAACTCCCCTGTCACCCCTGCCTCACAGAGTCAAGCAGGTGTCCACATTCTAAGTCTTAAAATTAGCAAGACACTCCTGCATAAAGTCACAGCAGCCCAAAGAAGCAGAAGGTCAACACGATTTGGGTTTGTCTTGGCTGAGACAGGTCCTGTGTCTCAAGAAACAGGTTCTTAAGTAAACTCAGACTTTTACCTTGAACCAACTTTTTTTTTTTTTTTTTGAGAGAGATTTTTTGCTGTATGGCACATGAGCTCGCCAGAAAGAGAGAGAAAAAGAGCGAGACAAAAAGCGAGAAATCACCCCAAGGGAAATAGCCATACCGCAATCTCTTCTCTTCTGTTCTCAGGCATGCATGCACATGTACCTGGTGTGAGCTTGAAAGCCACAGGGTCTGGGACTCGAACCACAGTTCAATGACAACCACTACGCCATCTGTTGGCCCCTTGAACCAACTTTTGACTTGGGGTCTGACGAAGCCTTCTCTTAGACTTGTGGATGAAGAGAAGGTATTCTTTTCCCTGGGAGGAGAGATATTTTCTTGCTTTCCCATATTTCTTGTGATCCTGCCGTGATTTCTAGTCATCTGATGGAAAGTGTGTTTCTTCTAAAACTTGAAGTTCAATCTGAGTGTCCAGGAGCGTTCAGAGAAGGAAACAGAGAGAGAGAAACAACAGCAACAAAAACAACCAAGGAACATCTGATGGATGGTGTGTTTCTTCCCAAACTTGAATTTCAATCACTCAAGTTTGTCGGCTGGAGGCTCAATTATCCATGGAAAATCTTCATTTCTCTTATTCCCCTGAAATCCCTAGTTCTCAGGAGCCATGAAGGTGTCTTCTGAGGCCTGTTCCCTTGCCTCTCCTAGGTTGGGAGGAGGAGAGGGGATTATTAACAAGATAAAAAGAGAGGAGGGGCTGAAAGCCCAAGAAAATGCAATACCTTAAACAAAATTTTAAAAAGGAAAAATTACCAAAAAAATGAGAAGACAGACAGAGGTAGAGACAGGCAGGGGGAGGGGCCGAGGGAGGGG
>NW_006203457.1:10112-23006 GCF_000334495.1 Tupaia belangeri chinensis | reverse complement strand
GCAGTGGCAGTGGCAGTGAGAAGGCGTGAGGGAGGTCCTACCACTGGAATTTGTGGGCTGGAGGCTGAATTGTCCCGTAGAAAAGCTTCATTTCTTTTTTCGCTGAAATCACTAGTTCTCAGGAGCCATAAAGGTGTCTTCTGAGGCCTGCTTCCTTGCCTCTCCTCTGAGGTGAGTTTCTTATCAACAGGCTGTAGTTGGGTTACAATTTTTGATCTGTTCTGTTAATGTCTTTCAATTATGATATTTAGGCAATTTATATGTAATATCATTATTGACAAATGCAGGTTTTTCAAGTTTTTGTTATAAGATACATGCATTTCCCAGAGAGAAAGAGAAAGTGAGAAATCATCCCCCTGGGGAATGGCCATGCTACAGTCCTTTCTCCTCCATTCTCTTCTCAGGATTTTGGGTACACACACATATATGCCTGGCATGATTCTCAAGCCATAAGTTCAAGGACTTGAACTGTGAAGCTGGCCATGTGGAATCCAGTGCCTTAACCTTTACTACACCTTAGGTTGATATATGCATATCTAAGTCTGCCATTCTGTTTGTTCTGTTTTTTTTTCCCTGTTTTTTTTTCTTTTTTAGTCCTACCTTTTTATCTATAGATTATTTGTACCATTTTTATGTATTTTTAAAAAGAGTTATTTATTTAATTTTACTCATTATTATTATTATTATTTTTAAATTTGCTATAGGGCATGTATGCTTACCAAAGAGAGAGAGGCAGAGAGAGAGAGAGAAAGTAAGCAAGCCTCCAGATTCAGGACCCGACTGCTGTCAACCATTAGGAATCTAGCACCTTAACCACCATGACACCTGATGGCCCCTATGTGTACCTTTTTTGAAAACTCCCTTTTGATTTATCTTTAATGTATTTTAGTTTATTTTTATGTATACTCTTCTAGTGATATTTCTAGGAATATCTACTGTATTCATGTTTTCCCATAATTTTATACTTACTATTGTTTATTCATCTTCCTGATATTCTAGGGATCCTTCTATCATTTTCTTTTTCTTTAGAAAGCTTCCTTTAGCCATTTTTTAAGAACTGGTCTTTTTATGACAATTTTTTTTTTTTTTTACTTCATATAAAAATGTCCTAAGAGCTGGCCCTCTGGTTTTAGTTAGGCTGAGGGCCTTAAATCCCGCATGATCAACTGGATGGATTGAACCTTGGCCCTGGTGGCTAGAAAAACACACTGGGTGCATGCGTGTGCATGCCCAGTTCTGACAGAATGGGGAAATGTAAGAGAAGGGATTGTGACATTACTTTGTCCCTCTCTCTCTTACATTGTTGCTCTGGTGAGCCCATGTACACTCTGGCAAAAAGAATTTTAAAAGTTTTGATTTTCCCTTTATTTTTGAAGGATATTTTCAAAATATAAAATTCTGGCTTAACAGCTCATTTCTTTTATTACTTGCAAAATGTGCCACTGTCTTCTAACCTCTGTGGTTTTTGATGGGAAATTTGCTGTCATAAAAATAACTTTTTCCTTACAGGTAAGGTATTATTTCTCTCTCGCTACTTGCATGACTTCTTTTTCTGTGGTTTTCAGAAGTTTCACTATGCTGTGTCTTGGGAGGATTTATTTGGGTTTATCCTGTTATATATTTGTTCATATTCTTGTATTTGTGTGTTCATATCTTTTTCTAAATTTTGGAAGTTTTCAGTCATTATTTATTCATTGCTGTCTCCATTCTTATTTGAGTTTATCCATTGAATTTTTTATTTAAGTCACTGAGTTGTTGGTTGTAAATTTTCCATTTGGTTCTTATATCTTCTATTGCTTTGCTGAGAATTTGTGTTTCTTTTCTGAGGCTTTCTAATTTTTAATTTGTGTCAAGTACGTTTATAATTGTTCAGTGAAGTATTTTATGATGCTGCTTTAAAATTCTTGTCAGGTCATTGTTTAAATCATTCCAAAAAGGTATTTCTATTAAAAAGAATTCAGCATAGATCTACTCAACATTTATTCTTTCAGGGAAAATGAAGATACATGTTTATAAAAAGACTTGTGCATTAATATTTACAGTATCTTTATTCTTCATAATCCATATTTGAAGGAACCAGACTATCAAAAAGAAAATGGAGAAGTCTTTTGGGATGTATTCGTACAATGGAAATGTACCCAGCCACACAAAGTGAACTGCTTATCCACAGATAATTTTGACATCTCTGTTACTTCCTTGTTGAAATCTTTTCATTCAAGTTGAGATCTTTCTTGTTCTTGATATGCTATGCAGTTTTCAGTTAATACAAGTATAGCCTGGGTTTTAAGTTAAAGAGCTCTGCATCTTACTTAAAACTTTTGTTTCAGTTGGGTTCCTCCAACATATTCTGGCAAAGAAAAGGGTAGTACATCCTTGTTACTGCCAGTAGGAGTGTAGGAGTCAGGATTCCCTGCTTAAACTATTGACATCCAAGGAGAGGTAAGGCCCTCCTTGCTACTCCTGGGCAAAGGTGGATACTTAGGCCTTCCCTAGCCCTTTAATTTTACCACCCTAGCTTACAGGGGCTAGAAATACCTTGTTATTGGTCCCCACATGACCTCCACTTATACTGTCAGCTGAAGAAGGTCGGAGGGGATAGGGTGACCTTATTTCTGCCTGATGCTGATGAAAGTCCTGACTCCGCTGAGCCTTTTCTTAAACCATCCCAGAAAGAAGAGGGAGGGCTTCTTTCTTACCATCTGGTGGCAGTAGATTTTGAGTCTCCTCATATGGTCTCCACTAACATTTTTAGGGGTAGGGCTCATTACTGCCTGACAGGGATGAAAGTCCCACCTTTATAACAACACTCTTGTTGGATGTCAAATGCTAGAATGCCTTATTTCAGCCTTGCCATGTTGGAATTCTAAGGTTTTCACTCAGCCTTTGGGAGGGTAAGAGTATGGCCTCAGTTTTGTCTGTGGTTTTTGGCTATAGTGGAATGGCTATTTAAGTTTGTGTCTTGCTCTGTCTTTTTCCTAGTGTTTTGGCTAGAAATAGTAGATTTTTCTTGGGTCTCTGTCTGTAGTGATTACCATTTTTGTATTGCTGGCTTCTCTAGCGGTCAGTCTAAGACTCATGAGGCAAACAGAAAACACAAGAACTTCACTGCTCTGTCAGTTTTTGAGTCCTGAGGTCTCTAACTGGTCAGTCTTTTCTTCAACCTTCAGAGTTGTCATATGTATATTTTCTATATGATGTTCAGGTTTTTGAGCTGTACACAGTTGGATGATTTGGGGAAAATATATCTACTCCATTTTTCCATAAAAGGAAGAGTGGAAGTCTTTCATATATTTTTTTCATTTGTACCAGTGATATATTTTTTTTAAGAGAGAGATTTTTGCTATAGGGCATGTGTGCTCATTGGAGAGACAGAGACAAAGAGACAAAAAGCGAGAAATCATCTCCCAGGGGGGATGACCATGCTGCACTCCCTTCTATTTTCCTCTCAGGATTTTGGGCTCACTTGCACACATGCCCATTGTGAGTTTTAAGCCGCTGGGTCTAGGACTCAACCTGCGGTTGACTACATGGGAATCCAGCAACATAATCATTATGCCATCTGCTGGTCCCCAGTGATATATTTCTCTTTCACTTTAGAGATTATATAATCCTTTAGGGCAAGAACAATTTTTTGCATATCTTCCATGGCCGAATAAAGCACGTACCCAGAACATAACACTTATTTAGGCAGTATCTGTTGAATAAGTTGAAACTTTGGATAAAATTTAAAATTTGCCTTTAAGTACTAAGCAGCCTATTTGGAGAAGTATGAATTAAATAATAGTTAAACATTGTATATGTTTAAATTATGCATTTTCCTGGGTTTTCATAGATTGGTTAATTCTTGTCCTTTGTAGGTCAATTATTCTATTTCTTTGAAAAACCTGAAAATAGGGGTATGCTCCTTATCTCTACCCCTCAGATATAATATGCCTCCACTTTCCACACCTTCATTATGCTGCTTATGACCATGTATTGTATTTATTTTTGCTTTTCTCTTTCATTAAATTGAGTTTCCTTAAAAACAAGGAATTATGTTTTGTTCATGTTTATATCTCAAGGACTTGAGATAGAGAATACAGTAGACCATTCAGTGTTTGTGGAATAAATGAATAAGTGAATGAGTACATTCTGTGAAATACATATATTCAAAGATAGAACTTGTATTTTTATGTATAAGTATTTATATTTAAATATATTTAAAAGGAACATTTATTAAAAGTATAGATTTTAAAATATATTAATTGCTTGAAAAGGGGGATAATGTTAACAGAGAATATACCTATGCATTCTTTTTTCAAATCTTCACTTGAAGAAATTTTCTTCAAAAAAGTGACTCATGGGCCAGCCCAGTTATTTAGTAGTTAAAGGAACTGGATCCCACATGACTGTGGTTTGCATCTTGGCCTAGCAGCTTGAAAACACACTAGGTAAGTGTACATGCATGGTCGGGTGACAGATGTAGAAATAAAGGAGAAGGGATTGCTGTGTGATCATGCCTCATTGGGAGGGATTTTTTTTTCTCTCTCTCTGAAGAGTACATGCATCCTCTGGCAAATAAAATGACTCCTGCTATTGACTTTAAATTTGAAACTTTAGTTCATATTTATTGTTAATATTTCTGCAAGGCAGAGAAAACATTTTAAGAAATAATGATAAAATTTTCTAAAAATAAGATACACCAAGCACAGGTCTAGCAAGCTCAGAGAAAATACCATGTAGGATAAAATTCACACAGACATACACACACACACACACACACACACACACACACATGCACCACTCTCTTACACACATCATTTTCAAACTGCTGAAAAATATAGAGGAAAAAAAATCTAGAAAACATCTGCAGGAAAAAGACACATTATATAAAGAGGAGCAGAGTTGAGAATTACAGCATTCTTCTCAAACTAGATAATGAAGGAGAGTATTCTTTGTGATTGCAACTGTGACTCAAAGTTGCTAAATTATACTTTTTACTTGCTTTTCAACAATTGAGGCTTCATATCTTTATAAACAAAAATAACCCCCAACAGTAGAAACTCCACCTTATAGTGGCAAAGGGAGTATTTTATTGAGTTGTATTTTATATCACAGTATTCACACTATAGCTTCTTTATCTTCAAATAGTGGCATATCTTAATTTTTTTAGGGTTGCATCTTTAACACCATTCCAAGATATGGTGTTCAACTTGTCCTATCTCTGTTGTTAACTTGTATATAATAATTCTTTTTTATATCAAGATTAAGGAGTCTAGCTCTATAAAATGCCTTAAGCTGTGTTCAGTAGTTTAAAAAATATTGATTGCACATTTAATACAATATAAATGCATGTAAATTTTTGACAGTTTCTGCCCTAAAAGAGCATATTATTTTTGTTGGTAGAGAGGACATATTCTTATTAAACAGATGATATCATAAGATAGCATATATTTAATTATAATGTGTAACATATACAACAGATCCTTAGCAATTCAAATAAGACATCTGTATGTATTATACTTTAAGGCCTCATAGACCGTGATTGCTGGTATTTAGAGTATCAGAAATGAAAGAGTCAGCAATGTCAGTGTGTTGAACATTATTAGGATATATTCCAGGAACTAAAGGCCCTGGTTCTGCCTAAATCAGAAAGTTTAATTTGGGCTTACTTATAGAAGATACAATTGGATTAGAAAAGGAAAAGTGGTGACTGTAAATCAGAAAGTTTAATTTGAGCTTATTATAGAAGGTAAGATTGGATTACAAAAAGAAAAGTGACAGTTTGAATGGTTAGATATGTCAGATTTGCTTTGAAGGCACTGGGGAAGCTTTTGAAACAAATCTAAATTGCCTTATAATTTTTAAAAATGTAAAATGGACCAGCAGTTGGCATAGTGGTTATATCACTGGACTCCCATATGGACAACTGCAGTTCGAGTCCTGGACCTGGTGGCTTGAAACTCATGACAGGCATGTGTTCCAAAAATCCTGGGGGGATAAAGGAGGAGAAGGGATTATGGTATGGCCATCCCCCTGGGGAGTGATTTCTCACTTTCCCTCTCACTGTCTCTGTCTCTCTCTCTAACAAATGCATGCACCCTAAGGTAAAAAATATCTAAAAAAAATTAATTGTAAAATAGTGCAAAATCATTTTTAAAAATAATTGCAGAAATCATTTTTAAAAAGAGTTAATAATAAAAAGAAGACTTCAGATACAGTTGAAAGCGTCTGTGTCCCCCTTACATCCTGACTGCATTCCCCTTGTTTCTGGAATCTCTACGTAACTTGACTTGGTATTTAACATTGCTATGAATGTTTTTAGACTTTTACTGTTTATGCATGTATCCTTAATGTACCCTTAATGTTAATACACTATTGTTTTATATGCTTAAAACTTTTATATAACTTCTACTTATACTAAATACATTTTTCTCCAAGTACAACACAGTTGTCAACTCTATAAAAAGGAATTTACAGATTTTTTAAAACATTTTTTAGAATTATTTAATTTAATTTAATTTAATTACTTATTTTTTAATTTAACCAGAGAGGGACAGAGTGAGAGAGAGAGAAAAAGTGAAAAAGCAAGCCACCAGATCCAGGACTCAAACTATGGTTGGCCGTGTAAAAGTGTCCAGCACCTTAACCACCATGCTACCTGCTGTTTCCCTCTTCTGCAACTTTCATCAGTTAGCACTGCTTATACGTGTACTTCTAGTTCATGCATTTTCGCTGGTGCCCAGTATTTTATTGTATGAATGTACTATAATTTTTCATTCTACTAATATGGTCACTTCTTCCCTTTTTCCTGTTAAAAATTATTCTTTTTTTTTTTTTGGAGAGTTTTTTTTTTTTTGCTATAGGGCGTGTGCGCTTGCCAAACAGACAGAGAGAGACATAGAGACAGAAAGCGAGAAATCACTCCCCAGGGGGGATGGTCACGCCACAATCCCTTCTCCTCCATTCTCCTCTCGGGATCTTGAGCACGCACGCACACGCATCTGGTGTGAGTTTTAAGCCACTGGGTCCAGGACGCGAACCGTGGTTGACTATGTGAGAGTTCAGCGACATAGCCATTACACTAACTGCTGGTTCCCTCAAATTATTCTTTATGAGTAGTTCTATACAAGTCTCTGTGGACTCATTTAACAGTCTGTTTTCTGCATATATAGTTATATGACTTTGAATAGATCATTTAACCTAGGTAATCCACAGGTTTTTTTTTTTTTTAAATCTGAATAATTAGTAGAGGTTAAATATCCCTTATTTTAAATGCTTGGTACCAGAAGAGTTTTTGATTTCACATTTTTTTCAATTTTTGAAAATTTGCATATACTTAATGAAATATTATATCTTGGGGAATAGGATGCAAGTCTGAGAACGAAATTTGTGTATGTTTCATATATACATTAGGGACATAGCCTGTAGGTAATTTTATACAGTATTTTTGCATTGCAGTGTTTTGACTGTGATCAGTCACATGAGGTTAGGTGTGGACTTTTTTACTTGTGGTGTCATGTCAGTGTTCAAAATGTTTTGAATTTGGATAATTTCTGATTTCAGACTTTCAAATTATGGATGTTCAACCTGTATAAGAATAGTACTTTTGACCCAGGGTTGTTTACTAGAAAATACTAAATGTGTAGTATACGACATGCACAACACTGTGCTTTGGCTATTTCAAGTGTTCATTAGTTGCTAGCTGCTGTTGTTTTTCTCTTTTAGATGAATCTTTAATTCCCAGTACCTAGTACAGTGCAGTATTTCTCTGACTTACAGATTTCAATGTCAGTCTCGTATTATTCATTCCTGTAGAGCTGTTGGTTATGATAGTGGACATCAGTAGTATCAAGCAGGTACAATGGAATTTTGTTGTGAAATAGTACCATTTTTTCTAAAGGGAATATTTATAACCTTGTTTTTTCTTTAATTTATTCTGTTTTTTTTTCATACCTTGAATAGTTATTTGTAATATTTTTCATGGCAGGAAATAATCTTTAAAAGTATAGAATATGCTATACTTACTCAGTTATCATCCCTTTAATGTATGAAATGTTCTTCTTTCTCTCTGTTATTTCAGTATTAAGCTAGAAATTTCAATTTAGAGATTATTGCAAGGATTGTTTACTTAGAAATTGTCCTGTGAAGCATAAAATAGTTTTCATGGCTCAAGAATAGTTTTCAAGAATAATCCAAATTGAAGGATGTAAAATTCTAGGAAAGTGGGAATTAGAGTACCACTTTCATTGATCTTCTAGGAAAGCTTAACTGATAAGAGTGTAAATTAAGGCATGATAGAGTCCCAAATACTTGAGTATGGAGATACTAAAGGCTTTATAGTTTGGTGACTGTTTTACTCCTATAGCTTTTCCTTTATTATTATCTCAGAATTTCAGTCCTTTGAAGTAAAATGAAATGCTGACATGGAAGGCCCAATTTGTACAGATGTATTTTTGTGTTTGATTATTGCAGTTGGATCATTTGCTCTTTTCTTCTCTATCTTTTGCTTTTGTTCTCTAAGAATTTTGCAAGAAAATACAGACAAGGTTTTTTAATTTCCTCTTTCAGCAAAGTATCTGTTTTTCATGTACTAGTAAAATAATACCACAACTGATGGACTCAGCCATTCTCATTAGATTAATGATAGTTTATTTTTGTAGAAATGATTCACTCACTCATTATTTTCTGAGGAAAATAAGCGTCCTGATATATACATATCCCTTCTTATTGACTCACTGGTGATAACTCTAAAACAGGGCACACACTTGTGTAAGTATTTTATGTTGCTGTCAAGAAAGAGCTCTTAGGTTGTAGTTCCAAAATGAGGCTTTAATGACTTTACTCTTCAATTTCACTCAGAAAAAGATATACTAGTATCTCTGTTAAAGCAGAAGATGGGTTTAGTGATATCTGTTATTATCAGAAACTTTTTTACTCCTGGTAGATAGTTTAGGAGATGTGTGGATGCAGTCCAGAAGTCAGAAAAGGAGAATTAAGGTGCGCTTTTCCCGGAAAGAGGGCTGCACTTATTATGTCTCCCAGAGTGGTGGAATTAGGAACAGTGAGAGTTATATGGACATATGTTATACTTTAGTTCATAGAAGAACTTTCTCATAGAACTGTTAAAAAAAACTGAATGATTTATTGATGGAATTTGCCTGGCAGTAAAAGAGGTTGTACATAGACTGGGGGAGAAGGGAAGATCACTTCTTGACATATTTGGAAGGGATTCTAGCAGCAGAGGAGTGATTGGAACAGAAGATCTTTAAGATCCCTTTGCATTCTGAGAATGGAATTCTAGTACAAAGAAGGTGATATGCCTGATATACAGTCTTTAATTTTAAAGTCAGTTTTTCTTTCACCATTTTTACATCGGATATAGTAATTGTTAGTTTATTCATGTTCTAGTCCGTTCTGTTGCTAATAGTAGAAAATAGCTGCATCTGGGAAATTTTAGAGGATAGAAGTTTTTTTTTTAGCTCACAATTACAGAGGCTTAGACCTCCAAGGGCATGGTGCTAACATCTGGTGATCATCTTCTCACTGCATTACGATATGGTAAAGGGCATGAGCACACAGAGCAGATAGAGTATGTGTGATCATCTTCTCACTGCATTACAATATGGTAAAGGGCATGAGCACACAGAGAGAGTATGTGTGATCGTCTTCTCACTGCCTTACAATATGGTAAAGGGCATGAGCACACAGAGCAGATAGAGTATGTCTGTTGTTGGTATCTGTCCTGGACATAGCTCGATCTAAGAGGAAGCAGAAAGAAAGAAACAAAGACAATGGACACAGGCAGCCTGAGCCTAAGCAGCCTGAGCAACCTGCGCCATCCAGACAAACTGGGTGCCTTTATTCATAGGGCAAACCAACACTACATATGTGTATTTCGTGACTCTCCATAGATAAGTTGATGTTTTACAGACAATAAGAAGCAGGTAACAAATCTATAAGAATTTAGACATACTGGGTCAGGCATATCTCCTGGTTACATCCATATCAAAGAGATTCCAATAAACTTATCTAGTGAAGAGAAGCCTACCTAGATGCAGGTGTGTGTGGGGGATACTTTCTTGTAAACATCAAAAGGGTGTTGAATAAGTCTATAGAATCTTACAGAGGCAGAGCAGGGGTTGGATTTTGCTAACTCGGGTCAAGATGTTTCCAGAATTCCATCAAATGTATTTGTTGGAAGGCTCCTGGAAAATTCCACCCTTTGCTCTGCCTGCAGTAAGGGTCAAGAAAAGGATAAGATGTAAGGTTTTGCTGTAGCTAAAATGGACAGGTGATGGTTGCTCAGAGCATGTCCCCCCATCCTGAGGGCTTCTCTCTGAACATGTTGTTACAGTCTGCCTCATTCTCTGTCCTTATAACCCACCAGGAGGAAATCATGGGGGACCCATCCTGATGCCTAATCACTTCCCAAAGCCAGTTTCAGCATCCATGGGATCTTGTAGCATTTCCCCTATGGATGAAGAGCTACTATATTTCTGTTGTGATGGAATTACCTTGTGAACAGCTCTGCTGAAAACAGCTCCACATAGAAAAAGAACCTTCCTTTTTTCCTCCTTAGTTTCTTTCTTTTATGAAGGAGCAGGAGAGAGAAAGAGAGAGAGAGAGAGAGAGAGAGAAAGAAAGAAAGAGACACTTGACTGGCTCCTGCTACACTGTGAATCTCCCCTAGCCTTCCAGCCAGAAAAGATCATGGGTACACTCATGTTCAGGTGGACCTAGGGTCCAAACATGGGGCCTCTCATTTGGCTCCACTATAGCACAATAGTACCCTACCACCTGCTGTACCATGCGTGGACCCAGAAACTTCTTTTCATAACTTTCCAACTTCCTCCATTACTGGGTCTTTTGAGCTCCTTTTTTCAGAAAAATATTTAAGCAATTATAATATAAAGGAATTTTTTTAAAAAAAGGAAAAGAAAAAGAATATTTTCCCCAGGAATATTTTTTAATCAAAGTATTATTGACCATTCTTTAACAGCTAAAAAGTACATCAATTTAGAAAGAGTTATTTTAGAATAGTTATGTGATGTACTATAATTATCATCACCATTATCACATTAATTTGACCAAGAAATTTTGTATGGCACACGCAAAGCTGAATGCTATTTCCAGTAAGAAAGAATCAAGCTTGCTCTGTCAGCCACTTAGATGTGGTCTTCAGAAGGTTGAAATTTAGGCAAAAATTATAAGACTAATACCTTCCTGGGACCAGCAGTTAGCATAATGGCTATGTCACTGGACTCCCATGTAGTCAACCACGGTTCGCGTCCCAGAACCGGTGTCTTAAAACTCACGCCGGGCGCGTGAGCATGCGTGCGTGCCCAAGATCCCGAGAGGGAGGAGAAGATATTGCAGTGTGGTCTCCCCCCCCCCGGGGGGGGGGATTTCTCGCTTTCTGACGAGGGCATGCCCCTGATAAGAAAAAAACCCCCCCAAAAAAAAAAAAAAAAAAAGAAAGAAAAAAATAGTACCTTCCTTGATCTAGCATTCTGCAGCTTATAAACTTTCTCATCTATTATAATAATATTTGTTTCTTAGGACATTCCTGTGACAAATTTATATTTGTGTATTATAATAAAATATGCTTTCAATAAATTTCATTTAGGGTGGGGCTGAATTTATTCGGTCCTCAAATGCTTTTAAAAATCTGGAGGGTGAGCATGCTACAAGCATATGCATAATTTTCAGAGTCATTATATTTTTGGTAAAAGATAGTTCATAATTTTCATTAGATTGCCCAAAAGTTAAGACCACTGAATCAGTGTTACAATTTCAGATTTGTTTTAGGACCTTTAGTGGTCCATACTGCTTGTCACATAGGCATTCAATAAGTGTTTCATAAAACACTTACTGGTTTCTCTATGTATACAGCCTTATTTAAACCTGTGGATCATTTTATTACTTAGTCTTGAGGTCTTAAATCCTACAGAGTTCTTTGGATATTACTCACAAGTCTACATTTTAGTATAAAAGTAGTCTGTAAACATTTTTATAATGTTAATGATAATATTGGGTTGTCGGAAAAGTTATGACACATTTTTCTGTTTTTCTATCTAAAAAAATGCATCATGACTTTTCCGATGACCCAATGTAACACGGTATTTGTTAAATACCAGGTCAGTGCTTCACACAAATAAGAGCTACATGAATTTACAGAGATGTCTTTTTTTTTTTTTTCCACATTCATCCTTCTTTATTCCAATTATCGCTACATGAATTTAAAGAGATGTCTTTTTTTTTTTTTTCCACATTCATCCTTCTTTATTCCAATTATCTACATTTTGGTTTTGGGAGTATTTTACAATGAAAATACTAAAGAGGTAAGAGTCTTTGTTTTAGCTCATGTTATCTTTATCTTATCATACCTGGATTAAAGAAATAATTTTGTTTATCATACTAGAGTATATAAACAGCATGTATGTGGAAAAACATTATAGTATTTTTTTTTATTAATTCACTTTACACCATCACAACACACAAATGAATTTTCCATCCAAAATACACTGTGCATTGGCTCAATCAAGCACATCCACATACATGTTCTCAGCAAGTAATTTTCCAATTCTTACGTCCTGCATACCTTGCCCTTTGTCTTGCCATCCCTGATTCCCCATCCCCCACCCTCTGCTATGTCCCATCTTCCTCCCCCATTGTCCCTGGCTTCCATGGTTGCCCTCCATACCTTCCTCCCCCCATTCAATTGTTCTGCCAATTAACTTAAATTAGTCTAAATAAATCCATTAGCTAGCACAGCTGACACAAACCTACACATGTATCCAAGTCTGACCCTAGGCATAAACCCCGGTGAGTAGAATGAATATACTATAAAGTAGTACCCAGCTGTGCCCATACAGCTCGCTGCAGTCATCAATGTGCATTTTTTTTTCCTCC